>NC_064598.1:40560324-40874908 GCF_943734845.2 Anopheles funestus | reverse complement strand
AGCCAGTTTATTTACTTACAATAAGATAATACAGCTGCTGCATTGACGAAAGTTAACATAAACTGACATAATTATCATAATTTAAAATAATTTAAAATATTCCTTTCATTCGTTTAAATATTTATACTGAGTTGAAAATGATATATCACATGATAAAGTTATAAGTTATAGAATATAAGCAACATACTAGCAAAAAATTCAAGCGCTTTTTACCATAGCTTGTTTCAGGTTTCCATTATGCTCAGAATGCAAAACACCCTCAGTGTGCTCCTGCTCGTTACTCAAGACTTCTTTATTTCTAAAAGCTTACAAACCACTCTGTTGCCGCTCCGTTACTTCCGAAAAGCATCTCAAACACCTAGTTACCATCTTCATCAGATACATCAAACAATTGCGGTTACGATGCCCTGCCACGGTTCGTGCCGTTGCGTGAAACTTTCAACATATTTCACCCGCTTCCCAAACATCAGCTTCCGCCCGGTTGGCACAAGTAATATCCCGGACTGGTTCACTGCTAGTCATGTCCGGCGCACCACATAATCCACATGTTTGGCCACGATGGACGTAAAATCCGTACAGCCCCTGTACGCAGGGATGACTGAACAAGACCGTTCATCTCTATCCATGTACATATGTGTGTGTATGTGTGTGTTTGCGTGTATATGTGTGTTTATATATTTATTGACCATAAATTTTCAATCACATTAAATAAAGATGCAGTAGCGTCGGAAAGATTTCTCTTCTTTCTATGGGGGAAATTACTCGTGAAAATTTATAACATCATTCCTTACCGTACGATTCCGTACCCCATTCCACGCAACAGTCCAGCACGGTAGCCAGGGAGCCTGTCTGTAGATGACAATAAGTGAAATAAACTACAGCTAAACCGGGTGTGAAAACGATGAAAGCCCAACGTCCGATCTGAAGGCGGTCTGAAGGTCTGAAGCTGAAGGCGTTTCCCCTTTGTTGTGCGAGATCGTATGTGAGCTTGTGTGGTAAGAAAATGTTCGCTTCCTCGCAAGCGTGAACCCGAAGCGACAGACAGAGCGATAAATACGTCGTGTAAGTGAATCCTGATAAAGTTCAAGGTGACCAAGCTTCCGCTTGCTGCAAAACTCGGAAACACAATATATTATCGCAAAAAAAGATGCAGTTTGAGACACGGAATCAAAAGTGTTTCACATGCTCTAATATATTCTGATGGCGAAATTTACCCTCTCTCTCTCTCTCTTTCTCTCCTTTTTTCTCTTCTATTTACCTTGTAATAATTTAGAACGACACCTAAATTCAAAATCAATTACTGGTGTGCTTAAACATAATAAAAAACTTCTCATACCATACATGAGTAATAGCTTTCCACTTGTTTCCAACAAAACACATGCTACAATGCCCATCTACGTAACGGTATATAGAAAGCTTAAAGTGCAAAAACGAAAGTTCACCCCGTCAGCTGATGCTGGCAAATTGCATCATTAACTCCTTCTTGCCCAGGTTGTTCTATGAGAGTGTTTTCCGATCGTTTACAAAATAGGGCGAAAATCGATGATACAGATTTGTGCAATGCGTTTGCAGTAATGTTTGTCCCACACGCTGGTCACATTCAGTCACCCACTTGTTTCGCATTCATTGCTCGTTACCGGCTTGTGTGGGCCGTAATTGGTTTTGCATCAAAATTCCGTACGATGAGCTTTTTCTCTTTCCAACAAAATCTCGTCCCTCGCTTTCCACCTCGGCTCGACCCGTGTTCTGGTGATCCTGTTTGCCCGTAATCATTTATTTATTCACAAATACAAAACAGCCAATAATCGGTTCGCCATTATGTATTATCCCGTTAAACTGTACGCCGGGTTGAAGATGGAAGGTATTTTTCGACATCTCAGCTTCTCACTCTTGCAGCGATCACTATGCCATTGTCTGCCTGTTCGCACATACAAACCTTGTTCGAATGCTGCAGCATTTCGCAAACCAGCAAACGATCCTTTCGATCGAAAGGGCCATGCAAGTAAAACAACTGCAACATCATGCTCGTGCTATTCATAATCCTTATCCGCTCCCACTACTTAGCCCGGACCGGCCCAAAACTACTGCGTCCGTACGATACCGGAACAGGCTAAAACTATGACTACGGCTTCAAACCGGAACTACGGTTCAAAACTTCTTCCGTACCGATGCAGTGAATCCGTTCGGTTTTGTCGGGTTTTTCCCACTGCAAAACCTCTCTCTCTCTCTCTCTCTTTCTCTCTTTACCCGGTGCTTCACAACAATGGCAAACGTTCGAACCCGGTTGGAATCTGACTCGGGATCGGTCGACTGTGGTCTTGTTTTCTTTCAGCTTTTCATCCGTTTCGATTGCAATATCGACGGCCCAAAGATAACTGGATCCCTAGCACCCGATCGGTAAAGCGTGTCAGGGAAGGCAGGCCAGAGAATGGATGAGACGCGGCACACCCACACGTGCCACATTATTGCTCGGTTTTTCCTAGGGCCTTGTGACTAGGGCACAAACTTTACGCTTGAGCAAACCGGAAACGAATCCTGACATTGCCGAACGAACGACATTCGCCGTACCATTAGCTGAGTGGGCGTCAATATTATTTAGGTCAGCTGCGAAAACTACGTGTACTCAGGGGGGGGACGGCCGTTTTGTCAAATCATGATTCCGGTTCTGTGACACGCCGATACGCTAAGAATAAATGTTTGCACTACCACTCAGCGTTTTGGGGCAGCTCGAACCGAACCTCGTCTCATTGATCTTATGCGTGTCCAGTTGTGGCAAAGAAAAGTGATACCACCGTGTTCGTCCAGCGTGCTTCGCTCATACCATTTGTGGTTGAAAACATTGATCGAACCCGTTCCGGGAACTGTGTTTCGGCGGGCAGTTCGACGAACAACACAACTCATTTCGCGTCGCGTAGTGGACTGCAAATGTCAATGTTTGCACTATTAATGGTACTGGCTTTATCAACCCATATGCTTGCGATACTGAGCCTAAATCAACCATAGTGCCTGTGGATAGCTTTCTATTTGGAGTTAATTGCACTGTTCCACAAAACTCAAGCAAGTGGTATTGGATGGCGTTCCCGGTGGTAATGCAAGAGTTAATTACCTCTAGGCAAAATGTTTGTAATGACTTCTTTGGAAGTAAACTTATTTACCAAACCGCAAAGCAGTAAGAAGGGTGATTGTTGAACGTTACAAGGATTTCTAGACGATATCTATTAATATAATTCATCCATCCCGGTTCTACACGACACAAGGGTATCAAATCCCATCCGGGTCCCTTCGTTGTAAGGGATGACTTTGTGGTAAAAATAATGGCCGGCATATACTTAGAGGTCCTTAAAAGAGAGAGAGAGAGATAGAGAGAGAGAGAAAGAGAAAAAAGAGAAAGAGAGAAGAATTGTCACTAGCGATACATTTAGTGCCTCGTACAATATTTCATGTTTTGGGGTTGAGTTTTGAGTAAATTCTTCAATTCCTTGTTTCAAATGTTTTTATTTGTCTTTCAGAACAAAAATGCCACTCACCGAATGCGAGAACAATTTTTCATACATTTTTACAGCTGGAAATTTTTTATCATGAACATGTTCTGCAAGGAAACGATATATGTTGACACATTTTTTCTCCAAATGAAAAAAAACTTGTAAATGTCACAAAATGGTCAATATTTTCAACGAAACTCAATATGTTGCATACTGAACTCTAACAATAAAAAATACATACATCAAATATACATATATACGACGAGTGCAATTCTTCTAGTAACACCTGAACCATACGTAGAAAGATTTTTATCACAAATTTCTACCATATTGAAAACGAAATAAGGAGCAACGAAAAAAAACTAATATTTGTTTGCCATATTTTCATTCCTCCTATTTCATGTAACTTTATCATGCCTACAGCATAGAGCACTTCACTGCCTCATAGGTTCGAACCTGTTACCCATCCTAGCTCACAGCATATTGCACTTTTAGGTAGACGCAAACAGTCTTCAGATTTTCACTTTAATAATTTAACACTCTCTACAGTGCTATTATTTATACTGCCAGGTACTCATTTTTGCTCTCCAACCTAGATTGGCAAAAGTTATGCGGTAACATTTTACTGCGAAAACTCTGCCAACCCTCTATCTAGCATCTGCAAACTATAAATTCTGACCCTCTGCCATTTTCTTGCACGTTCGTCTATTATACTTGACGGTGTTACGTGTGTGTGTGTGTGGTTTTGTTTCTTTTTTTTCCTTCATTTCATACCATCCTGCCATTATCATACCATCGCTACCATCACCATCACTGTAGGCATCTACCTTGACCGTTGCCGTATTTTACTTTTTTTTTTTGTTTTCTCCTTCAGGCAACCAGGTACAAGCACGTGATTTTGAGCGATTTAAAATCGCAGATAGAACACGTCCACGCTGGTAGTTCGTGCTCACCGCACCCCGTTGTTTGTCTGACTGTTGAACATTGAAAAAAAAACTTAGAAAAAAAATACCATCCTGGTTGACTAACACACAATTTAACCCAATGTCGCCCCCTTTTGCGGAGTATTCCAGCGCAATGAGAAACAATTAAAGGATGAATCTTCCAGACCTAACGTTGATGAATATTTTCGCCTTTTTATAGGAACTTCTTTAAAACACTCCTTTAACACAAATCACCCACTGTACGATTACAGTTCAATGTCATGCAAATTGATCGATAAAACAAAAACTCTTAAAGCGACTGTTCATAGTGCCAGCCGTGTCTGCTCCCTTTGGTTCATACTTTGACGCTCTATGTTCTTGACATATTTCAACGAGCTTAACGGTTTATTGGAAGTGATCCATACAGCTATACTCGCACAGTTTTATTTTCATTCTCGTCCGAATGCTAACCATATTTGACGGATTTGTTCAAAAACAACGGTTTTGGACATGTCCTAAACATCGTTCAATGTCCAGCTCGATAGAAGAATCATTGAATTGAGCACGTCACGAGATATAAAATAAAAACTTGCTAAAACGTGTAGTAAACACCGTCCGTTCGGTGAATTCCAATACGAAAAAAAACGTTTATTTCACAAACGAAATTCGCCTCCAATCAAATCTGTCGTCCGGATTTGTTCGCTCACACATCAATCCTAGAGCAACAACTAGAAATAACCAAAGCAACAACAAAAAAATACATCCTGCCACCTGCATGCCAGAGCACTGTTCAACTAGTTTAAATATTTTTGGGTTTTTTTTTTGTGTGCAGAGAACGCACACGTTAGGAAACTAAAAATTGCAATTGACATAGGAATACTCTCGTACAGGTGCGTTTATGTCTATCGTACCGTTTTGTTCAACAAGCCCAATTCCACTTAGACTTTGGCATGTCAACGATTACGTGCCACAGCTTTTTGTGTGGATTAATCTAAAATCCCGATAGTGGTCACGGCTGGTAACATAATCGCGATCGTCAAAAAGATGTTCGTTTGTGTAAATGGTCGAAATTATTTGAATTAACAGGAAAAGTATTATTCTTTCCTTGGCCTAGAATTATAACAATAGCTAAATTACACAGTCAAGCCCCTTATTATGTATAACCCATTAAATTATTTTTTTTGTTTAGATAAAGAGTAATTCCACATGCTATACAAAAATACTATATTCAGCGAACGACATCTTCCATTACATATCACCATCGAAAAAATATAACAAATGTTTTAGTTTAGTATGGAATATATAAAAATTCATTACATGAATGCCGCCAGAAAACGAACCCAAATTTAGGTTTTTAACATATCCCATTGATTTAAGGTTGGAAATTGAGATTAGGTCTATATTATATAGAAAATCTAACAGACCCTTCTTTTGAAGAACTTGAAGTGGGGCTGAACTTCTTTTTATTTCACAGAAATCGGGATCGGAGATCCTCACTCGCTGGCTTGCCAAAACCTTCTGGTCCTTGACCTGATAATTTGCCCTGCTTATATACTATTTGGTAGCGCTCGCTAAATGCGCGAAGGTGATCCGTTTTTATGCACGAACCTGATCCGTTTTGTTTCTTTGGTTGAAAATAGCGTGGATGCTACACTACTCCCCCTCTATTTCGCGGAGCGTAAAATGAACATTTTTTTGTACGTTTTCCAGATAGTATGCGGGTTTCAACCTATCTATTGAGACGGATTCATGTTTTCCATTTTTGTCGATAACAAAATATTTCCTGAGTTTCTTAACCACATCGTATGGCCCTTCGTACGGAGGTTCGAGGCCAGCTCTAACCCTATCAACCCTAATGTATACCTTTTTACATGTTTCAATACTCTTGTCTACGTATACCTTAGTGTTCGATTGACGTGGTGATGTGGGAGATATTTTGCTGAAAACGTTTTTCAATCGCGTTACATAATCCGTTGTATCGGGAGTAGGTGTTAATGATGGCGCTAGAAAATCAGCAGGCAAACGTAAATTTTGTCCGTAAACTAATTCTGCTGGAGTACATTTAAGATCTTCTTTATGTGTTATTCGTATTCCTAAAAGTACTAGTGGTAACTTTTCAGTCCAGCGTTCAGAGGTATCATTTGCCATCAGTGAACCTTTCAATTGCCTATGAAAACGTTCCACTAATCCATTTGACTGTGGATGATACGCAGTAGTGGTAATGTGATGACTACCTAAGAGCTTAGTCAGCTCAGCAAATAGTTTCGACTGAAACTGCCTACCTCTATCTGAAGAAATGTTTACAGGACATCCAAATCGAGATACATAGTTTTGAACTAACGTTTTGGCTACTGTCTCAGCGGTAATATCGGCTATTGGAAATGCTTCCGGCCATCGAGTATACCTATCGATTACGGTTAATATATATGCCATATTATCGGAAAGAGGAAGCGGTCCTACTATGTCGATATGTATATGATCGAATCTTCCTGATGGAAGGTCAAACCGAGACAAGGGTGTGCGCGTGTGCCTGTAAACTTTAGCTTTTTGACAATTATTGCAAGCTTTGGTCCATTCGTTAATGTTTTTATTCATGTTGGGCCAAAAATATTTTGAAGCTATAAGTTTTCTAGTCGCTCGGATTCCGGGATGGGAAATATTGTGTTGTTCTTTGAACAGTGAAAATCTATGAGGTTCCGGAATGTATGGGCGATTTACTCCAGTCGAAGTCTCAAAATATATCCCCTGATTATTTACCTGCAATCTATCTAACTTATATTTTGAATTTTTAGATTGATATTTCAAAACATTTTCTAATTCTGGATCGGTATTTTGGCTCATAATTAGAGTATTATAATCCAGTAAGCTAATCTCACTATTCTCACCGATGCGTGATAACGTGTCTGCTACGACATTGCTATCACCTTTTATGTAACGTATATCTGAGGTGAATTGGGATATGAAATCCAAATGTCTGGATTGCCTGGGAGTTTTATCCGCTTTAGAGTGAATAGCAGTAGTGAGGGGTTTGTGATCTGTTAGAATGAAAAATTCCCTCCCTTCAATGAAATATCGAAAATGTTTAATAGCCAAATAGATTGCTAGTAATTCCTTATCAAAGGTGGAATATTTTTGTTCGGCATCTGTAAGCTGTTTTGAGAAAAAGGCTAGTGGTTCCCAAGTGCCATTGTTATCTTGTTGTAACACAGCTCCGACTGCTATATTTGAAGCATCGGTTGTTATATTGTAATTACTATTGTTATTTGGATAGCTGAGCAATGTGGCTTGGGCAATACTAGCTTTCAGCTTTTGAAACGCTGTTTCGCATTCAGGAGACCAATCCCAAGAGTTTGATCTTAACTTGGAATGAACGGCAATGTGTTTGTGCAGCGGTTTCATTATTTCTGCGATGTGTGGAATAAACCGGTGGTAATAATTTACCATACCCACAAAACGTTGTAGCTGCTTTAAGGATTTGGGTTGAGGAAAATTATTGATTGCATCAACTTTATCCTTAGTTGGGGTAATACCCTTGCCGTCAATATGATGCCCTAAAAATTCGAGCTGGGGTACTCCAAACACACACTTAGAATGTTTGAGTTTTACATCGTTTTCCGCCAATCTTTTCAGGACCTCTCTCACATGCATGATGTGTTCTTCTTGAGAAGTGCTCCCGATCAAGATGTCATCGATGTAGACGAAAACATAGTCTAAATCTTGGAAAATTGTGTTTACAAAACGCTGAAAGGTTGGTCCAGCATTTCTAAGACCGAAAGGCATTCTTAGAAATTCAAAGAGTCCAAAAGGTGTGGTTATTGCGGTTTTATATATATCTTCCGAAGCTACGGGAATTAGATGATATGCTTTGATTATGTCTAGTTTGGAAAAAATTGAACAGTTATGAAGATTCATCGCAAAATTTTGGATGTGTGGGATTGGGTATCGGTCAGGAATAGTAACTGCATTCAACTGACGATAGTCCCCACATGGCCTCCAATCATTGTCAGTTTTAGCCACCATATGTAGAGGCGATGACACTTGCGACGAAGAAGGCCGGCAGATGCCCAATTCCAGCATATGTTGGAATTCAGCGTGGGCAGCCTTATGCCTAACTGGGTCCAATCTCCTGGGTTTTGAACTAGGTAGTTGTCCATTGGTATGAATGTGATGAACAACGCTATGCCCAATCGGCTTGTTGAAATCTGGGGGATCCATCAATGATGAAAACTCTTTCAACAAATCCGTGTATACATTATTAACAGAAAATAATTTGGGCGACGGAGTATCGACCTTGGCTATACTTGCTTTTGTGGACAGACTGGTGAGTGGATCCACCAACCGTTTGTTACGCAGATCAACCAATAGACCATATCGTTTGAGGAAATCTGCCCCAATGATCGGATGGTTTACTGCGGCAAGCACAAAAGTATGAGGAAAAGATCGCCGTAAACCAAGTGATACCTTCATGAACTTTACTCCAAAAGTTGGAATAGGAGTTCCATTTGCAGCAACCAGGATGTCACTGGATTTAGTCAAAACACCAAAAACAGAGTTGGGAATTACAGACACATCCGCACCACTATCTATTAAGAAAGTTAATTTCGAAACCTCGTCATGAAGGAAAAGGCGGCATGAATATGGGAATTCACAAACAGATTCGACATCTGTGGACTTTATTTGTTTTTTGTCAGCCTTATGGGCTATAAAATTGCAAGGCTTAACGCATTTGGTTGCCTCGATGCCATATTTCTTATGATACCAACACAAAGATTTTCCTTTCTCTCGCGAGGCACTACGATTGCGACTCTCTTTTCGCGGAACTGATCGAGTTCGAGCTCGTGAGACTTGCATTTTTCTTACTAGATTTTTTAGCTCCGATATTTCAGTCTGAAGGACTGAAATATCACTTGGATTAGTTTTTAAGGCACACGCGCTCACCGATGCGCCCTTTGACGCTTCCCAAATTTTATCGGCAATGGGCAATATTTCCGCTATGTTACTGTTACCCATAGAAATAATCGCAATCTCGATAGCTTTCGGTAAACGCCCTAACCATAAACGAAAAATCAACTTATCTGAGAATTCCGTTGAACCGGCCAGCTGCATCAACCGTCGATGAAAATCTGAAGGGCTGCTGTCTCCCATCTCGGCATTGTACAGCAGCTTGGAGATCCGCTGCTCTTCGCTGATAGACAGGCGTTGTAGCAAGGCGTCCTTCAGGAAGGTGTAACGATTCTGCGCTGGAGGATTTTGGACGATGTCGATCACTTTCTCGATGATTTCCGGCGACATCGCAGTCAACAGATGAGCATATTTTGTACGATCCAATTTCGTACCGGCGTTCTCGAACTGGGCCTCCGCCTGTATGAACCAGGTATTTGGCGAGCTGGTCCAAAAGGGCGGTAACTTGACGGACCCTATCGCTTCGCGGCTAGTCTGAGGAAGTACGACGGATCCTCTAGCCGTTGGTTGAGGCGTCATCGGTGGCGTGACGACTCGTGCCTCATCGTAACAATCGAGTAGCGGGATGCTTTGCGTGGTTTGCTCTTCGTCGTTGTTCGTCGCCATGCTTTTGACCGGGGTTCTTAGCATCGAAAGAACTTAAATCCCGAATATTCGACGACGGTGTAGTATCGGCGGCGCGGACTGCGCGTCGACTTCTCTGTGTGTGATGGACAACACGAGGAGAAAATGCCGATCTTGAGAGTGTGGTGATGCGCCTTGGGATGGCGAGATAGTTTTTCACACAACACGCGCGTTTTATCGAAAAACACTATGCGAATAACTTTGCACAACACTCGTAAAAATGTCCACACTTTACACGACACTTCACTGTACAACGAAACTTTTCACGCGGTAGCGAGGACTTTACGCGGATTTACGTGTATTTACATGTATTCACGTATTTTACATGTATTTACGTGTTTTTACTTAGCCGCGGACTGAGAAGGCGGGCAAGCGAGTGATGGTAATCAGGACTGTTGTAGGGCTCCGTTGAATCGTCTGGCTCCAGAGGATGATGAAAACCAACCGTAGAACGGACAATTAAGATAATTCCAATAAGGAATTCTGTAGCTCTTAAAAGAGCTTGTAGAAGGTAACGTGAGTTCTAATAAGAACTATTTCTATTGTCCGTCTTTGGTTTCCTGTTAACTGTTGCTCGCTGGATCGAGTTTCGTCCAGGGGCGCGGATCCTCCAAAGGGGGCGTATCCTTCCCGATCACGTCGGGGTCACCAATGAAGTGGGGTTGAACTTCTTTTTATTTCACAGAAATCGGGATCGGAGATCCTCACTCGCTGGCTTGCCAAAACCTTCTGGTCCTTGACCTGATAATTTGCCCTGCTTATATACTATTTGGTAGCGCTCGCTAAATGCGCGAAGGTGATCCGTTTTTATGCACGAACCTGATCCGTTTTGTTTCTTTGGTTGAAAATAGCGTGGATGCTACAAACTTATGGATATTCACGTACAGAATATACAGAAGAAGATACAATAAATCCGCAATTCACTTAAGTCATTCTAAATTTGTCGAAGAAATATTGTTGGAATTAGTGATGGGCGGGTCGACTCGAACCTACCGGATCGGATCCATCCAAAAGGCTGTGGTACTTGTTACATCGCAACGCATTACGAGGTATCTATTCGGAGTGTTCTTTCATTATTTCTCCAATACATTTGACAACGTTAAACATAAACAAATAAAAAAAAGTTATATTAGTTTGACAGCCGCAGACCCGATCCGGTCCGAGTCAACCCTTAGATACAAGTAGGTTCAAGAGGTGTAGCAATTCCGGTAGGTTCAAGCTACCATAAGCGACTCCGACCCGCGGTTGGAGAGAGTTCCGGTCGGAACTACTGAACCTACTAATATTTACGGGTCGGTCCGAACCCGTTGCACCCACGGGTTGGAGTCGATTCCGATTATGCTGCACCATACTCCGAGTCGAGCCATGAAATGAATCGTGTGGCCAATGACTAGTTGGTATACAGCAGGATATAGCAGACAGGAGAATGAAGAGCGAACGAAGAGAGAAAATGTAGGATAAAAACGAGGTTCGTGAAATATCAGAGGACGAAAACAGTTAGTTGCAAGGCAGAATCCAGTTAGAAAAGGACTAAATTTTTGGCCCACGTAAAGCTACTTTTTACTTTGTGCATTCCTAAAAAATATCCAAAGTTTTCTGCTTTCTTCTTTAACAAATAGAATTTTATTGAAAGTGAAGAATCTGGCATGTGACATTACAACCTCAAGACATCTTGGCCTTGGATAGCCAGTCCTGCGTATTTAGGTACGGTCTCGATGAGATTTGAAACAAGGCCCCGTCGTCTAGGACTGGCGTCGCTACCACATACAACATTTAGCCGCCCATGATGTCTGTACGAATCAATTAGGTGTAACAGACAAATGGTAATTTTGATTTATATTTATATATAACAGGAACAAAAACTTTCAACTAATGATCAGTTTTTACTAATTAGTTATAACAATTAGATAGAAATGAATTTTTCTTCTCACATATACAGTTAAGTTCCAACCGAGTATACCTGCGATAAGGCAACATACAAGGAGGAAATGCCTTGTAAAATTTGTACATTTTAGCCTTTGGAGGGTAACAAAATGGATAAATGTAATAATAAATAAATGTAAATAAAATAAAGTAAAATGAACAGCTCATTTCCCACGTTAATTTTTTAACGCATTTTTTTTTTTAATTTTTTCGCAATATTACAATGTGGAACGAAGTGCCTCACTATTTATATAATTATATCATTTATTATATAAACGATTTTAACCCTCAAACGGATTGTTCAGCTTGCTAGAGTGTATTCAACTGTTTTAGGAATTCATTACAACTAGTTCTATAAAATTCATTACTAAAGTTCATTATTTCAAGATTAAGTTCATTTCTACCCAAGTAACTACAACAGATACTTATACTTGAATTAAATTTCGACAATAAAATATTATTGAATTAAAATAAATTAAACATTGTAAGTAAAATAAGAAAATTATTGTTGTTAAACTGCAGTATAATAACTCAATAGCCTCATTTTTTCATATCGATAATACCTAATAAAGTTCGCAGTCGCAAGCTGTTACCAAATCCTTCCAATAGTACCTCTTGAACATTGACATTTTTCCGTTCATATTCATCAAGTACATATTTTAAGCATTTGCAACCGATTCTACCATATTTTTTTCTTCTTGCAAGTTGCACAATATCCTCCTTCACTGCAACAGAATATCAAAACGCAAAACCGTTTGCGTCAACCAGCAGTGGAACGATTTCACCAAATCCATTAACGGCACACGGTACGAAACTAATCCACTTCGCAGCGCTTGTCCCACTGTTTGCCGTGCTGAAATGCAATCTCATGACTCGTGGCTCGTTCGGTGATCACTTTAACGCTCCTTATTTATTTTCCCTGCAAGTGCGCTTCACTCGCAATGCATGCATGCAGTCCCGGCGGCATGCATAATCTCTGACACTCAAATATTGATGCAGCTTTCTGAGCACCGCAGCATCAAGAGTGCTCGCGCGATACTTCTTATGCTTCCAGGTTTAGCTTCACTCAAGCACCGAAACGGATGTGCTGAAAATTGATTTTTATACCGACTCGATCAACGAAACAGCGCCACATTTGCTGCCGTGCGGAAAAAAGGCTTTCCCGAAGGTGAAATAGTACGACTAAGTTCCACGCATAAAACTTCTACCACGGGTTTGCGATGAAGCGGAAGCGGCAAAGGTAAATCCGCACACACCCAAAACTCTTGAAACGTTTCACTGTGCAAAACTGTATTATCTTCCGATGGATTCTAATTAGCTGCATGAATAACGGTGCAAAACTTTTCTGCTCCATCCTGTCAAGATTTGGCCCGGGTGCCTTCGTGGCATCAAGTCTTCGCGTAATCCAATCTCCAAACCATCCCGGAGTGAACCAATGAACAAGAAACAGCTTTCCACAGTAATCAAATCAAGACAAACGGACAGAAGCAACAACAAAGAAAAAATAGTGCACCAAAGGAAGAAAAATCTTGAGCATAATAGATAATAGATGAGTATGCCAGCAGAATGATGCGAAACCTTATAATGCAGCTGAATGGAGCGGACACTCTTCTTTCGCGGTTTCGTTTTCTCTTCCCATCTCTTTTATTTTTCTGCTAAATTTGATCCCATTAAACAGAACACATAATGAGGCAACGTGCTACAGCGACACTGCTCGGTGTGCTGTCATAATGACCAGCATTGACCGGTTCTCGAAACCATAGCAATTAACTTTACTAAAACTACAGCGTAGGCTCTAATCATCCGTGTCTTTGTAAGAACAAAAGGTTACTAAAGCTAAACAAAGACAAGACCTTTCGAGCCCCTTTGCTCTGGTGAATGGTGATAGGAAAACGGTGTCGTAGCAATAAATCATGATACCATCCTCTGTCCCAAGTTTGCTTTGCTAAAACACTAGCCTAATCGTTCGGTAAACTGAAAGATTGTCGCATATACTGGTCCGGTAGAAAATGTTCTATATTCTCAGTCAATATTCAGAAAGCAGAAGAAACACTAAACCCAAACACTTCCACATCTGCTCTGCTTGTAACATAATAAAATGCTATCATCTTATCGTTTAGGTAAGCATCAATATCAAATATTTACACCACAAACCACTTTATTCGATCAAAGCAAATGAGAAGTGAACCTGAGGCCATACGTGAATGACGGTGAAGTAAAAAAAAGGCAAGCAAAATGGTATTCCCGGTGCCTCTGTCACCATTGCCAGTTTCCTAGGAATGATCGATTATGCATTTTCGAGGACGTTTCATTCATGAATGATGGATTTGCATAAATCATTATACCTTTTCTCCGCTTGCAACTTAACAAAGGATACACGATTGGGATAAATTTTGCGAAAGTCAAGGCAAACACAATTTGCAACTATGAATGTTTAAAGTTAACTGAAAAAACCATATCAATAAAAGCACAATTTTTCATGAAATGAACATTAATTTTTATCGCAATTTTTACCTTAAATTCTATTGAAATTTATAACATGTCTGTAAAACCACTAACTGAAATGCAAGCATTTTGGTGAACTGCCAAAATGATACTAAAAATTGTAGTGGTTTTAGTACTAACAACCGGGAAGATCCTGATAACTTAGGTTCTATATCTGAGAATTAAACGAAGGTTCGCAAATTTACCAGTCAAAATTGTCACCTAACTCGAGAAAAAATGCAATTCTACTCTTAGCACCTCGAAACTACACCCTAGGCTTAATAACACAGTAAACAATTTTCAGAACTGTAATTAAAATAAATGGCTTTTGAAACTTCAATCCCAATTTTTCAGCAACTGCTAATAAATTTTGTAAAACATAAATAAACAACACGCAATTTGGACAAGAAATGACTGTTTAGAAATAGGTGATTTGAAACAAAAATCCTCAAGTTATTAACATTGAGCAACATTGTACACGAAATTACGATAGATACTTGTCCTAGGGCTTTTGTTTTCTTTTGTGAATTTAATTTATGAAAAAATCACCTCCTGTACATGGAATAACAACAACTACATAGACATGCAGTTAAAAGGATGTTATCCCTATAGCTTGTATAGTCTGTTAACCATATTAAGTCTAAGGAAAATATATGCTATTTTAGCAATGCAATACCTGGAAAATGCGTTTCACAGAAAAAAAATTTAACAGAAATAAATAGAATAAATGAACTATTAGATTGGCCAGCTCAACGTCAAAAACATAACAAAATCTTTTTGTTTTGTTTTGAATCTTGTTAAAGCCCCCTGAGCAATATATCGATATAATTTCGCTGAATGTAGTAATTCTAGAAATAGGAATTCTAGTTAGATCTAACGAATGTAGAATCTCTAATTAAATTGCATGTATTTTTTCATTTATTTCACAGTTGTTCAACTCTATTGCATTCTACAAATTTATATTTCAGTTTTACCGCAAATATCACATTTATTATTATCCACTATTCCTAACTCAAAATCTTTTGATTTTGTATTGAACTTTTCATTGGCTTACATGAAGTAGTTACTTCTTTCATTTGAATTAGAACAATTGTTAATAATGTTCTTCCAAATAGAATTCCAATTCATATTTGGATATTTTTGGACTACGTGTGGTATGAGCGAGTAATTCTGAATATTATTGTGTATTTGTTTCTCTGTTAATTTTATGTTTGGTGAACCGGGAAGGTAAAAATATTCTTGCACTATTGTGGCTATACATGGATAAGTGGCGAGTCTGGATATACAAGGTGAATTTTCAATATTATACAAAAATTTCTCAGAAAATTGCATTCGTTTATTTTAAATGTCTGCAAGTGAGGAGAGATTTAAGGTTTTTTTCGGCACCGTTCATAAATTGGCTTAACATTGAGGTGAGTTTAGCTATATGATGTTTATTTGGGGTAGGAATCAAACGTGGATATCATAATTAACAAGATGTATTAGCTAAGATAATCCTTCATATTTTTATGCTGCCATACTAAGTGAGTAATCGTTTTATTAGTCACATTCCAATTCCATTTAATCGTTAATCTTAGTGACTTTGTAAACCATATTTCTAGTATTTTTATTCTGAACTATGTTGCAACCCAGGGAATACTTATTACTAGACAAGGTTTTTTTTACCTTGCATTGTAGTCAAGTTCTTGGTACGGTCCAGATGAGATTCAATCCACGACATCCAAACCGAACGCCGGAAGATGAGACGTTTCGGAAACCATTCCTGGATCATATCCAACGGCACTGGTACTGGAATTTGCCAGCAAACCAGAAAGTTATACCGTCAAGTGTTTTGAAGAATTACAAATAAAAACGACCAGGTTCGGTGAAACTACCGACCCGCTGAACCCGTAACCACGATGATGACAAAAGTTGAAATGAGCACGAAACGTGAAGCCAGTTGGTACAAAACTCAATTAGTTGATCCTTTTCCCTACATTTCACTTTGTACTTCGTACAACACAAGCCCGAAATCTTTTCGCTATGTCTTGCAAGAAGCTGGAAACGGCTGGAAGCAGTATCGTCTGTTTGGCTACCGGTGCTGCAAGTCCTATGTGTGTGTGTGTGTGTGTGTTTTTTTTTCACTCTCATCAAAGCAAAACTAGCGTTCAACAACAACAACACCGATGAAGCATTAAAACTTCGACAACTGTAATTGAGTTTGTGTTTTTCTTTGGCGCGAATCGCGAAATACTTGCAACACTGTGCATGGATCTTACCCGTGGGCTACGGATGTTAATTTACGTATGTATGTTTTTCGGTCCCACTTGTATCCTTCCCACCAGCACTGGTACTAGTTGCTGAACAAGTATAAAAAGCTAATACAGCTCTTGAGCGCCTCTTTGTGATGTATCTCAATGCCAAACAATGATTAGACGTTTAAACTTAGAT
Source organism: Anopheles funestus (assembly GCF_943734845.2). Taxonomy (NCBI): domain Eukaryota; kingdom Metazoa; phylum Arthropoda; class Insecta; order Diptera; family Culicidae; genus Anopheles; species Anopheles funestus. The sequence continues at coordinate 40,858,080 of NC_064598.1, read as the reverse complement.
TGGTTTCGTTGTTTGTAAAATGAATAAATATAAAACATTTCCCCGTACATCATGCTACATTAAGAAACTTAACCATTCGTAGATGGAAAGGTGTTTTTTCACCACCGTGACCAAAATCTGTTTGCTCTGGGAGGAAGATAAACACTGCCACGATCTACACAAGGGTAACTTCTCTAATTTTCGGCAATGTACCTATTTTCGGCAGGTGTGTTATAAAAGCCAAATTATACGCAAATGCGTACTAAAATGAGGCCAAACGCTTTTTTAAAATGAGAAAACTAAAAGATATTAAAAAAAAAACAAAGTTTCACTGCATTTACATCAATATTTACTGAGATATCGCAAATTTTTAAATGTTAAAAATATCGTAAAATTTGCTGTCAGTCGGCAGGAACTGGAAATAAAAAACCAGTGCATAAAACCATTAAAAGAAGCACTTTTCTGAAAGAAAGAATGGTTCTAAAATTTATGCTATTTTTTTTTTAACTCTGTAAATAATTTATGTTTCACTTCCTTCTTCTTTCTTGGTTTAAGCCGTAGCCATGACCGTAGAAATAACGGTCACGTCGGCCATTTCTGGCTTACTAGACTTGTTTTACCACATTGCCAGATAGTCAAGTTCTTTCTACGGGGGAATCACGCTCCAGATGGGATCTGATCCCCAGTTCTGCCATTTGGACCGGCGCCGTTTATCACATATACCATCGGGCCGCTTTGATGTTGATGATGTTTAACAGTAAAAAACTCTGTGATGTTGTATGTAATTACATTGTCGTCTACTAGCTCAAACATAAAAACATCAAAATCTACCAGCAAAATTGCCGAATCAGTCAGCATAAAATTACATTTTTAACCACTTTCAAGCAACAAAATTACCATAAGAATAGTGTAAAGGTGTTTAAAATTCAATTTTGCAATCATTTCAATCGTTTAAAACGTTTAACGGCCCTTATTTAGGCTGCTTAAAATAAAAACACAGACTGTCGAAAACAGGAACAAAATTAATGTTTACATTTTTATGAAAATTGTTCTTGAACGCATTAGAAGAACGAAAAAGACAATTCAGAAAGATACTATGAAAGTTTATCAACCGAAATATCATCACTTTTAAACACAAAGAAAGCAAATAATAAATGTTTTTTTGCTTTATGAATAACAGCTACCGTATTGGAAATTGGAAATTGGAGATCAGTTACTGTAGTCAATTTAATAAACTAAAATTTTATTTGTCTTCTTCTCATACTTTACACTCTTTTAAAACTGTCAATTGTTAAGAAGTTAAGTTCGCGTGTATATGATGGACTGGAGATTGGTGAACCACTATCATTTAGTGACCTTTAAACCGTTGGCTATACCAAAAAACATAATTTTTTTTTCAATGAACAATCAATAGTTCTGTGTCCACAGTCGTTCATCTCTACTAGTAGTTGGTAATACTTTGTATGAATAGTAAACTTTTTACATAGAAGAACCTCAAAGCTAATTCCTGTCCATCTCAAACCAATGTCGAAAGTGATACGATAAGAAATTTTCCATGACCATCATCATCCAATCAATTTGTCTGATAAAACCGATCAAGTCGTAAATCTAGGAACAAAATCCAACTAACTTTGGAATATGTTCTTGTTGGACTTGTCTTCGAGTATTTCACCATGGGAGTATACCATTCAAAAGGGTTCAAATATGCCAAAACACTGGCAAACTATGCGGACAAAATGTCGGCATTTTGATTGGTCTGATTGAAATTCCACTTTCCAGGCAAAACTTGATAAAAAGCATATTTTTATTAAAATTAATTTTCTTCATATCACCTTTTCACTTTTTCTTCCTCGAAATGATCTCGAAAAATATCGAAAAATATCTCATCACACAACCTTTCTCTAGCACAAAATCTGCTACGGCAAGCGCTTGCATGACACTAAATGCACTTAATACACACAAAGGGGCGCCAAAATAAAGCTGTCATTTGTTTCTGATCGCAGCGTTGCACCAACGGGTTTTCCCCCCAGGCCCGGTGCATCGGCATAAGTGTCGTACCGTACCATAAGCTGCTTTCGACCGTTGACGAAGAATAATTTTTCATTTCCACTCTCTACAACTATCCGCAAAACCCGACACCATTCACAAGTTTTATGCGCCGCTTCGGATGATGTCGTCTGATTCGTGCGCTCCCTTTCCCGTACGAACCCGCTGCTGTCAGCCTTCCCGAAAAAGGCTGAAACCTGATTGAACGGAGAAAAAGTCAAATTGATGGTGTAATTGAATTTCCGTTAGGTTCCATTCGCTCCAATCCCGAGCCTGTCACTCAATCTGTCCCGATCTGAAACGAAAACTCCTCCCCACCCACGGGGGAAGCCGTTGGAAGCGGCGGAAGCTGACGTGTGGTGTCGAGCCTCGATTTATCCTTCGGGCGGATTTTATCTGTCTTCCGCCTTCACTTGCATCACGGCTATGAAGCTGTTAAACGCTTTCCACAACACCGGAACGAAAGTGCGCTATCGTACGGGGTGTCGCTCGTTTTGGACAGATTTTGTAAACCCATCTGTTCGGCGTAATGAGGTCAGGAAGGTAAAGTATAGGCTAGTGCAATAAATTAACTCACTGACACTGTACCGTTTGATACACTTTGTTTCGGTGAAAGCACTTCCATTCGATTTCTCTTCTCTTCGATATTTTCAAGTGAAGCGAGCGGGATGGAGCAAGTGGTGCTTTTTCCTATCGCCTGCGTATCGGGTGATTTTTGTGATTTGTCGTTTTTTTATGTTTCGTATACTTAACGAAAGAGAAGAAAAAAAAGTGCCAAGAAATCAATCATCCAAACGACACATTGCAAGAGGCCACATATGTTATTTCTTCATTTAAACTTCATTTTGTCTCTGTGACAAATGAAAGTTTTTTTTATTTTGAATAAAACTTTTATCTAAAACAAACATATTAATTTTCAATTTAATTTTACGTAACCTTTTTTTAAACACAAATTTCCAAATTTTCGTTTATTTCAAACTTGGAAAACCTCTCGAGCCCGGAGATGAAAAATGCGCTCGACATTATATAGAAGATAAATATAAATCTTTAAATTATTATACAAACTTCTGTCTCGTTCACACTCTCCATTTCCTTTCCCTCATACACCCTTTTCGCTTTATCACTCTCCAATGAGCTATTTGAATAGCACTACCATATTTTACTCAGCTGCGCTCCATTATGTTCACCTGCCCTGGGAAATGTCTTTCTTTCCTGTTACTTTTTCCACTAACTCATCGGTGCACGTGTAGCAAAAAGCACTCGGGCCTAAGTACCAGTGAGCGTAAATAAAGTTTGAACATTTTTCCAATGTGGCATCAAATTTATCACAAATTTTCCTACCACGTTTAACTGATTTAAAAACGGGCCGGCACAGGTTTGGAGAGAGGGTTTTTTTTCTCGAAGCACACGAAACCAGAAGTGGATCGCATAAATTACTGCTAAATGTAGGCAAACTTCAATGCCGTTTAGACCATCTGTATGCACAAAACACTAGACACAAGTTATGGTGAAAGTGTTTTTCATTACAAACATCAATGGTTTGTCGCTTCGCTCATTCTCTGTTTGGTATATTTTCACCAAAATCATCTACATACTTTAGAGCTAAAAATTAACATCTCCTTTTGGGTGGAGCCAAAATTGATGCACCGTAGTTTCCGGTATGTTCAAATTATACACCGAAAACATAAACTTGTTAGTGTAAACTCATGGAAGGTTGTCACTCAAAGTATGTATTTTAATAGCAGTAGTTGAGTACCCAAGAGGTAATTAATTTGTTTAAAACTAATTTTAACTACAAACATTCCTTTACCAGACCTCCAAGTACACCATGATCCCTATACGTACAATCATCGTATCGTACGAAACATAACAAGGAGCATATTGCAAAGTTTCACAAACATTTAAATTTCCAGTGAAAGCGGGCATAAGCTTGGATTCAAAAACCGAGCAAGTAGTTTAATATATTTTGTTTCTAGAACATTGAGCATATGAATCGTTTATCAGCCCTGCTTCTTTGTGTACTGACAAACATAAGGCCCAGTAAGCTTCAGAAAGTTGGCTTGGAACCGTAATTTGCTCCTGGGACATTGTCTATCTATCCGATGCTACCTGATTATGGGCGTCGAATGGGAAAAACAAAAGCCATAAAAAATTACTTAACCTTCCTCTCTCTCTCTCTCAATTTCTCTCGGTTGGATCGAAGCGAAGGATGCAACGTTCAGTCAAAGCAGTTTGAACATAAAAACGAATGCCTTATGTTGTCTCTCCCAGCACTATGTTTCCCGCTCGGTTGCATATGCACAATGCATACTAGCCATAATTACGGGCAGAAGAAAAATGTGACTAGCTTTTTGTGAGATGCTCAAGAAATGAGCATTTGAATCTGCTCATCGTTTTTTTTTTTATTGAAATATCATATGAATCATGTCTAACTGGTGTGAATCTATTATGCATGCAAATAACAAAGTCCATTCTCAGCATCCAAACCATTGCCTTTTGCAGGGCAAAGCGCAAAAAGCTCCTGGTGCGAATCTGTTGCAGAAAACTGGTGCAGAAAATAAATGAACAGAAACGCCCCTTAATTAGGTTAATAATTAAACCACAAACAGTGTTCATAAATGAATTAATCATTACCGCACGTATTTATCGTTAACGTCAGCATAACATCTACATTAAAACCCGAAACTCGGGGTTGTTTTGATTTTTCCACAGCATCGTTTCGCACCAGCGCAGCATGAAGCAACGACCAGTCCGAAGACATATGGCACATTCATTCAAGTCCGAAACAGAACCCACCAGTACCCACCGGTTCAGATTGCTATGGTCACACTGACGATACGAGAGAGAGAAAAAAAAGAAACATACATACAGGCCAAAGAATGGAAGCAAAAAAAAACAACAGAAAAGCTTGCCAATCCCACCACTTTACCACGTCACGAAATGTGTCCTGGTCGCAACCATTGAACGACAATTTTCGATAAGTGAATATGATAGCTGAAACTAAACGATCTCCTCTCAACCATTTCCATTTCAGCGGTGGCGACGACCTCGAATTGGCTTCACAGCTGGCGGCAGTGGCTGCGTCTCGCTATACGGCTCGGCCATTAATATGCTGGAAGAAATTTATTACTATCACAAAAATGTACATCTATCATTTGCCTGAAGTTGGTGCGCCGTTCATCCCACCGGGTGGGCTGCACAATTTCGGTGATGGTAGATGATAACAGAGAAAATGAACCATGGTGTATGGATATAGCGGTACAGTTTCAATAAATTGTCCAACACCGGTTGGGATAGTGTTTTTTATCTTTTTTTTTTTTCAACCATCCAATTGAGCCTTAACCAGATCAGCTGTGTAGTTTTTGCACTGACTTCTGTTTTTCTTTTTTCTTTAATAGGACTGTTATTGCGCATATTCATGGTTGGGCAAAACTGGTTACTAATAAATATAAAAAAAAGTTGATATTCGTAATGAATATGAACAAAAATTTAACCAAATAAAACAACATTTTACCTCCAACTTAGTGTTTTTTTTTATCTCGTAGTTGCTAAAAGTTAAATGAAAACTGAAATTCAATTAATTGCATTTTTTATTCGCATAGGAAAGGGCCATTCCGTATTATACTACCAGTTTTTATTGAAAATATTATTGGGTTTACAAGTAAGTGTCCAACGTTTTTTTCCTATTCCCTAAGTATACCTAAGGTTTTACGATTCTTCAAAATAGTTTTTGATCTAATGTTTGACACGTATATTTGAGCATAATCGTGATGGAATTGTGAATGGTTTTCCCTTAATGACCGCTTCAAACGAATTGCTTTGGGTCCATATCGTATCGCGTTAATAGCTATTGGTTACCACTGAATAGCGGCTCTTAATATATAACACCCTTCTAATCCCACCACATGCAAATTGAGTCATGGAGTCACGAAATTCTTGATTAAAAACAATAGGACTCAGCTGCACTTTTCCTCATATCCTAAAAATGTAATATGATATAATATAATATAAATATAATATAACATTAATGATAAAAATACCCAAATATGACAGAGATACGAAATCTAACAATCCTGCCCGAAATGTAGAGATAGTACCAATTTTTTTCAAACGCTGGAAATTTATTTGTAGACTCAATGTATCACTGATGCAAGTGCACGAGAAAATTTAATTCGTAGAAAAATAATACACAATAAAGCTATTTAATTTTTTTTAACCGTCTATCAATACAGAACGAATCTATTGCTTTCCTTCCATACATTCATTTTCTCGGAACACATGTTCTTCCATATGAGCTGCCAATGAAGTTCTAAGAATCGTAAAAATTACCGACAAATAATTTACTCAACTCTCTTTTTTTCAGGAAAATGCTTCTTATACAGATGATAACAACGAAAACCAATTTCACCCGTAGCTACTTGAACATCCGCCATATTATTTTATGGTAAAAATAAATATCAATCTACATATTGACGAGCCACCTAAAAGTTGGAAAAAATATATTGTGTTAGTGTTGTTTTAGATTCTTTTAATTTGCAAGATATCGGCATACGTTTTACTTTTTCATGGAAAATGATACATAATTAAAATGATATAATTACACTTCTTACAATTTTTCAAACACCCCTTGAAACACCCAGTTAACATGCCAAATGCATAAATAACATTTCCTTTCCTATCTTCGTCTGAATACATTTTTTATCAGTTTCTAATCATCGTAAAGAAATGCGCTTGTGTATTACGCTATAATCTATCGCCAACAACTTAAGCCGTATTCACAAAACGGTTTTCTACCTCACGCTGTTATCAGTACAGTTTGGCAAAATGGCTGGCAGTAGAGCGTGCTTTATCTTCGAATGTAAGCACCACCCAGACGTGTTGTGACAAAGGTAAAGTACTTAGCAATGGCCCGAGTGAAAACGGTTCGACAAAGTATTGCATGCGTAACGTAACGGTGGTAAAAGTCATTGATCATCAATCACGCATCAACCTATGTCTAGCTCGATCATCGTTACATTACTCAAGCAATGTTCATCAAATTGGTCTCGTCTCCGATATGCCTCGCGCAATCAGTCACGCAATCAACCACGATGGCAAATCGTTTCTACAGCATTTTGCAGCCAGTGTTTGCGATAAGTATGATTGATGTTTTGAAACTTGTAAATATTCATTTCCTTTACACAAATCCATCAATCGGCAGATGAATGTAGTTTTGTAACACTTTCAACCTCCGTTCGCTAAGAACCATTTTTAAACATAATTATCTGTCCTTGTTAAGTGGTTTTCAAATTCATTACATACTTTGAATGGAACCACAATCAACCGACGTCAATCAGAACATCGCGTCGAGACATTGCAAGCACAAAAATGCTTCTCCGTGGATCGTTGTTTCTAAATTGTAAAACCCTTGCACCACCGTAGCTTACGGACCATGAAAAAGTTTAACATCATTTGACTGTATATCAACGAGGTGAACTTTTTCTGCAACACAAACAATAAAACCAAATTATCACATTCGACGTTAGGGGTATGGTTGTGTAATGGTTTAATTTCCCCAGAATATGTTTATGACGTATAGGTACGCGCACGAGGCGCCCATCGCACAGCAACCAAACAGAACTTTGCGTTCTGCTTTTTATCTACATTAAAATAAGAGAAAAAAAACAATACATTCTCCGGGTGAGCAAAAGTCGTTGCTTCGCTTTCATTTCACGGCCTTTTCACAGTGAGCTGTACTTTCGTTAGCTAATGTTCTGCTGCCGTCGTATATGCTTCGCTTCACGACAGCTTTATCTTGCCCGCTATACATTTATCGTCTCCATCGACACAAGGCGCAAAGGATTTCTTATTCTACCTCATGCACGAGAGTGAAGAGTAACATACCTATGCAAATTTGCAAATAATCACTTGACATCAGACGCTTTCTCACACAGCGCCCGGCATTTTGTCGGCGCCCGGTCTTCCGCTTTCGCCAATGTCAATATTGTACAGTTTCTCCGCGAGTTGAAACGCGGGAAACATAAACTCAATTAAAGTTACCAAAGTTTTATCTAGTGCCGATGTCGCATGCTAGTCTGTTCCAACTTGCTCGTGGTACTTTGCCGGAAACGCTGGGAAAAGTGTGTTTTTACCCTGCTTGGTGCCAGAGAATGAAGCTGTATTAGCCACATTTCAGAAGCGAGTGAATCGATTAGGTTTATTCAATTTATCACTCTGCTATTAGTGGTTTAGAGTTCTATTTTCTCAAGATAAGTTTTATGCCCGTATGCCGATGCATATTCAATAATCCTGCACATCGAAAAACCACATCATGGATTCGTTACAAAAAAAAAACAATGCAAAAATTAAATTTTATCACAATTTTATTGTTAAATATGTAAATAATGCACATACTATTTTCACATCGACATAGAAGCATAATATTTCCATCTTCTCTTCATACATACATACACCATGCAGGATCAGGTTGAGACAATGATGAATCCATTAAGCTGTCACACCGAGAGCGGTAAGCTGCGGAAAAGATCGTGGTGTCCACAACAATCACCAAGCAAACGGTGACAAGAAATAATTGGAAAAGTCCCGTACAAATCCCAAACCAAAAATGGTTGCCCCTTCCCTCCCGTAATGGGGGGGGCCAGCGGACATCATCCCCATTGCCCTTTGCTGTACCAAGGTTTGAGCCGTTGCGCTTTAGTCAATTATCGTTAAAGTGTGTGTGAGTCCTTGCCATAGCCGGCATGTTGGCCGAGCATGCCGTTGAGCACCCGAACTTTAATTGTCTGTCAGTGCCGTAAAAGTTGCCGTCGACAGCAACAGCATAAGCATACTTACCGCTAGACAAATTGGGTTGCAGTACGCCACGATTGAAGTAGTTAAATCAATTTATCGTTTCGAAACGGTGTAGCTTCAAAAGTTTGACAAGCGCAAAGAATGCTTGTCTAAACCACTAAGCTTGTTGAAAATTGTAATGCGAAATAGACGTGGCAACGAAGCAAACGATAAGTGTAAGAGAAGGCTGCCATAATTTTACTAAAATTAATAAACATCTTTCTGGGCTAAAGCCGGTTCAATAATTGCAGGTAAATGACATTAGTAATTTACACAGAATTAACACAAAATGAAATATATTTGTTTGGTTTATTGTTTAATTTAAATTCGTGAAAGAACGATCCAAAAAACTAATTGTGCAATAAAAAATTGAACTCGAAAAATCCTTCATAATTCAGCTCAAACTAAAAAGCACTCAAGTCCTGTACGCTTCCGGACGCAATTCTCCTGTCAACTTGAGCTTCTGACCCGCTTTCTTCCTGAGCGTAAGATCAGCTTCTACGTTGCCAAAGGTGACACCACGTGACAGTGGCATTATTGTCATCAGCCGGACCACATTCCATGCCCACCATGGAATGGTTTGTTGTCAGCACAGAACACTGCTGTGAACGAGCGTAGATTTTATTACACACAATTTATTAGATTTGCACAATGCTTCTCGCCTGGAGGTACCTTACCCTTTGTGCCACTTTATTGCCGCGTTTCGTATCCCCACAGAAGCCTCCCACATAAGAATTCCCGATATTGCAAAATACCCTTCTTGTACTGATCGCTACGGGAGGTACAAAAATATGCAACCCAATTCTGTAGTGACTTGCGATTTTCCACTGAGTAATTCCATCATGCACTCAAACCATCACTCATATTTCTCTCCGGGCAAAACAACCACTAATACCGGTTGGTATTGGGCTAATTGTAATCATTCCTATCCACATTAGCCACCGTTACATCGAAAACAGCCGGCAGTACTCGATATACACAAGACCAGAGCGCTTGTTAGTTTGCCTCTGTTTGCCAGTTCCAGCAAAAGTGCTGGACGCAAACTGCACAAGGTAAAACCCGTCCGCTGCTGTTCTGTTGGTGCTTCCCGCTGGGGAAATTTTCTTGCGCACAACATCGCTTCAAATGTACGTTCTGGAAAACGGTGAATTGCAATCCACAGGTTTTGAAAGTATGCACTCAGTAAAAGCTAGATATTCGAACGGTGCATGCTAAGGATGCGAACCAATTTTACACATCTTGTCGATTTTCACATCCACATAATTCCCCACCGCATGTACGCAGGCAACAGAAACGCAACAAAAAGATGTGTGTGTGTGTTTTTTTTTTTGCAATTGCAGAATCAATAAGGCTTTGTTTTTGTGCGAACGAGAAAGACACATTCGTTTCATGATTTCCCTTGCTGCAATTGCAAGAGTTTCAGCAAGAAAAAAAAATTCCAACAAACCTTTGTTTACAAATACATCCAAAAGCTAAGCTGTACCATGAATAAAACAAAGCATTTACCACAGTCCTTAGGAAAAAATGCTTCCACAAAATCCGCCCTTTCTAATTCAACCTTGTGCAGAGCTTCCGGTCTATGCCTATCAACACTACAATGGTAACACCCTTGTGCGTTTCAGCACTACTACAAACACGATACTTAGGATATGTTTTGCCACAGTTTCACCAATCTCGTGTGTATTCTAATTGGAAAAAGTTCTCCAATGTGTTCTTCATTACTTTTGTGTTTATCAAGTCCACTGCAAGAGAGTAGCATAAAATTACTAGCAACACATCAGTTATTTATCAAAAACGTCTGCCAGCGTTTGTGGGTGTGGGGGAGAAGGAATGGAAGTATAAAACTAGCAAAAGCATCTCGTCACCCGATGAACGAACGAATACTTGATGGAACGTCACGCTACAGCATCGCCCTGTTGTAGACGGAAGCGCTAAGGACACCGTCAACCATTGGCATTGTGCTAGTTAAGACAAAACGAAGTGCTTTCGGTTCCATCACTAAGGGATGCCCCTTTGTGCGAGTAAGGTAAGGTGCAGTATGCTGTCAGCTTTACCTTATGCTCAGCTCACCTTTCGTTTAGTATCTCAAGGTTCGTAAAATGTGCATCACATGGCCATAGCCACCGACATAGTTTTAAAATTTTAAGATTGTACTTTCCAGCCACGACGCTACGTGCTGCAGACGGTGTGGTTGAGGATTTCGCTTGAAGATCGCTTTATTGTCATATTAGACTTTTAGTAACGAACTTCCACAGTCTAGCCCTTTCTTACTGGTAGCCTTATGAATATCATCCATAGTTACTTCCTGTAATGATTTGACTGTACATTTCATCGGTACCGAAAAAAGCATAAAACCTGGCGTCATACCAGTCAGACATATCTTTTATTTATTTATATGAATGCTCTATCAGCAAAGCTCAAAGCAGAAACTTTCGGTCGAAATGTTTCATAAATCATTTTGCTAAAAACAGTGTGTGATGTCTAGTTTTTCTATCCCACAAAAATCTCTACAGCATCATGGCTGAAGTATCAATGATATGTGCTTGCCGGGCTGTATTTTCCATGATAAAAATAATACCCCTCGAGTAGCTTGTGGAAAGGTTGTGTCACGGCATAATGTGGCCCTTCTTATGCATGACGATCATGGGGTTTAAGGATGCGACCGGTGCGGTGGCTTTGTGGGTATATGGAGCACCTTACAGCCCTGACGTTTTTACTTATCAAACTTACAGGCACTTGGAAATTTATGATACTCTACTTGAAATCCGTCTATTGTCCTGCTACTGCTACTGTTGTGCGTTTTTTGGCACTAATTCATCCAGAACGTAACCAGAAGTATATTGCTGTAATACACACCTGTACGTAACGAAGCAATGTTTCATTATGCGGTACATATTGCAAAGAGGCCAGGCTACAAAACTTGCCACTTTACAGCCACCTTTCGAAATACGAAATTTCTTATCATCCTTAACCCTAAATTCTGTAACATAACTCCAATGGAAAGAACAACTTAAACTACTATTGCTCTTGTCCCACATATGTGTGTGTGTGTGTGTGTGTGTGTGTATGTAGCTAACATATTTGGTCTGGGGTTACCCTTTTGTTACCCCCATTTTGACGATCGTTACCCTACCATTTGGTGTAGTTTCACACCAAGGCGAGCAGACGGAACCGTTCCGTACGGGGGAAAAAGTTTTCCATGCCACGATAACAAACAAACTCAACCAACTTTAACTGTACCTGAGCAATGGCACCCGAAAACATTGCTCAGTTAACCAAACTTTGCAACAGCTGCTCTCTCCGTCCCTCAAAAACTGTCCTAACATTTTTGAGGAGCTTTCCACTGATGCTTGCACGAAGAAATTTGCATCTCTACGTACCTTAACTACCATCTCCTGACTATTTTCATCAATCGACCAGCTATTGCTTTCATTGGCTTAAGCCATAAAGTATAAGTCTAAACTTTTTTCAACATTTAAATTATTTTTTCACTACAGTTGCGCTAAAGTTCAACTATCTAAAAGAAGGTGGATCGTTCTCAGTAAAGCTTTGTTTGGATTCTCAGAACTCACTTTTAGCAGTGACGTTTATAGTAAGCAGCTTACCAAGAACTGTTTGTCGCTCAAAACTTTCACAAAAACAAAAGCACACTTAAACCGTGCGAGGAGGTAACATTGATTGAAGAAATGTTGGTAAAAATTCTTCACCGGAAGGTCAAATAATTTGTCGTGCTATGTGTTTTTTGAAAACGATCCAAAGCCGTCTGCATGGGTGAACCCATTACCTCCCTTTTCCGGAAAATAGGAATGGTATGTATCGAATGAAGAAACAAAAATGGTACCAAACCTTTATCATCAAGGATGACGTTCAAGGAAGTATCACGCACGAATCTGATCTCCCATCGATGATATGTAGAAATATCCTTTACCTTTAGCATTCCATAACCCCCATTTTCGATCCATTTTTGTGCCATCCATCTAATTTCGATTTCGAATATGATTTCTTTTGATCTGATCTAAATCACAAATGCGCATTCGCCGAACGCACAATCTGGAAAAGTGTCATTCGTTTTCTTTGGTGGGGTTTTCTGTTTTTTTTGCGCTATTCTTGTTTTGTTTTTCACGTCATCGTCCCCCATCGCCCACAGCCCATCCTGTGCCTATCTGTCAAAAAACCTTCGTCAAAAGCAATATGGTTCGACACAAATGAGATACGCATACAGATAATGTTCATCAATCATTCTTTGATTACAATAGAAGTCAGACGTAAAGCATGGACGCGTTGGGCGCCGCCGCCAATAACAACAACAACAGGGCAAGCGTCATGAACATTGGTGTAAGAAGCGAAAATCGATGGTCGCACCAAAACAAAAACATTAAGCCGCGCCAATTTCTTTCCTACTAGGATGTAGATTTTTTTGTTGTTGTGTCCCCCTGCCTGCTATAATATGAACGAAAGCTATAACAGTTTTTTGTTCACCGACCTGTTTACAAATCCTTCGTTAATACCGTACAAAGACAACCCATTACTTTTTGGTTGATTTGAATATCGTACAGAACCGAGATGGAAAGAGATTTTTTTTTTTCGGTTGAACACTGTAACAAAACAAAAACGAATGCTTTGTGTTTTTGTGTAATCGTACAACGTGATTGTTGTTTATCAAACATTTTGTTTCCATTGAATATAAATCGATAATCGATAAAACTATTTATAAATATAAGAGTGTGATACAACTTTCTAACAATCGCTTAAAATAAAACAATTTAGCTTTCGGCATTTGAATTCCCCGTAATGGCTGCGCTTTCTACTTATGGTGAAGTGCAGGAAAAACAAAATAAGTTTAATTTAATATCAATTACGTCATTTGTCGACCGGTATCGCACATCATCGTGTTTACTTAACGCTACGCAGCATGACATTACGCAAAAGTGACATCGCAATGAATGGGACTGAAATTGATAGCCTTCCGTCTCGTTTTTGACCTTCAATCAGTGCGCTCCGGTCCGGTCGTTAAGGAACCTTCCTGACGAGACCTCCATTATGATATTGAAAGGATGTCATATTTTAGTACAGTCTTTTTTTTATGTTGTACTTTTTTTTCAAACTGGTAGCTTCTCGAATCTTAGGTGTTTTGATGCAGCGAGGATTGAATGTTTTTTTTTTGTTGCTCTACATGATAAGGAAAAGGTCTCCATTTATATTTCTCTTGAACTGAACTGTAAGCAGCAGTATACCAAAAAAGCTGCACTTGAAAGCGTGCTTTTTTTCGTCCTTATTTTAAATGGTTTTTAGTACACATAAAGTAATAGCTTTAATCTTCACGGTTAAATGTAGGGATGGCGTACCTCGGTGTAGTATATTTCCGCCCGTTAGTCCATTTAATGCTACTCGCTTTGAATATCCTCCGTTATAAAACTCGTTTATGGAATGTATGCTTAAATGTGGTTTTTATAGCATGTGTTTTATTTGGTATGTATTGTCAACGCCCGCAACTGTATGCTGCATGTAGCTTCAGTGATGTTTCCATTTCTATTCCCTTGAGCTCTTTCAGTTGTGATATACTAACATCTACCAAGCAACAACAAAAATTCCACATCAAAAAAGCCCTCTGTGGTATCTAAACGGGATAACTAATGGAAAGCGCCCGGGATAATAAAATTTGTATTCACCATACTCATATAGCCACAAAATACCGGTTGTCGGATGGTACAAAAACAGTTCCATAAAATTCCCATATCAAAGCAAATCCATTCAGTATGGCAATTTTTCATTTTTTCTTTTTTGCACTGCTTTCGATGACGATTTTGCCATTTCGGTATGCCACCGTTAGTTGTAGGCCTATAACATCGCACACACACACACAACTAAACGCCGAAAGGCGTGTAATCAAACAGACGAAATTGTAAACAGAAAATGGACCACTGTTCTGATGAAACTGCACAAAAATAGAAGCATTGCAAGTACAGCCACAGTCCTAACAATGGTGATTGTCACTCACACGGCTCGTTATGTTGCTCAGGCATTCCTTTTCCATATCAAACGATTACGATATTTATTAGAGCATTCATCAAACGGATTGTACAAAGTAGCAATTTACACCTGGCCGGTTTAGCTTCGCATAGGCTTTTGTCGCATGAATGACAAATGCATCACCAGTTCTCAATCAGAAGCAATTCTGAAGCAAGAAAAAAAAAGATTCCTGGAAATTTTTGCATAGCAATGCCACCTACATCACACATTCCATACAGGTGCTGTAACGTAATATTAGTTAGTGTGACATAACCATTTTGTTTTATACATTCAATGCTCGAACAGGTCGTATTTTACATTGGCTGAGAGACATTTCACTGTAATTTAATATGTAACATTATTCCATTGATCTAATCATTGTTTTATGTTTTTTTTTTGTTATTCTACTATCGATCATTTATACAACTAATGGGAAAGTAATTAAACTACACTTTCCATGTCGCACTAGAACGGTTAGGAATTTGTTTCTACGGTCGCTTTAAAACAAAATAATATCGGAAACCTATCGGGACATTTTCATTTTCTTGTCATTTATATTTTGTAATAGTGTACAGTGTTTTCAAATAGTTATAGCACTTCGAGTACCTTACCAAAGATGTAACTATCCAAAAAAACAATATTAGAACAATTTTGAAACTTCCTTTCCGTGACGAGGAGTCGAGGCTGAGCAGCGCAACCCAAGCGACGCCAGCAGAGGACGATGAGGTCGTCCTGGAGAGTGTAGCGGCTCTCTTTCCGGACGATGCCGAGAGAAACTTCCTTTCGAATATCGTGGACCACATCAACTCCATGAGGTCGGACAAGGAGCGCTCGGCTCGTCGTACCCATGGTAGGCACACCAGGGAAAAGGCGGAGGAACGAGCGCAGAAATAGGCTTACTGCGGACGTGGCAACAGCATCTGCTGATCGGAACGAGGACACCTGTTCCTCCCGGGCGAAGCCGTCGTCGAAGGGCGTCTCCATCGAAGGCGCACTTGATCCGTTCCAGGGGATACCGTAGTGAGAACGAGAGGTCGAGAAGGAGAATAATCCGCGAACTGTCTGCTGGACTGGGTGAATCGTCCAGTCAAACGCTTTCAGCGGCAGAGGAGGCCTCAATTACCGAGGCGACCATTTCGGGCCGCTGAAGGAGCTCGGGGTAGTTTTTTAGCGAAGGTTGAATACGACCCCTAAGAAGGGGAGGAAAGGAATTTCAGTCAATCAAGTCAGAAGCCATTAAAAGGAAATTTCCTTACTATATCACGTAAGGGAATTTATTTCTTTCCAGGAACTTACATTTGATATGTGTTTGGAAGACATAATAAAATAATTAATTGTAAACAAAACGTCATAATGGCAACACATAATTTAACTTCAAATTAAAAAAAAAAATAAACTCATGTTTTATGTACCATTTAGATATTTCAGCATTGTTCGAATTATGTTACTACAGGAAGATATTGTTTTAAAAATCAAAAACTAGTGCTAAATTGTTGGCTGTCACGTGCGCGAAGCTAACCTCGCGGCGTGTTTCTTTAGACAGGCGCAGATCACGCCGACTAAAGAGCAATAATACACTGACTCGTTCTCTTTTGTGAATGACAAATTTATTAAAACTAATTTGCGGTTTTATAGCTAAATACTGCTGACCGATCGCGGTCAGCAATTCTTATTCTTATTGTACATGTGGTTGTTATTGTGCATATGCACGGTTCTATAGCTTATTACTGCTGACCGATCGCGGTCAGCAGTTTCTATTCTTATTGTACACGTGTACACGCGTACACGGTCGTCATGATTTCAATATCGAGCGTGTCATTCTCCGTTGGCGACATCCCCGCCCCCGTAACTCCTCGTAGAGGTGTTACTTCTTCCGTGGTCTCTTATTAGTTCTTTTTCTTTTTCGTTTCTTCTTCTTCCTGTTTATTTTTGGCTTATTCCTCCGCCAGCTTCTTCTTAGTTTCTTTTCGGCCTTCTTACTCTTCGCTTTTTCCTCTTCTTGTTTGTTCTTAGCTTCTTCCTCTGCTTTCTTATTCGTTTCTTCTTCTTCTTGTTTCCTTTTAGCTTCTTCCTCCTCCAGCTTCTTCTTAGTTTCTTTTTCTGCCTTCTTCTTGATCTCTTCTTCGACTTTTTTCTTCTTCGTTTCTGCTTGTTCCTCATCCAGCTTCTTCTTATTTTCTTTTTCGCCTTTCTTACTTTTCGCTTCTTCTTTTTGTTTTCTTTTAGCTTTTTCCTCTTCCTTCTTCCTCTTGGCTTCTTCTTCTTGTTTCTTTTTTGTTTCTTCTTCCACTTTTCTCATGTTAGCTTCTACTTGTTCTTGTTTCTTTTTTGTTTCTTCTTCTACCTTTCTCATGTTAGCTTCTTCTTCTTGTTTCTTTTTTGTTTCTTCTTCTACCTTTCTCGTGCTAGCTTCTTCTTCTTCTTTCTTCTTCGTTTCTTTTTCTACTTTTCTCATGTTAGCTTCTTCTTCTTCTTGTTTCCTTTTCGTTTTTTCTTCCATCTTTCTCATGTTAGCTTCTTTTTCTTCTTGTTTCTTTTTTGTTTTTTCTTTCGCTATTTTCTTCTTAGCTTCTTCTTCTTCTTGTTTCCTTTTAGTTTCTTCTTCCATCTTTCTCATGTTATCTTCTTTTTCTTCTTGTTTCTTTTTTGTCCAAGTCTGAATAATCGAACCGATGCTTTCTGTCAGTTGATTGATGTCTTCGTAAGAATTATTTTTGTCGTGTGACGTGGAAGTCCGTTTTTGTTCTAACGTCCGTCTGAGTTTTACTATCTCTTTGTCCCTTTCGGCTTTCCTTTTTAATGCCTTGTCTGTCTCATCCCTAAATTCTTTTAACAGTTTCTCGGCATCTTTCAGTGCCTGTCTTGTTCGTTCCTTTTCTAGCTCTGCCTCCTTACATTTCGGGCATACGAAATTTTTAGGTACGCTTTTAAGCCCTAAACAGGTGATGTGTAACCATCGGTCACACATCACACAGCCTACCATTTTCCCTTTGTCATCTTGGTCACTGCAAAGTTTGCAGTGACCGTTGGGGTTATTCTTATAGTCCATTTACTCACTTTTTCGTTGTACTTGGTTCTCACCGTTTCTTCAGTCGCTAGAGCCGTTCGTTGCCGCTTGCTGCTGCTAAAGTCCAGTGGTTCGTGGCTGCTTCTTCCGAGTGGGTGTTCGCTCCTACTCCTCACTGTGGCTGCTGCTCGGGTCCGCTGGTTCGTTGCTGCTACTTCCGAGTGGGTCTTGGCTCCTACTCCTCGCTGCGGCTGCTCCTCGCTCTGCTTACTCGGCTCACCGTCTCACCTGGTCTCTCTTCCTGCCGGTACCGCTGGTTTATGCCGCCGTTATTGCGGTCTTCTGCTGATCACTCCTCTCAGTGATCACTTCTGTTCACTCCTCTCCCTGTTGCTAGCTTGGGCTTCTGATGCCGGTGCTGCTGGATATGCCGCCGTGTTTGCGGTCTTCTGTATTCACTGCTGTTCACTCCTCTCGCTGTTGCCAGCTTGGGCTTCCTATGCCGGTGCTGCTGGATATGCCGCCGTCGTTGCGCTTTTAACGGTTGCGCGTTAGACTTATTGGATCGATTGTTGCACCGAACTATGTACAATCTAGGCCGCTTAACTTAATGCTGCTTTTGCACCTTTCGCTGACTTGTCGAACCGTCGATGATGGTTCAGTTGGCCGGCGGAACTTCATGCTGAGGTCGCACTTTTCACTATCATCTGTCGCTTTTGTCGGTCCGTCGATAGTTGAATATACCGCGACATGTGTAAGTTGGCCGGTGTCACTTAATGCTGCTTTCGCACTTTTCGCTGACGCGCGTCGAACCGTCGATGATGGTTCGTTTTGCCGTACCGGTTACAAGTTGGCCGGCGGAACTTATTGCTGAGATTACACTTTACGTGCCACACTTTTCGGCCCGTCCGTAGGTCGATTCACGTAAACGCGTTGTACTTAGTGATTTTAGAAGCGAGTCAGAGTGAGAGAGTTTGATGTTCCTCTCTGGAGCCACCATGTCACGTGCGCGAAGCTAACCTCGCGGCGTGTTTCTTTAGACAGGCGCAGATCACGCCGACTAAAGAGCAATAATACACTGACTCGTTCTCTTTTGTGAATGACAAATTTATTAAAACTAATTTGCGGTTTTATAGCTAAATACTGCTGACCGATCGCGGTCAGCAATTCTTATTCTTATTGTACATGTGGTTGTTATTGTGCATATGCACGGTTCTATAGCTTATTACTGCTGACCGATCGTGGTCAGCAGTTTCTATTCTTATTGTACACGTGTACACGCGTACACGGTCGTCATGATTTCAATATCGAGCGTGTCATTCTCCGTTGGCGACAGTTGGCAGTTCATTGTAACGTTAGAAATCGAAACAATACTTTTGTTGTCGTTAGTTATAAAATATGTGCATTTGTAAAGCTTATAACCTATTCATAATAAACTCTTTTGATATTTCATTTAACTATTGTACGGGAGTTTGTGTGCTTTCGTTCAAAAGTCACACAGTACAGAGCTGTACCTGTAATGCACAAATGGAATAGTAAAAAACACATACCACATTGGAAAGCTGCTTTTCCTAACGCCCATTGTGGCAAACAACAATTTGAAAAATATTAAAGGACTGTTGTTATGGGCGTTCCATTAAAAAAAAACCCCCTTTTGGGTTTCACTGCAGTTTTTCTGCTATTTGTTGAACGTGTAGGAAAAAGGTAAACGTGTTGTATTTGGATTACAAGTAACCAGTTCAGGTGCAAATGACGTAACTACATTTAAACATACTTTAAAAGCAAGCTTTTCTAGCTACACTACACTTTAACTACATGACGACCAGACTGCATTACCGATGCTGAATCAACGGTTGTTTGTGCAGTTTACACCGTCAGTTCACTGACCGTGCTTTTGGAAATTAGACCACAGCTCGCATAATGCTGGAAAAATATTATCTAAATGCTGGCACCCTGCTACCTAAATATGGACCTTCAACACGCCAGCAGCTAAGATAATCTCACAGACTGTCATGCAGCAGCGACGTTTAAGTTTAAGTAACCGTCGCGGGCAGACAACACTTCCAAACCAAGCAGTGGCACACCATCGTAAACAGGGATTTGTTTGGCCACACAAAACACCTCTAACTGGGTGTGTGCCTTAAAAAAAAAGAAAAAGACACGACACTATCAACACATTCGTACCACCAGAATGTGTGGCACGAAATTGCTGGAAGGAACCTGACGCTAACAGACGAAAAATTCATCTGGCCACAAGGCAAACTAACCTTCAAACAGGCTACAACACAAACAATCCCGCTGGACCCGGCCAGCCCCATTTTTGTGTGTCTCTTGCCGGTGACTCCATCTAACCATCGCTATAGCTCCTTCTCCACACGCCCGAAATGCGAACGTCGCCAACGTTGCATGACGGAGCGAAAACCCCACCTCTTGTCGAGATGTTGCGAATGCATAACTGCAAACCACTGCATTTAACAGCCCCAGATACCCCTGAAAGGCGGAACCGTGCAAAAGTACACAACACATGCAACGATACACGGGCGAAAAACAGTGATAAATGGTTGGAAAACCAACGCGCCAGACGAAGCGCGGACATTATACGGTGGGGGAAAAATTCGGGAACCAAACACATTTCAACGAAACTCCGATTGTCGGAAAATATATGAACCTTCTGCAACATTGAACACTGCAATCGTTTATCAAAAACGGTATCCAAGCACCGTCCGGTTGCCCGCTATACCAAACCGCCGGTCCATCGGATTACAATAACTACTGTTCTGCATTTTCCCAGGCCACGTCCAAGATGTGCGCACAATGTGTGTGTATGTGTGGCCTTACAATTTACCACGCCAATTTTAAAGAGGCTCAAAACTTTTCCGAGCGATAAAACAAAAGGGAAAAGCTTCGCGACGTTCCACTTAACCGGTTTTAGCGGACGGAAACAAGGGTCCGTAAATTTGTCGGCCCGACCTCATTTGACTTGCGAGAGACTTACTGCTGCTGATAAGATAAGTCAAATCTGTTCTCCATGTCGTCGGGTATCTTCCATGCACGTTACGACCACCGTCACTAGATGGCGCCATATAATCGTCACCACCAACTTTCTTTGGTAACTTTGCTCTACTCTCGCAGTGGTAGGACCGGCACCGGATGGGTAGTTAGTCGGGGGGGGGAGGGAATCAACTTTTGCCGGCCAGCTGGTATCCAAGATCCAGATCTGTAGCCAGTAAAGCACTGCCTCATAACTTCCTCCCTTTTCCTCCTCCCTCTTTTTGCTCCCGTACCCATGTCAACCACCATCCGGTGAGCCAACAATAGCTACGCATGAATAAATATGTGTATATTTTCCGGGGCTATAAATTATATCCTAATCCCCGACTCCCTTTTTGTTTCCTTTGCAACGCGATGGCAACAGTCGGGATGAAAATAGAGTTAACCCGAGTGCTTGATTGTCCCCTCGTTAGTGTGGTGGTTCGGGAGTAGGGAGAGAGCCCGATTCCCCAAAAAGTCCCGGGAATGGCTTACTGGTGAACTTTCGATTCTTGTTTGTTTTGACAAAAATGAAATCATTTCTCGCACCCGTTGCACTGTGTACGCGTTTGGATTCGATTTGTTAGCCCTTTCAGCAAACATGGTGAACTACCGTACCCAACCGTTAAAACAAACAACATCCACTGATCAACATTAGTTCAATGGTAAATGGTATAATTGTCAGCCTTACAATAATTGGATGATAACCGAAATATCAAACGCAAAGCAAAACCTCACACAGCTTTGATAATCGGCAATGAAACATTATATTGGGTGAAGAATAATGAAACTTATAATTGGAATTTTAACGACCATAGTTCACTTTCGATGATTTTCACAAAATGTCGTCAAATGGAACATAATTATTTACGAAACAACAAATGGCATCTTTGTTGGAAAAAAGGATTAATTAAAATTCGTTGAAAAATGCGAATCATGTCCGAAAAAATACATGATTTTATTCATTATTAATTATTATTTATTTTTACCGACGGACTGTTTATTCCACTCGATAATGATCTTAACACGAATATTATGCTTACATAGTAATGAACGTGGACAGTACATTTGACAAATCTTTCGCACAGCAAATCGTTGGACATACATTTTTTTAATAAATGGACAGATTGACGCAAAACAAACTGTGACACTAAAGGTTAGAGCTAATTACATGCAGGACGCTAAGCTTAAGCTGCTTAAATCCTGATGTGCACGTTACGCTTTGGCACTTTGTCCCGCGAAGTGCAGTGTGATAACGTTCAGCCGTTTAAATGCTCCGGTAACATTCGCATACAAAATTGCTTTCCTCAAACCCGAACGAACGCAGTGCATCAAAGATCTTGGTGTTCTGCTTCACTCGAGACTATCCTTCAAGGATCAGCTCGAACACGCTGTCGCTAGGGGAAATCGTTTGGTCGGTCTGGTTTTTAACCTTACACGCGAGCTCCGTGACCCTGTTTGCGCTAGGACCCTGTACTATTCGCTCGTCCGATCGGTACTGGAGCACCCCAATATCGTTTAGTAGCCTACTGCAGGTCGACCACTGAATTTTCAGACCAGGTGTTTGCTGCTTTTCCTATCGCCCCTTGTGAAAAAGTTGCTGAACGCCAGGAGATTGGCGTACCGGATCTAATAAATGGCTTCGTTGACTTTGCTACGCTACTCTCGTCCATCAACCTTTACGTTCCTGCCGGTACTCTCCAGGTGCGGTCCTTGCTGGCAGTGGAAAATCGGCACACTGCGTTTGGATCCCCCGACCCGTTCCTGGTTATGTGTTCTAATTTCAACGTTATTTGCGATGTGTTCGAGTCAGGAATAACAAATGCGGCTTTCATCGAAAACATTAACATATAATTATGTTATAATTTTATAACATTTTTATTATTCCTAAATTAATCTAACTTTAACCTAATTTTAACCTAATTTTAACCTAACTTTAACCTAACTAATCTTTCGCAAGTTATAAAGCACGTCCTGTCTCGTTGGCGTATTGAGGAAGAAGAGCGAGTCTCCACGATGCCGCTTCCGTTCAAGGCGCGCACCTGTCAACGCTGCTGCTGCCACTATAACGCTGCTGGTTCGGTAACAGTTATACCAGCAGTATAACAGTAACGCTATAGTGCAGCCACATACGACTATACCACATAATTATATTTTAACCAGCGCGCTACCTCGGACACCTAATTTATGTGTTGAAAAACCCGTCTTGTATCTGTTGTAATCGCTGTCGAGTGGCCTTGTTAGGTCCGTTGACTAATAAAATATTATTATTATTGTTATTATTACTATTATTATTGATTCGGCCGCTGAGTTTCCTGGCCGCGTACTGCAACAGCGAACCAATCAGCGATCAGTACAGATTCTTGGTACATAAAGGGTAACTAAGCTCACGTGTCATGTTAGCGACCAGTCCTAATAGTTGGCCGTACTTCACAATGCCATGGTCCCAATGCCATGGTCCCAATGCCTGCGAGCAACAGGCAGGAGAGTTTTGAATTTGTCTGTTAACGCATAGCTAAAGATCACTGAAGCTCATGACCGGCTGTAGGTGATAGTTGCGTATTTGTCGACACAGAGTTCTAAAACATTACGCTTACACCAGAAGTCGAACTTACGCAAGAATACCTGTAGCTGAAGATGATCCTCCGGCTTACGGATTTGTTGGAATTGGGAAAGAATTCTCAAAGAAATAATGATATTAAAGAACTGAAGGAAAGGCTGGTGAAAGGCTGTCTGAACCACGTCCTTAAAAATCGATTCCCCGAATTTCATAGAAGCTAGGTATACCGATTGTTTTAAATTTTGAACAAATTATAATTGCCTAAAATATATACACCATTTAGAAATACTTTAAATACTTGTCAGATGAGAACCTGAGAATAACCCTGAAAATAACATCAATATGGAGAGAATTTATATCGGTCCCATTGAAATCTAGCACAATTTGTGTAAAAATCACATTACAATCGAAACCAATAAATACAACAACTACTACTCCTACTATTCTTGTTTTGCTAGTATCAACCCGGCCAAAGCTTTCAGCAAAAATATTTTTCACACAAATATTCAATATGTAGAACATGGTTACAAGAATGCAATACACTTATGCCGTAGTTTTGGTTTAGTGGTAGCGAAATATCACGAAAATCGTATGTGAAACATTCTGCCAGATCGTTCAGCCATACCCACTCACAAGCCCGTTATTGCTTTGCCGCCGGGCTAGTCAAATGAATACTTCATAAAAGCATTCCACGACTTGCCATTTGTACCCCCAGCTGCTCCCTAAATGATGCCTGCAGCGTGGATTATGTGTTACCTGTACATCCACGACCGAACGACCGAAATGGTCGCACTTGTGCATGAAATTTGCGACGACACATTGTCGTATTTGCTGGGAATGATATCCGGGTTCGTACTGCACACGGAAGTATGTATCTGCCCGGTGCGAAGTTGGTTTCTCGAATACGACGACAAACGCCGGCGGTTAACACCATCTGTGGATGTGATGAAAAAGTTTCAGTCACGTGTCACAGAAACGAAGATCGGCTTCCACCATGTGGTTCAACCGCATCCACTATCAGCCGCTCGATGGCATAGTAACACACCGCAACGCTGCCGTCTTACCTGTCGGTCACGATTGCAACTACTCGAAGGTACCGAAACGAAACGCATTAGCGGTATATTGCAGTTTTGGGTTTGTTAACATTCCCTTTAGTTTTAATGAGAACATCAGCCGATGTCCATATCCTTGTGCCTTATTGTACGGGTTTCTAGTTACAGTAAGCATTTCCAACAGACATGGCACATAGGAAAGTATGGGAACTTGTATGACGCGTCAGATTA
This sequence comes from Anopheles funestus, assembly GCF_943734845.2. Taxonomy (NCBI): domain Eukaryota; kingdom Metazoa; phylum Arthropoda; class Insecta; order Diptera; family Culicidae; genus Anopheles; species Anopheles funestus. The sequence continues at coordinate 40,833,335 of NC_064598.1, read as the reverse complement.
ACCGGTAACATCTTCATGTGACGGTATGGTTCCTGGAAATGCAGTGTATGAATAAATATACCTGTTATTAAATAGTCTTACGAGATAACTGACGACGAAGGTGGTTTCATTCAAACTACACTTCATTTGAACATCAATACGAACATCAGAATACAAGCTCCTTTTCTGCATTTTAATCATTTTTTAATAAAAAAAATATGTTTAATTTTGTTAACATAAAATAGGGTGAAATGAAGATTAATTTCGTATTTGTTTTGTTTCTTAAGAACGGTCAGACCTGTCTGACTTCAAGACTAGTATCAAGACTTATTTTTACGCAGTCAGATAGTCAGTCCTTGCTACAGGGGAAGCACATACACCACCGGGCCGCAATAAACAATTTTCGTTAATCTCGGAAGAATAGTCACAAGGTCTTTCTATAAAATTTTAGATGTAATCAGCGATGTACCTAACAATTATTGTGCCAAACAAGTGTGAAACAATTATCCCAGCTCGATCTGTAGTTAATCTGTTACGCGTTTTGTTGTGCATCCACTCAAATTTGCTAAATGATCTTTCCACTGCTGCTGATGTAGTTGGTGCAGAGTAGATTTTCAATCCTTTTTGCTCATGTTCGGATTGAAGAGTATATGTTTTCCACCACATCAAAGGACTTATTGTGTCTTCGGCTTTCCATATGAAAGAACTATTGTACACATCTTCGCAATAATTCCCATGGAATTAATGGAAGTGGAATCTAATTTTCCGGCCCCCCAAAATACCCAATATTTATCCGGATGAAAACAAAAAAGGTAAATACCCGATAATTACCTAAAATATAAATACCGGATAGGAAGGTATTTACCCAACGGTATATCACTGGTTGTAACTATAAAATTTGGAACTCTTTTATGTGCTATATCTTTATCCTTTTCTACACCATACAAAATACAACCCGTCAACGTGTAAATCGATTGAACTTTCTGTAAAAGAAATTGCAAATATGTACAACGTAACTTCTTCTTCTGTGGTACTACAATCTCAAGAGGTTTTGACCTACCATTTCTGGTATTGCTTGACTTTATTTACCCTATACAGAATAATCAGTCTTGCGTGCGTGAGTATGGACTGGAAAGGGTGTTGCTACCCCTTGCCATCATATATAACTGGCACAACTGCCACGTACACGACTGAACCACCAAGTATCCAGTAAACACTAGTGTTTAATCGGATTTACCGGATTTGCTAATACTTGAGAACATGATTCAATCGTAAGACTACATTCGTTTGCTATAAGTTAACTAAAATCTCCTAAAATTATTCATCAATTCCAACTAGGTACTCTATTTGTCGGTGCCTCAATAATCATGTTTATTCACACGCTTAACATTATAAATGTTGGACGAATCTCCATATAATCCTCGATAATCCGGCACGTTACGTTTGAAAAATTGCGCCATTTTTGGTTGAAGAGCTTGCAGGCAATTGTGTGTGTGTGTTTGTTACCTGCAAATGTTATTAACTCGTTTTGCAAACCAAACAACATCTCGCCAATGAGAAATTAAGCCATCTGTCATGTCTGCCGCACTTCGCACATCGTTTGCCAACAGCACCATTATAGTTTGCAAAACCCGTACACCACTTTGTACCTGCAGATGTGCACAGGTTTTTTGTTTATAAATCCCATGCCCCCCCACAACATTACCCCGTTTCTATCATCCGGTTCCGGATTGTGCGGACCGCCTTACAAAGTGTATTTGTCAGACTTTTGATCTCCACCACCAAATCTCGTCGCGCACTCGTTTTCATTTCAATTTTCGCCTACATACAAAACTTTTTATCCGCTTTTTATCTGTGAATCGTTTCCGCATAAAGTTGTCCTTGGTGCGTGTGCAGATGAATGTGTGTGTTTTTTTGTTGTGCAGCCGGTTGTTTTTTTTCTCCGCCTCCAACGTGCGTCGGCTTCCTTCATTTTGCCTTTTCAAATCGAGTCTCACTTTTCATTTCGTCCTTTGGAAAATTTTATTTCATCCCTACACAAAAGGACACGGCCTGCCAATATGGGGATGGGTTTGCTGGGGTAGGTTTTCGTTGTCGTTTCACAATTCTGCGTCCGTCAGTGGTTTTCACACATGCTAGTGGAAATGATGCTTTCACGAGACACTTTTCCTTTGATCGTCCCCGTTCACACACACACACACACACACACACACACACACACACACAAAGCTGCCTATGCTCTGGTTTTGCTTTGGTTTTGCTTCGGGTTGCTTGAGTACGTCTGTGAAGAAAAATTGAATCAACCATACGACCCATAATGTATGCTTATCTACATTTACTTCACCCACAAACCATTGCAAACGCCGTCTCCAGGGGTAAGAATGAAATGATATTTGCTGCTATCAGCTTGCACTACCGAGACCGCTTACGGTCGCTGCAAAATCGTAAAGAAAACGGTTCTTAAAAGATGATGAAATGTAACTGTTTCGTTACATTCTGTCTGTCCCATACGATCGTCCGTGTTGGTATTGCTTTTGACCTTGCATACTAAACCGGCATCCGTTTCAGGCAGCCATGAATGAGAACACTTTTCTACGCCAGTAGCACTGACGCAAACAGATTTTGATACAACTTCAAAGCATTGGTCACAACAGGGCAACGAAACTTCATGCCCATTGGTAAGGATTTACACGAGTTTAGATGATTTATTTTTCCATGTTTTTCTATGAAAGATGCTTGTAAATATAATACGAATTTTGAATAAAAATTTCCAAATTATAAGCATGTTTCGTACATTTTTGTTGCTCGTACAGAACGTTCAAATCCTCAAGATGGGCTTCGTTATGCAAAACGTTTAGTCGAAGCCAGTCGCACTCGACGATTTGATGCACATTTGCTTTTTGACTGCTTAAAAATATCATTTTACCGAAGTTGAGCAACCCTCTAAATGGCAGTCAGGTGTGAGAGACCGAATTTTTCTAAGCAAACATTATATGGAGGATCATCTAAAATAGTTTTGTTGCCAAGACGGAGTTCATCTTCAAGGCTACTGTTGCTCGCAGGAAATTTCGGAAAATTGTGCGTTTCTTTCTTGTTGATATATTTACCGCTCCACTCTTTGGTCTAATTGAACTTAGTGAGGATAGAGGGCAAAAAGCCTTTTCACCCCATATTTATTAAAACAAACGAAACGGTTGTTCCTCATACTCTTACTCTTACTCGTATTCCATCAACCAAAAAAAGCCAAAATTGAAAGCAAACATTCATTCTTTTGTCTGACCAAGTTATAGGAAAGACATATTAAGAAGATGGCCGAGGCATTGATGCATTTTTCCTGAAGATTAAACAACCCTAAAATCCAAGAAAGTATGTTCGATTCTATTATTTTTTCATCACAAGTTTAATCTTTTTTTTAATATAATGAGAAAAAACTTTGCATTGAACATTTTGGATGGCAAAACATTTGAGCAACATTTGAGATGGCAAATGATAATCATAGTTGCAAAATTTGATGGTAATGAACGACCCATTTCGTGCGTCGATCGATTTGTTTTTATTTCCTAAGGAACGGAATTTCAATATTGCAGAGTCGTTTAACATAACGATATCTTTTTTTTTTAAACCCACCTTCTTAAATGCTTAATGATATTAAATTTTAGCTTCATTTTATCCGATGTTGTCAGAGGTGTAGATGGAACATATTTTTTTACTGTCGTCTTCAGAGAATGGTCTCAGTTCTGTTGCTCAACGTCTTTAACAAAGATGATGCACTCATCAGATTTCTCTTGTTACGTCCCTCATCCCAAAAAAACTCTATTATGAAAAATATTACAAACAACATTTTCCAAGTGAAACGTATAAAAAGATACCACCGACGTACGATGAATGTGTACATTTTCACACACCAACAAAAGCATTAACGCACACACACACACACAAACACTCGAATTCTTTCACCTTCATTCAAATATTAAATTTTCCCGAATTATAATTCGTTTATCGGTGGTACGAAAGCAATTTCCATTGTGTGCCTTCTTGTTTAAAAGGTTCTGCCAGCGAGCGATAAAAGGTCATGGAGGTTATCGTTTTTCCTTGCGGTACCGTGCAAAATAAACCTCATCCCAAAAGGCCCAACCAATGCCCCCATTTTATGATTCGCCGCTTACACGCTGGGTTCGATTGATAAGTGATGGCTGGCCGGGTTCGGCTTTTGCTAAGCAAATGGTCGTTTCCCAAAAAGGAACGGCGACGCAAAACGGGTACCCGACCGTAGGTCCGCAGAACGTGAAAAACCTTTCAACCGTAGATAAAACATGTACACTTAGTAGCACATTTTTCTTCTCCTTTTAGTAGTTTTTTGGGGCGGCGCAGAAATGTGAAATGAATGCTGGATTGGAGCACCACCCTTCCCTTGTAAAAAAGAAAACACCCCGCTCCCAATCGGCTACATGAACGAATACAAATGATCATAAAAATATAATATCATGTTTACAATGTTTGAAAATTGCCAAAAGAAAGGGATGCTATTAGGCGTGGCACAGACACAAACACACAGACAAAAAAAAGTTGTATTGAAAAGTTAGGCAATTTACTTGTTGATTTCTCAACATTTCGTCCATCCTTAATGATGCTCACCGGCTACAGGGAAGCAACATATTGTTTACCCTTTTTTAAATATTTTTCTATCGATTTCAACCCAAGATAACTTTTTTCCTTAGCAATCGCTATCTTGATAGGGGTGTATCGTTCGATCGATTCGTGCCCGAAATACAAAAAAAGGCAGCTATGTCGTGTCCTTTTCCACAAATAACAATACCATCAACTGTCAGCAAGACGATGATGGTGATGTCATTGCTGATTGAACTATGAAGTCGAGGCTGAATCGTGGTCGAACGGTCCTTCCTCTCGGTCGATCGACCTTCGACTAATAAAGGCACGAAAACGAATCTGACTCGAATTGATTCAGTTGGAAACATTCATTGTGTGAAAGCAATTGTAAGCTAAGCAATAGGAATGTAACCCATAACAAAGCAGATGGCCAAAGCAGATGATGAGCGGCACAAGAGGCAGAAGAAAATGAGCAAAAACCAAAGCAAAACTCCATTAAAGAAAAGTACTGTTTGAAGGGACGGATGGAACGATGGGAAGTAAATCAATCAACTTAATCAATGCCATCTATCTGGCCCCACGGAACTTCCGGCCAGGTTAATTTATTAAATCTAGTCGCCGTTTTCGACATCACCGTGTGTCACATCATTCGTTTTGGTGATGCATTTTCTCCACGAATATTTTTCCACGTTAGATCATTCATAGCGCCTGGTTTCGTTTGGAGTTTAAATTAAAGCCAGAAAAGCAAACGTTTTCACAAAACCAGTGTGTTCAGCAGCATGAAGACAAAATTGACAAAAGACGGACGAAAGAGCCACCAAAAATCGGAAACTGGCGACTACAATTCAATAACGTTTATAAATTTGATTTGCTTTTGTATGTAGGTTTTTAACACAAGCGTCTTTTGCTTCGCCCTAGAAGGCGATAACCTTGAAACACAACGGGAAAAGACTCTAAACACTTCTTAAATTTAATCAACTGGCTTTACCATTTATACGCCAGTGGTTTTGGGCCTTTTGAGACCGAAATGAAATTAATATTGGCACTTTAATATTTTATTATGATGTTAAACTTCCCACATAAAATAACTATAAAACAAAAAATTTGAAATAAAACAAAAAAATGATAAGCTCGTAAAGCTTTTGAGGCGGTTTTATGAAAATATATTCCAACCATTAAGCTTCTTTACCATCATGAGTGCTTATGGGAAAGCTCTTGACCTTTCTAAAATAATACCCAAACGAGTGTCCCACTTGTGGGTAAAATATTCAACCGTTTACCATTATTCTTCGGTGGACATGTTTTGCGCTTTTCTTCTTGTACTTGCCAACACGGTGTAAAAAAAATTAAACGCAGCTTTTACATTACCACACTCGTTACAGCGATATTATCACCACTAACGAGAGGTTAACATAATTTTACTAGCGTCACAATCCACACCCCTTCACAGAGCCACGTGAAAACCTCCCAAGCAAAACTGATGATTGTGACGGTGGCCAAGAATCGTTACGATGTCATGCACACGAAGCGCAAAGAGCATGGAGACCCGGTTGCAATGCTAGCATTTTTAAATCGAATTCAGATTTATGGAATCACAAAAAGAAAGTATTCTGTGCACTTATCCAAAACCCTTGCCGTATGTAAAACGAAAAACAGCTCAGTGAAGGGAATAGAAATGTGAAGTAATGGAAGAAAATGTGTCTTTTCTTTTTTCATTTTTTTTTCAAAATCTATTAAATAGAAGTTTTTTTTTTATTTTGCAAATTTTAATAAAAATGAACCACCTTAAAGTTCACTATCAATAATATAAATTTGTTAAATTAAATTTGTTGTTTTATTTTAACAGTGCTATAGATTAATGGCATTTTTTATTTTTGGGATGTACGAAAAATTAATTTGTTATCAAATAAAAATTTTGCACCCTTTGGTTAAAACAACGATTTTATGAAAATTTGCCACATTATAAATTTCCATACCGTCTCGGAAAAACCTAATTAGGCTGGGTATAGAATTAAAAACAAAAATGTGTTAACTCTTTTTGCCACGCAACCAGACACAATTATCATGCGATTTTCAACCATCTGTTGGTTTGAAGTTAAAATTACAATTTAAAACCAACGTATCTCGAGGAAAAAAAAACCGAAGAAAAACCATTAAAAAAATCCTACTTTCTTGCCACATTACAACTGGCTTCATGACCCTCGACAATTATCCATCGACGTTCCACTTTTGTTCCATTCGCATCCATTAAAAACCCATCAAACGCGTTTTACAAGTGCGTAAAAACCTGTGGTGGAAAGAAAGCACTGCTTCAGCATTTTATTTTATTTTTTTGCTGCATGAAAAGCAGAAACGCAAATGATAACTTTTCCATTGAATGCCAGTTGGGAATGAAAATTGAGAAGCTGGCTCTTACATTCCCGCAAGAACACACACAGACACACACAGACACATACAGAGCAATAAAACATCTTCGCTTGTTCTTCGAACCTTCGACCTTCTTGGAAAACCACGATGGAAAACGGACGGAAACCGATACTTTCGCCACCATTTGGAAATCTGCTTCCGACCCGGCACCGCATCTAAAAAGCTTCCGAGTCGATCCGCTATGTTTTATGGCTGGCTCAATCATCACGCTTCAAGCGAGCATCGTTCGGTGCGGTGCTAGAATTTAACGCAAGATTACGCAACAGAAGCTATCGCCAGATGAGATGGCACAGATGAATTAGGTACGTCGGCAAGACTAAGGAAATGATCCGCCGTGCCCACATTTGCGAGTGCCAAATAATCTCTCTTAACAGGCACCATTCGAATCGATTTAAATGCGCCCATTTCGATTGTAAATAGTTTAAAACATGGTGATTTATTATGATTGCTGCTTGACAAGAAAATAACCTAATGACAGCCGACTTCGTCGTATGAGCACCAGCTCCGCTTAGCGCTAGAGCAGCATTAAAGTGTGTGAACGAACGCTCGAAAGCTCCCTTAAAGCAGGTTTCCTGTTCCCTTTTGAAAAAAACTCACAACAAACAAATCATTTCAACACATTTCGAAAAAAAAACAACTCAACTAGAGCATGCACGATCATCGCCAGCACATCGCCCCACACATCATAACTTCAGATGTTTTGGTACGTGTGCGCGCAAAAATAACATTTGCATGTATATTAGAAAATAATACGACTGTGAATTCAATTTAGACGTTATCGCTTTTGCTGAATATATGTATATGTGTGTGTGTGTGTGTCTTTTTGTGTTTTTTTTCTTCTCCTTCTTTCTCCCTCCTCCTCATAGTCCCAAAAATTGCACAGAAAATGTTTCGCAAAACATATTATCATAACCCAGGGCAGGAGTAGCGAGCACACACATGCCAGGATATGCGGGCAGTAGAAAGTGAAACAAACAAAATCACCACCACTAACACAATAAGCATGAGGCTGCGTGATACAGTCATATACGGAATCATATACGAAAAATTGATTATCATCAGACGAATTTGCAACGAAAACGGCATCGCAGATGCAATAAACACCATTTAGGTGTGTATGAGTTTATCACATCAATGAACGTATTTTGTTTTTGTTTCGATTGTTGCGTATAGACATTTTGCCAAACTCCAAACATTTCGCACCAATCCAGATGAAATATCGGCTTAGATGCTCGAGATGGATAAATGTTATCCACAAAAAGCTTGATTTGAACATATTCAAAAGTTTCTGCATGGTATGTAATGTATGCGAAAAAGCTTGGAAATGACGGTTAGACTTACTAATCTGATCTCAACAATTTTGCGATATACCATCTCCAAATCAATAATCACAAAATTGTGTAATGAGGCTTGCATTATGGCTTGATTGTGGTCAACGTACATACATGTATCGTGTACGTACATACATGTAACTGTTCTCACTGCAATAGATGTCGCTAGAAGAGAAGATGCTGTACCAACCAATGACCTATATACATAAGCTTGAACCAGGTAACACAGTGCTTCCATGGTATATTAGGATCCATACTGTATTTTCTTCCAAAGAATCCAAATGCACAATCCGGCTATAAATTAAAGATGCGACTAACTTATCTCAATTGAAACATGGAAATGTGGACTATGTTAAAGAAATTGTGTGATATGTAACTGCAATATTCAAAAACTTGAAACAATGAGACCATTTTGCTTTGAGAACCACGTAGAAGTGGACTTTCGCAGAATAGTCCAGAATCGTTCGCTTGCGGTCTAGCAAAGGACTCTGCAACATTCATCCTTTGATGTTTGTATGTGGCCAATCTCAGAAACATTAGGCACTCCTATCCTAGCTGGTAGTTTTGTGACTCCATATTGATGTCAATGCGATGGCCATATTCATGGGACAGTCGACTAGCTGCTCCACCATTACTCAATAATAATAATAATATTAGGGAAACTAATTTAACGGACGGTACAATCTAGATACTTCTTCTTTTGTGGCACTACAACATCAAGAGGTTTTTGACCTCCCATTACTGGCTTTACTAGACTTTAATTACCCGTAGCAGGGTAGCCCGGGGTGGCCCGGTGGTGTATGTTATAAATGGCGCTAGTTCCACACGACAGGACCGGGCATGAAATCTCATCCGGATCCTTCCGGTGCCTCCGTAGCAAGGATTGACTATCCGGCTGCGTGGTAAAACAAGTCTAGTAAGCCAGAAATGGCCGTCATGACCTTGTAGGTCATTAAGCCCAGAAGAAGAAGGAGGATATCCAGTCCTGCGTTTGGGAGTTTGGATCGGATGGGATTTGATCCGCGTCTTGTCATGTTGCGACCGGCGCCGGTACTATCTCCACCAACGGGCCTCTAGGTACTAGATATGTTTTATTGTTAGAAAGGCCAGAAATTTGGTATTTTTTACCTTATCTCATTGTTATCTTAAAAAAAAATATCGAACCTAATATATTTATTTTTTATTGTAGTTGTAGTTTTTCATGGCAAATAAAAACCAAATCATATAATTTACCCTAATTATCTCTCTCCTCTCTCGATACATCCGCACTACTAAAGTGTTTTGCTCGATTACTTCTGCACCCCCCCCCCCCCCCCAAACCCCCCCCCCCCCCCCCCCCCCCATTTCACATGCGGAAAGCAATCACGCTAATTTTAATCACAATGATAAGAAAATTGTATAATTGCGTACATTTAAGTGGATGACAAGAGTTTACTTTGCATGAATGTGTATAGGTATAGGTGACTGATGCTCGACGCACCTAGACGGATACGCTACAGGGCACGGGCGTAAATTCGATTAATCAACATATACGTATACGTTTGCCGGTCATGCAGGAACATCCTTTCGTTCACCTTCAGCGTGTGCGCTCATGCATTATTACGAAACGGTACATTGATAATCGATTAACGTTACAGTACGATGAGCAGCTTCGGTTGTGTTGGTTTAGTCGACGGTCATAATGTTAAAGCTGAGCGAAGCGGAGTGTGTAGCTCCCGGGGGTTATTTGCGACACTGCTGACATTATTAGCAAACGTCCTCTGCCATTAAACATGCTTGAGGTCTGTTTTTTGTCTCGAGCAATGTTTGTACTGTGCAGGGTTTGTCATTAAGCGTGAAACGGGGATGGTAGCATCCATATGTTTAATCAAGGTCTGGTTTGCAGGTTGCTATACAGAAATATTGTGATAAATTTATTATCATCGTAATCGATGTAGAGATTTTTTTTCTCGCTATTTCAAGCAACTATAGAAATTTAAAATTCGTTTATTAATTTCACTTTTCAGCACACAAATATTGGTTTCATAATTGATTTAATTTGATCACCTTCAGTACATATTACTGTAAGCTACCGTTTTGATAAAGTTGTACTGAAGTACTATGGTTAAATCTCTAAAGACATCACACTGGCCTGTTAAAAACATTTGCTTTCCATCGTTACATTTCATCATTACTTTCACTTGAAATTACAAACGAACGCTACTGATATTCTGTCAGAAAAATGAAATGCCATAAACATCACAACATGCAACAAGATTCAAGCGAAAAAAAAACAACCATCGCGCGGAAAAAGTAGGTATGTATTTTATTTATTATAGCACGTCAAGTTAAACATAAATAAATTATCATTCAATCATACGCCAATCCTGTGTATGGTAAACGGTTTGCAGTAACCTCGCACCGAGAATGCAGAAAACACTTCGTGCGCATAGAGAAAAACAGAGAGAGAGAGAGAGAGAGAAGGAAGAAAAGGAAAAAAAGGAAAAGAAAAAAAATAAAAGCTGATTCCAATGTTTGCTTTCACTATCGCTTCGGAACACTTTAAACAGTGTGATATTTATGCTCGGTAAACATGTTCATCCAGTCAACAACACGTTCTTGTCCGACCGGCTTGGTAGTGACTGTGTAGTGAAAGAATAAAGCGTACACGATGAGACCCTACAGCGGTTCCCCTTTTGTACGCATGAGTGGTTTGGAAAAAAAAACAAAACAAACACACATTGCTGAAGGATGCAATAAGACCTTAACCCGATAGCGCGCTCGTCGAAAGCGAACAGCACAAGTAATGATGTAAACAATTTTAATGCAGAACAAATAATAAATTCAGTCGATTCGACGATTTTGCATCCTTTGACAGATGTTTATATGGAGCATTTACATACAGGAGAGATGTATTTGCCACGCAAATGGTGCAACTACTTCAATCAAAAATATTCTAACTAAAATTACAAACCCACTCGAAAGACATTGAAATGAGCATTGGTAAATGTGTGCTAAAAGCTTCCACGCTTTCCACGCTTTCCACATAAGGGCGCTATAATCGTCGGAGTGATGCAGTATGATGCTTACCGCTGAAAAGTGTACTTGTTTAATGTAGAAAAAGCAGTTAAAAAACACATAATTGAACAACTTCATTACGATTTCAAACCTGCTCCAGCGGCAGTGTTTATACTTAACACCCAACAGGTTTATATATATATTTTCACAAACACGCTCCCAGGAAAACGGGCGTAAGCTCATCACCATTTGGCTTTTTTTTTTTGTTGCGCTGTTCTCATCAAGCGGACTTTCCAGCCATTTACCAACTCGAGTGTGTCGCACGCTAATGAACTGGTTTTTATGAGTTTCACAGCCCCGAAAGAAGACAGTTATCATCGATGGGCTTCCCGCGACCATTCCGAAAACTGGCAATCCTATTTACAGGGCAAACAATGCCAACAGGCAAAAATCCCGAGCCCCCGCCGAGTGGTAGTAAATGAAGCTTCGCTGTGTACCGCTCCGATGGTACGGAAAATAAAAGCTGCAGCAAACGCGTTTATGTTGTACTGCTTCGCGGAAGTTCACATTAACGGGTGAAATGTGTAGAGCAGAAATTGGTAAGAAGCAAAAGCCGAGCAGTTTAGAATTGTTTAATGAAACGTAAATGCAGTCATGGAAACTATTGATCGATTCGTACGATGCTGTTCATTGAGTTTGTAGCAAAGAAGCGACGAGCAAAAAAATCAGCACTTTCTTCAAATAAGCGAGTGTCTAATGTACATTGCAATCAATCTTCTTAAACGAAGCATTAGAAAATGGGCGCTACGTGACGCTCAATGAGCTACCATGGTTCGTGTGAGTACGAACAGCGATGGGATGCCAATCAGTGAGCAGTTAAATGCTTCACTAAGCTGTTTCACCATGCAAAAGTTAGCTTTGATAGAGCTTTTCCCACCGGAAGCACATCGTTCAGTAGGGGTTTAAGTTTGATTGAATGTATGTTTTTCAATTCAATTTTTAATTGCTGTTAAGATAACTGTTACAATTTTGAGTTAAATTTAATTTTAAAAATTTCATTTCTACCGAAAATTATACAACAAACCGATTTTCTTCTCTTTCTCTTTTTCATAGCTCAACCATCAACCATAAGGAACCAAATGCACAAGCTCAATGTAATCTCAATCTTTAATCTTCCACCACGTCCCATTTCTTCGCCAGGAGTTCTTTGTTCAGCCCGAAAACCGTCTGCCAAAAAACCGTTTTATTGCTACATATTCAAAGTTTTTCCATCTATTAGTGCACTAATACATCAAAAGAGATACCTAATGGAAAAGCTTAACGTAAAATGGTCGGGTCATTGGGATGATGAAAATGTTGCATCGAACGACAAACACTGGGACTGGGTAAGCTTCTTAATTTCGCCCATGGGAAACAAGCAGGCAAATTACTCTGGCAAACTATTTTAATTACTTTCGGTTGTTTTATACATTATTCAGCAACCGAGGACAGAGTTAGTACTACCTCCTCAGCGCAAATTACCACAATCGTTAGCAAACGAACCACACGTAGATGCGTCAATGGTGTACTTCCTGCCGGCAGTCAATCGTAAATTGATGGAGCAAATTAAATTCTTCACATCATGCTGTATCTGCAGTACTTTTCTTCTGCTGATGGAAGTTCAATACAATTTTTGTTTCCCACCGCTCGTGCGTAAAAATGGTATAAAGAGTTGTATTCGTTCTTTAAGTAAAAAAGAAATAAATTAATTAATAAATTAAATATAGTAAGTAATTAAGTAAGCATATCGAAGAAGCAATTACAATGAAAATCATTACGAGGTCGTATTTTATTTTCTTGTACTCACTATTGAACAAGGAATTAAACTGATCAAATTCCAGTACGCTGATAATGTCATTAAATTGACACCGAACGGTATAAAACCATATGAGTCATTATTACTGTTGGATGAATCTGATTCAGATTCAGGAATCTAAACGAATCTTTAAACCGGGCGGATGTTTCTGAATTTGTATTATGAAGATTCATGAATTCCCATTGAATTATAAATCCTTAGAATTTTGGGACAGCCTGATGATTCATGTCGTTGACCCTCCACCCACCTTCACTCCAGCACTTCTGGAATAAGTCCACAACCCCCAGTCAACCCCCAGTTTAATTTAATTTTTTGGCAAGGAATCATAAAGGATTCATCAATCTTTGAAGATTAATTTGAATTTATGAAAATTGGTTAATATTTTGGAAGTCGGCTCTAGATTTGAATGACCCTTTACTGAAGATTCATGTGGATGGCTCTTTTCAAAACATTCCATTAGCACTACAGTAGTCATAATTATGAACAGAGAGGACTAAATTTAGGTCCAATGATGGTGTTGATGCATTCTCTAAAAATTGAATTAAAGCACCAAGAAAATTAAATAAAACACAAAAGATATTCTTCAAATTATGGTTGATCACCATTTAGGACTATACAATTGTTTTCATCCTTTCCCACATCCATGTACTAGGTGGGGTGCTAAACAACCCCCAACATACACACCAAATGTGATGAATATTTTTGTTCGTCAGCTAGATGAAACCATAAAAAATATTAATTCCATCATTGGTTACCTTCTGTCACCTGATTCTATTTCCTGGTATGCTCTTATGCCAGTATAACCACGCAACAGCTCAACCACAACCATGAATGTGCGTTTTTTTTTCTTCTTTTCATAAATATTAAACAAATACTCACATCGCAAAAAAAAATCCACACCAAGCGCATAGTGAGAGCGCCTGTATACGGTGGGAAAAATCGTAAAAATCTCATCATAAAAACAACCCCCAACCAGGAAGAGAAAACGTTACTCATGATGCGTGCATTGTCCTGTATCTGTTACAACAAACAGCGCAAGAATAACCAGAAAATACAGCATCACACTTTCTTTTCCATACCGGCAAATGATTTCCATCGGGGATCGCCTGCCATGCCAAACAATGTACTCGAACCGTAGAAGAAGCAGCCAGCAGCAGTTGAATAAATATTCGCACCGAAAGCGCTGACATACTTGAAAGGCCTCGCAATTGACTACCGGCGTAAATTGTTCCAAGTATATTTGCATTTGCTCTGGCATGGGCGTTGGTATGCCGAATCGTGGCCAGGCGCCGACTAGTTTAAATTCACATTTGTGACGAAACGAAGCAAAATGAAAGCCCAACGATGGCGGCTACCGTAACACACCGTGGTGGGGAAATTTTGCGGATAGGTGCGCAACCAGGTACGCCGCTTATTGACGGCTTCACGAAGCATATTTATTTTTGCATGGAAATAACATCGGACCGCAAGATAGTCCTTCGTGCAGGTACATAAATATTCATCTATCCAAATAAGTCACGTACAAGCCAGCACGCTAGATAACTATATCTGCCTACTGTTTCGTTATTGCACGCCTTTCTGCTGCCGTTTTTTTCTCTCCTCCCCGCAGGGTTTAATAAATAATACGTATTTTATCTACAATCTCGCCTTTCCCCGGTGGCAGTGGGTTTTTGTGTATAGACTAAAGACAAATGTGGCTTTGTTACCCCTATTCGCCATAGCTTACCATCATTCCAGTGCCTTTAACCGTTTGATAAGCCTTGCGAAATTGTGACGAAGTCGATATGAGAAGGGAGAATCATTGTGTATAGTTATTTAAATGCTTTATAAGTCGATCCACAAATATTTGTCTTAATATAATATGATAGGCATGGCTTCACGGAAGTTAAAACTAAAATGAAATAAATTCCACTGCCTAGAATTATCTATTCAAATAGACGCATTATAAATTCATCCAAAAACAACAACTTTTACTGTGAATTTCATCGCGCGGTAAATACTTACAACTTCAACATACCACACCCCTCGCTGGTGGGAAGTTGTGTAAAATGAGTTCCCTATCTGCCCACGAACAACAAACAAACCACCCCTAAGAAACAGGATAAAAAAAATCAATTAGCTCAACTGAATCCTCTGGCATGAAATATTTCCTTCGGAGTGTAAATTTTTCACCCATCGACCAAGGGGTGCGGTGTAAGACAAGGTAGGGGAAAGAAAATAACCAAATCGTCCCGTTTGAGACCTTGATCCTAAAAGGGGAGCAGTACAACACGCCAAACGCGCTTCGGTACATAATTCTTTGGCAGCGCTTTTCCGTTTTTAAATCGATATCCCTCGGTGAATATATTTCTTCTTGCGCTTTCCGTCCGAATCCGACGGCCACCGATGGTCGCGTATTCAATCTTGAAAGGTTTTTTTTTCTTGTTTGTTTTTTGTTTTCCTGCTACTTTTTCTTAACAAGCACTGAAAAGGTACACACATACAAACGCACACACACACACAGTGGCAACATCAGAAATAAAAAGCACCAGCCTTTAAACCCGGCTCCCTTTCTCACCCGAATGCCCGGTGGGGCAACATTTGCATTTATATTAGAATATAAAACGAGTGTTGAATTCAATTTAGATTTTATCGGTTACCACATATTTTCCACCAAACAATCCGCAACCCGCTCTGGATGTGGCCTACCAGCCTACATGACCTTGGTATATACTGGCATCGTTTCAACCGGCTTGGTCGCGAATGGTTTGATCGAACTTGTTCCAAGCCGATCTAGCAGTGTAGACTTCACCTTAGCATGGAAATTGACCGATAAAAATATTAACTCTAACATGATCATCTTGTAACGGTGTCAAAGGATGTACTCATCGAGAAAATAAAGCTAATAAAGACACAAACTAATTCAAATAAGAGTAAATATTTTTAAACATAAAAACAGTATTATTTCGTTTATTTATTTAGAGGTAACTGCGACTCAGGTGTATATATTATTGCACCAGAAAATAGTAACAAACGTATAAGAACATTAAGCAAATTGAGCGAATGTCCCGCACTACGGTACCTTGCCGTAATGCGAAACAACAATCACTCTGGCAGGTTTGCTCGAGCATCCCTAAGCTTCCGCCCCGTAATGAATTCCACAGAAGCTCATCAGCAGCACATTACCACTAACAACACACAACACCGTTTCACACGGCTGATACAACCATCAATTGGTGGTGGTAAATGATAGGAAATACATTCACAATGTTTGCCGTCCCATCAGATGCCAGTTTTCCCACGCACAACATACACGGTCGGTTTCTAATTGCGTAACTCTAAGCTGATACAACAGCTTAACAGCCGATGGTCATCGATTAGGGCTGTGTGTGAGAAGAAACCGCAACCGTTAGAAGAGTATATCCGATAAAGCATTAAGAACAATCGGTATTTTCATTGAAACATGAAACCAAGGTGGCTACATAGAGAGGTAGAGTAAAAGTTGCAGGATTTATACGAATTGCTCTTAACATTTTTAGAATTACTTTCAGTCCATTCACATCGGTTAATTGATGCTTAACATTTGTGAAAAGCTGTATTTTTTTTATATAGAATGGAGTTTGTAACTAACTAACTAACAAAAATGCGTTTCTTCATATATAGTTTTAAATAACAAAACGAATGACATTTTAACTTTTTTGTGAAGCAGCACCAAACACTTTTCAACGAACGAAAAGTTACTATTCATTTTCATACTTGTGGCGAAAATCTTTAAAGTGTTTTCCTATCAAAAATTTAAACAGTGGAGTTTTGCTTTCATTTAATTGAGGCGTATTTAAAGTATTTACGACAATGTGTTGTCTGGTTTAGAAAATAAATTTAACACATTTATTTATTTATTTATTTATTTATTTATTTTTATATTTATTTATTTATTTTTATATTTATTTGTTTATGTATTTATTTATTTATTTATTTATTTTTATATTTATTTATTTGTTTATTTATGACTTATAATTCATGATTAGGGCTTTGGCCGTATTATCAGCCACAAAATGCTGAAGTGTGCAAATTTCACTAGACATTTCCTCTTTGTTCTTTACTTTATCCCGGTCATACTAGGTTCATGTTTAATACATTTTGTTGTATTTACGCTATCTATTAAAGCTCCTAATAAAATAAAAAACCTGAATAAAATACTACCATAAACCAGTATTACAACATATGACCTCGCGGTCTTTCCGTATGCAAATCATCCATTTCAATAATGGAAATACATACAAAAAAAACTCAAAGCGTCACTAACAGTGTTGCTTCACAGGCGGTATGACAGGCAGTCGCAAACCTCATATAAAAACTTTACATCTCATGAGAATGGGCAGGGAACATCGAAAAGCTCTCCCACATAAAAACACACATACATAGATATACACACACACATGCGTTTTTCGAACTTCCCAAACATCGAACCCAAAAGTCAAACACGTCAAACTTCCATTTCAGCCCGCCCTGGAATAAAAAAGAGATCAAAATCATTGCTATCCTGCAGCATTTAGCTGCCATTTCAATCGATACGCCCGGAATCCGCAGGGGGGAACATAAAAAAGCTTCATCTTGATATACTCTAATTGTTTCCAGTGCTTCGAACTTACGCGCATGCATACCAAAAAAACCCCCTAAGCAAACACTACCCTCCAGATCCACGTTTTGCCCTTCCGGATCGATCGGAACCGCTGCGTTGGAATTGAACGTTCCGGCTGTCCTGGTTTTATGGGGAGAGAAGGCGAATGCCTATAGAAATTAGCATATTTTCCACATATCACTCGCACCACGACCGACACACTGGCTTCGATGAGCACGACAACGAGCTGAACTGTTGGCCAGTGTTTCACCTTTCGTTTTCTGTTTTCATTATTCTTCATCCCACACACACCCACGCATATTGGGTAGAGTCTGTTTGAGTTCGTCCCATTTTACGTACAATTTATTTTTTTTTCTCACATTTTGTTCCCCTTTCTTTTTGTGTTAACTTGACTTTTGAAGGTTCATTTTTGGAAGTGGCTGAGTTTTAAAATAGGAAGATTTTTCGTTACTTTCACATCACGCCCGTACCCAGCTCGGGAAGCAGCTTGTTTGAACACTTCCCCCTTTAAGGCGGCACAAGTGAAGTAAGCGGTTGTGGTTAACGGTTTTCTACAACCGCCTTTTATTACCACCCGTTTGGCAAAAAAAAAACCACCACCGGAAGCACGGTATGGTGCCATTCGAGCGATTTTCCAAATCTCAACGCGTAGCGCACCTAACTGTACTTCTTGGGTGTATAGATAGAACGAATTAAGTTCGGTGGTTTTCGGTACCGAACGAACGAACTACCATTGAACGGGTACGGTGGAATGCTTCGAATGAGTGAAGCACACACTGCGAAAGAAAAACAAGTGAAAAGGGGCAGCAAAATCAAACGGAAGCCAAGGAAGTGGAAAGAATTCAGTTCTTCTCGCCGGGAAAAGTCGTTTGATGAGTACTGTGAATGCGGTACTGCTGCGAAGGCACACAATCGTGGCAGACAAGCAAGCAGACAAGAGAGTAAAATAGACAAAGTGTGAGAGCGACAGAGATACTTTAGGGAAGCAAGGAAAGAACGATCAAAAGGATTACTCACCGGAAACGGTTGAAGCATCATCGAACAAATGACGATACTGGCGATAGGGCGGTTTAGCTTTTTCCCTCTAATAGAGAGCTTGCCTGTGGAATGGAATCAAAGCCATTGCGAAAAGTAGCAGGATTTCATGATTACTTTCGAATTTCCCGCCTTGTTCGCTGGCGGATTAAACCACGGCCAAGAGGGGCGGCCAGATTTCCAGTGCCGGCAACCCAAAATGTGTTGATACAGGATAAACAGTAGCGTTAACCTCGTTCCTAACTGTGAGTGATGAAATTGGATTAGCAGACGAACCGAAGCAATTCCATAGGCTCACCCACAAACCGGCCGTGGTTTAGGAAGGAATTACAATAGTGGCTCGTTCAAACACTCACTCTGCGTAGCTAGCAACAAGACGTGCGAGAAAGCTTCTTTCTCCATTGATTACGCACAATCTCCGTGCTGTAGACAATCAAGGCAGGCTAAAGCATTGTCATGTGAATGAGAAACCTAAATTGACTTTTTTCTACCTAGTATGTTAGAATTTCTTATATAAAATGAAGAATAACACCTTGCCGACAATTTACATTATGTGTTATACTTCTTTTTTCTTACTGTTTGAATCGATGTGTGTTTCATTTCCTCAAATTGTTTATAGAAAGGTTTTTAAGAAATCGGTACTTTCACGTTAATATATTTCGATATTTGTTTCTGATGTTAATAATAGCAACTGATACAACTGATTTGAATAATTTGCTTACAAAATACTTTTGAAGTTCTTCTACCGTTTCTGTCAGTGCTTAGAAGCAATTCTCAATATGGAACATTCCTATTTCTAGGTTCAGCATTTTCTGACATAACTCATATTCCTACAATAGTTCAGCAAAGTAACATTTTCAGCGCTTTTACATTTAAGGTCAACCTTTCTTCTATCGGAATGATACAGTTATTGCTATATCATTTTTCTTACAAAACTCTAGGTGCTGAATCATCTATAACACTGCATTTTCTTTACATCCTTTAAATTTGATAACAGCTCAATAAAAAATCAAATAGCATATTCCCATTAGCTGACGCTATCGATTGATTGGTGTAAAGTCAACCTGCACCTATATAAACTTGCTATCCTGAGAAATGTAGATGCTGTTTTTCTCAGAAACAAATACGTCGCTTTTATAAACACACAAAACAAGTTCATTTAGTTTGCGTATCTCATCATCATCATCATCAACATCATCATATACCTCATGATTTTTAAAATTTTCTACGATGGATATAAAGCTATTAACGTACTCAGCACGATATGCCAGCAGATTTTCCATGATCCCGCGGACAAGCATCGATGTTTGCCAGAGCTTTAGCGCTAGAACGCAACGCCACTTTGCAACCGGATCCACCATACCAACGGCAACGGGAGTTTAACATGTACGATGCTGCTAGATGCTGCCAGCTACATCTAGCTCGGAAAAAGGAGGATGCGAATGTAAATTCATGCTGACACAACCGCAGCACGATAGGGGCGTACATTGGAAACTAATTGAACCCAGCTCCCAAGCCTGACACAATCAGAGCTTTACAAGCGATGGGAGGCGTACGGTCGTGGCTCGTCGCATCGTTTTGCTGCATTCGACTAGTGCTTTCTAAGCTAACACTTTTGCACTACAGCATAGCGACCAAAGTTCTCGTTGTTTGTTGATGCTTTTGCTTCACCGCTCCGCAGATAATTGTTACTCATGGAGTGGGGTTTATACAGGCAACGAGCGGTACAACAGGCCAAAGGGGTTACAGCGCGACAAATTCACCAAACCTTCCCTACATGCCGGGGTTAGGTACAACCGACCAAAGCGTGCACTAAATTTTGGGTGGTGACATGAAGAAACGTGAACGAAGAATTTATGACCATGCTAGTGCATCTGTAAACAAGACGGGAAAAATGCTCCGGTGCCGTAGGGTAGTTTAAACATTTTAAATATCCATCGGTATCGGTTTGCAATCGCTTCGTTCGGCAATGTAAATTATTGCTTAGGTTTACCAGTGCACATAAATTCTATTGCGAAATGGTACGCTCTTTGATGCATAAGCAATGCTATATTTAAGCGCATGAATAACTTAACATTTAAGTGAATGAATTTCCCACACTTCATCATTCTATACACAGCCGGTTATGTTCTTCAGAATTTATGTTTTATCAATTGATTTTATTTATTTTTTAATTTCAAACGGATATAAATTTCAATGGAGGCGCCTGGTTACTTGTCTAATGGAGACGCCTGATTACTTATCTAATGGAGGCGCCTGGTCTTTCAATTGTTGAACCAAAATGATTAACAGAACAATGAGGCAGCTGCTGTATTAATTAATTTTATGAGTAAACTCTAGCGGCTAAAACTGATTTTACCTGAGGAATGGTGTATTTAGGACGATTACGCTGCGGTACTGTAACAATTTTCGACCTCTACCGTTGCTGTTCCTGCAGTCCAAACGTGCACGATACGCACCTTACGATAGGAATCTTTAATCAAAAGAAAGCGTTCAAAAAGCTTGTAAAAAGAAATGAAACAAACGCCGAGCAAAACAAACTCTCCCGACAGCTCTAAGCAGACTGCAGTCAACGTATCGATCCAATTCGCTGATAGAGGTACGATGAAGAAAGCTTACGTTAAGGTTAAATCATTCTTCCGTATACTACTTTACCGTTTGCCCACTGCAGGGATACATACTTCAACGGAAGCAACGCGTAAATATTCAACGCTTAAAAGTTTATGCGGCCCTTTCACACTGACCAAAGTTAACGAGATCGTTATCTTAATAATGCTATAAACAAACTGCTGGAAAATGAAGGTTTTCTTTATTTATGCACTTTTTTGTTAAGCTTAAAACATAGCTGTAAAACGCGAACGAATATTTAATCCACTTTCCGGAGTATTAATCACACAGTAACAAATGCTTTAAGAAATATGTTTCAATAAAAAATATTGTATAAAGTTGTTAAAAATATTTTCAACAAAATAAACAAGTCAATAGATCATTCAATCGATTCTTTTCCCAATGCCCAAGAAATGAGTGCATTTTCCAACAGTACTTCACTCTACCGTCGTGTTGTTTTGCTTTTTATTCAATACAATAAGGATGCCACTTGAACGGGAATCTGAATATCACAACAAAAGTCGCTCCGGAAACCTTTCAGCTACATTTACAACCGAGTCACCTCCCCCAATTTGATCGTCTGTTACGCAGTGGCGGCATGTTTCGAAAACACACATATCCCATCGTCCCACTTATAGTCCCATTATCTTCAACAGACGCTTGAAAATCGCTTCAAAACCCACCCTTAACTTCACGGCGACCGCCACGTAACAATCCACCCAACGCTCATTTCTCATCCAACAAAAACAAGAAAGCCATGTCGTAACGGCACAGCCCCGAATGAAACGCTTCCATCGTCTCTGTCACAGCTTGTTTCGTTTCCCAGAGCACCGTATAAGATGATACGGTAGCGGTCAAATATGGGACCGCTACCGTGGGAGCACGAAATTGTATGTGCGAAGAAATGTTGACATTCGGTAAACAACGGTATCCACCCAATCGGTGACTATCCGTACGATACGAATAGGCAGAACAAGGACAGGAAAACCGTCGCAGTCGGCTCGGTCGAGAAACAAACGCAACGGGTGGCAAAATTAAACCGAACCCAACGGATGCGACGTGTTTTTCATCGTCGCCTAGCGGTTTTTGGCAACGGCGGTGACAGGACACGGACAATGGTTGTTATCCCAGCCCAGAAACCAAACAGAATTCTTGCGTGATTTTGTTTGCATTATTATTTTTCGTATATTTTCATTCTGTTTCTATCCGTTGCTTCTCAGCAACGAAACACGGTTTGTTGTTTGGTTTGTGTCTGTTTATTTGTTCCGTTTTTTTTTTTTTTTGGGTTGTAATTTTCAAGCACTAACCGTTCCGGTATTGTTACTTACTTGAAATTTTCCAAGAACAGTACAGTATCGGTGAAAAGATTCCTGTGCAACTGATCCCTATCAGTATCGGTTCTATTGCGTTTGCTGGATGGTTAGAAAACGTTCGAAAGCACTTTCAACATTCAAGCAGCAACTGAAGAACCAATTACTGGTTGTTTGCTGTCAGCGAATGAAACACTCAGTGAGACAAATAAAAAACAACACATCGCATCGACGAAATTACTAAATCTGTCTTTGCTTCTTCATCTTTCAGGCGCTTAAACGTATAAATTACTTTGTCAAAATTACGCTTGATAAATGTTAATTTTATGCAAAAGTCATCGAAAGTTGCAAGCTAGAAATGGAACAATGTAGGAACAGTTTTAATTCAAGTGGATTACATCAAAGCAGATATTAGTTTACAAACGATAAGGTGAAAGTATAAGCTTTGCTTGCCATTTAATTTAAAAAAAAACATACACACTTTCGCAGCAGTTCGTATTTAAGTTTGTGTATAAGAATTTTGACAAACCCTACCAAAGCGTGTAATATTCATGCATAACCTGTATATAAAGCAGGGAACGCAGCTCATGCAAAAACATTCGAAAAGAATTTAACAATATTAAGAAACTGGTATTTAACATTATTTATATTTTTTGTGTTCGAAGTTAAAAGAATTGAAAAGGTTTTTGATGGTTGCAAGATAAAGCATAAAATAAATCACTTATAAAATTACCACAAAATGATATTAAGATAGACCAAAGTGTAATATAAATCGCAAAAACATCCTTTTTTCATACGGCCCTCGTATCATGCATGCAACTGACATTTAGAAAATATTATGTTAATTCTAAACTTACTCAAACTAAACCGAACACAACTGAAGTTAACATCTGAAAAAGCAATTCAATGCTTAAACTGCATTTTAAGTATATAAAAAGAAAAACTCTAGTCAAAATTGAAATCACAAAAGTAGATGATAAAACATTATCATTTAAAATTATTCTTTTCCATTGTA
This sequence comes from Anopheles funestus, assembly GCF_943734845.2. Lineage (NCBI taxonomy): Eukaryota > Metazoa > Arthropoda > Insecta > Diptera > Culicidae > Anopheles > Anopheles funestus. Next base: position 40,809,550 of record NC_064598.1, on the reverse strand, counting down.
TAGTTGAAGACAAATTTGAAATTCCGAAAGATGTTTTTTTTTCATTTTTAATATTTATTTGTCTGGATCGTACCCTCATTATTGGTGCTTTCGACAGTATACAGTTTCATCAACTTCTATTTAAAAAAAAACTACGAGTAAAAACCTGAAAGTAAATACTTGTACCCCACTGTTCACGTTCGCTGCGCAGTGTAATAAAGAAAAGTTTCCCCCTAATTAAATGTCCCTACACAAAAGCTACCCACTACCGATTATCACTCTATCGCAACAAATATTAAACAAAAGCATCCTTTTCATGGTTCAGCTCCCAAATTTCGTCCACATCCCCAAAACAACATCAACGACAACAGGTGGTTCGTCTTCCAGCGTTTTCATTGTTCGTGATGTAGCACCATATTTCAATTAATCATTTCAAGTGTGAACTTACGAGGGGCCCACCCTCAGCAAACAGTCGGCCTCGGCGTGAGAATTTCTGCGAAGGACAGATTAAGGGTCCACGTGTAACTCAACGCACCGCCAGTCCCTTCATAGGAAAAATAGAAATAACCACGAAGCATATTCACCAAATATGGGGCCGGGTTAAAATTGTCAATTCTATGTTAATAAGTCTTGCTTGATGGGAGGCTAGTGGGGTCAACGCGTTAAATTTAATTGAACGTGTCATCTTTGTCCATACTTACCAGAAAGCACGGATTTTGATCATCAAACCTTTTCAACCATATTTTATTGTTCCACATTTTCCACAAAACACAATCTATACGCATTTATCTAAAACTTCATCGTTTAATGTTTAGCCCCAACCGGCAATATGGTTTGAAGGCTGCAAAACCATCCGCTATTCACAAGCAAACGCTGATTTTTCACAGAATCGTGAATGCGCGATAAATCCTTTAACCGACACTTGAAATTGTTTACCGGCTTCCGAGCGTTATTATGCTACCCTTTCCAGATCCCCTTCCTGTCACGTGCCATCATTCATCGGGACGCAATTGCAAATAGTGGTGAAATTCGGGGCACTTCCGGCAAACACAAAAACCGCTCGAAACCGCCGCTTTTCAACTCGTTCTCTGGTTCCATTTTTCCACTTGGAAAATTTTGACCAGGGATAATTGAACATTACGTTCGGTGAATTAAGCTGAGCAAACGGAACGCCCAACCCTCTCGGTGCGATACTTCTTGGGATTTTAAAAGCGGGCCCCCGTTTAAACTGAAGAAATAGCGGAAGTACAACGAACAACCAGAATGGGTGATGGGTGAAGGGAGAGGAAAAACATGAAACAGGCCTGAAGTGTACTGAAGCACGGGCGTAAAAAGCGAAACACCGTGCCCATAATTTCAAGAGCCCACTTCTGGAGACGGTTTTGTGCTGAATATAGAAAATGTTCTATGGCGCAATTTCAAAAGTAACGAGCATTAACAAACGAGCCGCACACTTGAGTTGAGGCGATAGGCAAAAGTGTAAGCCCGGAAAAAAGACCCTTTGCCCCTTTTTTTGCTTTGCGGTTGGCCGATGGCGAATCCAATCCATCCTCGATGACTTTCATTTCACATTGGCTTTAAGGCCTATCGAGGGCTTTCGGGCCGAGGCGAGCGAAAGCAAACTCTAAACAAATACGACCCTTTTTTTCTTTTCAGCAAACATTTTTAAAATAGATGGTTCGGACCGTTCCTTACGGTGCACATCCTCGATCAAAACCAGTACCCAAAAAAAACTCAAATACTCAAAAGTTAGCTTTCCACTGTGTCCCACACAACCGGATGGCAAAAGCTATCGGAATCCACAATCTTAACGCACACGCGTTCAGGGCTGAAGAGATGGATAGATCGCAACGAAAACTTTCAGCCCGTATCATCCAATAATAATCAGGCCTCTCCTGTGTGAGAATCTTTGCGACACGGAAGCACTCAAAGTTTCTTCAAAACTGTACGCAAGGGTGACGTTTAACTGTGGCTCATCACATCACAATTCTGACCTTCACGGGCACAATGAACCCCACCCGGCCAGCGGCAGCATCAATGATACCAGCAATCGACCTACTGCAGCTGCAACGAAGTTTTGTTGTGTGCTTTCTCACCGTTTAGTTCACAGAGCACACGGAGTGAAGAAAAAGTTGGAAAAGTTTTTCGCACAACACCAGTTTGACACTTTAGCGAGTGTGTCTGGGTACCCGGGCAGGCCAGCGAAAACATCATTATGAATAATTCAACGGCACCTTCACCGTTTCCCTGACTAATTACCATAATTTTCAATTAACGAAACACTTTTCCAGATCAAATAGAATTACGATGGCTAACTTTACGTCCGCTCAGCCACCCGGCTACGGCATGAGTCCGTATTTAATCCCGAATTCTTTCGGAAAGCAACGGATATCTTCTCCAGCAAGAGAAGAAGATACTCATTTATAATCTAAACGATGGCGACAAAACATGTACGACCAAAATACAACATGAAAGCAAAGAGAATACAATAAAGAAATAAACAAACAACAAAAAACATTATACTTGACGACGATAACAGATCTTTCCACACTTTCCGCCTCCCATTCCACCCTTGCAACTGAATTAAGATCAGAGTCCAAAGTAAACTTTGGCGTCACAAAAAAGATAACATTTCTTGTCTTGCCATTTTCAATGAAAATTTTACCCCTGATAGAAGGTTCACTAAGGACAATAGAAATAATTAAGATTTTTCCTACATCTCGATGCTTGGAATTAAACGTAATTGAACTTTTAGAGTTTAATTTATTGCACTGCGTATTTTTAAATATTATGGAAATTTTTCTATTTAAGAAGCAATGGCTTGCACACAATACGGCCTTACCGAATTGTTCATAGAATGATTAAACGGTTAACAATGGAAATTTTGTTCGCCAGGTTGCACGAAGTTATTTAAAAAATATCATTCTCTTGAAACCTCCATGGAAACAATTTTGATGAAATTTCTAATAACAAGGCATCAAGCTTGTTCCTCAATATGATGGAGGCGCCTGGTATTTAACTGTTTTAATACATTTTTAAGTGATACCAAAAATTATCAAAATTGCATTTTCGTTTACTCATTGTAATGTCTATTGATAATAAAACCATACAAATATTACACAGCACTAACTTTTGTAATGATGCTAACATTCCATCCATGACAATCCCTTATGTCAAAAGAACTGTTGTTCAAAACCTACCAGGCGCCTCCATCAGTATGCGCTATGGAGGCGCCTTGTATTTCAATGTATAATAACACACAGCAAACTTATAATAACATTTACAAATTAATACGATCTGTTTTAAAATACGTTACCTATTTTGAAGAGTCTTTAGTTCCCATAACACAACAAACTCAAAAAAGCAATTTTTTAATCTTTCCCGTGATTGAGTACGAAAGTAATACACAAATTTAATATTTTTCATCAACCTTCTCCTTCATCATTGTCCTTCATTGTCCATCCCGGTATGGCAACGCGGACCGTTTTTTAATTAATTCCATCTCCTATTGTACAATTATCTTCAATGCATTGATTAGCAGGACGATCTAATAATGTGCAGAAACAAACGATATATACCAACTTAATAACCAATAAGCAATTTCGAAACAATCATTAGCACAAGCTTCGCTGTCAACTGCTTCACCAATACACCGAGCAAAGAGCAGATGCGAATTGCGATTAATTATGCTAGGGGAAAGCTTTCCAACGAGATGTTTTTTTTTCGCTATTTCCGCACAGATAAGAACAATACACCGCAAAAGCTAACCGAACCGATAAAGATTTTCTTAAGCACTTAACAGCGCACAACGGGTCGTCCCGTTGTCATGGCGATAGATTGTAAGCGCGGTGTCTGCTTTCCGGGGTTTTCCAACAGCACAAAAATTAAATTGAACTCATTGCGCGAAATCCGATTATAAACACTAACTGCAATTTAACTTCCGCGCTTCCAACGGCCACCGCCATTACTACCGTCAACCACCGGGAAAGTCATCCATTTCACGACGACGGCGTTAAGGCGCTGCTCGTGAGCTTTGCTTCACCGACCGGTTCGTTTACGTAAGTTCTTTCAGATGCTGTAAAATTTTAATGGAAAAACTTTGATATTATCATTCCCTTTTGACTTTTAGCTCGCGTCCTGGATGGGAGAGATGCATCTGCATCACCATTCGCTGATGGCAATGGTTTCCGAGTGCTAGTATGTGGGTTCTGTGCACGCTAGTGAGGGTAAAAAGTCTCCCGAAGGAAGCAGGCCAAAAGTTGGCTAAAAGTTTGATTTGTGATACTTCTAGTTTCACTTTTTTCCCAGAGTGCAATACACTTCCTTCCACCTTTCTGCACAAGTTAAACGACGTTTTCCTACGAGACACACATACACACACATACACGATCCGCCTTACCCTGGTCACATCTCTCCACCAGTAACAATCAGTTCCATGATCGTATCCACCATTACCATCACGCGTCCGGAGAACTAAACTGCCGAAATGGGGACCCATTTTCCAAAGGTGTAGAGGAACATGGGTTGGACAAAAGTGTAAAAGCCTCGGGTGCCCCCCGTTACATGACCGTGCTTAAGGAGGAGGGTAGGATTTTTGCACCGTTTTGCACGATGCGCTCAAAGTTAAAAACGTCGTGTGGTGTTTTTGGGGAAAGAAAATTTGCTGCTGAAACAAACGAAAAAAAACTGCTTCAGCCATGCGAATTTTGCAGCCTTTGCAGCCAAACGATTTGCCAACCCAGCAGGGGAGGGTGCCTCTTCAGCTTCAAAAACAAAATCAGCGAAATAACAAAAATAACACCGAACCGAATACAACCCTGGCAGAGGAACTTGTGGTGGAAATAATCGCCAAAACAGCATGAGCTAGGGTTCGCAAAACTGGAAACTTTCTATTCTTCACGGAGCGTGTTTTTTACGTTTTTGTTTTCCTATTTTTGGTTTTCTTGCTTTCTTTATTTTATCTCGATAACTTTTCCATGCCCTTTAAACCATTTATGTTACGCAGCTTTTGATACTTTTGGTTGTTTTTGTTTTGTTTTTTCTACTGTTCGTTCTATTCACACAAAGAAACAAAAAAAAAGAAAACATTTAACGATCGTTCCGTGATTGCCCCAAGGGGATACGATCAATTGCAGAAGTTTTGTGGCAGAACGTGAAACATTAGATGCCGTTACTTTGCAGCAATGTAACGCTAATTCTTTGATGGAAAACGAATTTGATGGAAAGTACGTATATTGTGCACGCCATCCATGCCATCCATCTAACTAGTTTCTTTTTTTTTGCTGCTGCTGCTACACAACTTTTCAAACTGCTTGTTTTCGATTGAAAACAATGATGTCAATTAGCTGCAATTAGCTAAACCGTTTTCGCACAGAAGCCAAATGCATTTTCATTGCCACTCTAATGGATTACATACTCACATCGCTTTTTTTCCCTTCGTCTACATTATAAACAAACAAACGGCTTGAATCATTTATGGGTCGGTTCGTATGGTAGTAGATTATAAAAGCACTTAATGGAGTACAATTTGCTACTCCTACTGCAGTGGTGTATGTGTTTGCGCTTTTAACAAGCTTTTGACAAGTTTAAAACAAAATGCTGAAGCACAACTATTGTTCGCAACAATTTTTTTTCGAAACAAATTGTAATCCTCACGATGTAACGCGAATTTATACACTTAATGTTTGCTATAAAAAAATGAAGAAGCTACAATAATGACATTGAATTTTCAGAGACCATTCAACGTGATCGGTTAAATGTCAAATGTATTTACTGCATTTTCTGACATATCCAGCAGCTTTAAGTTACAGTAAAACCCTTTTTAAAGTGCTTTTATCAATAAAATGCTACGCAATCTAATATTTTAGAAAACCGCCTACAAAAATACATTTTATTTTCCCTACTAGGTGGATCACTATCAAACATCTCTCATTAAGGTACACATTTACATCTCACATCGTGCTTACACTCGCCTACACGCATACACCCGACAGCGGTAGTAATACAAACCCGGTTGAACCTTTTTATTGACCTGATATCGATACTTTTTGCCCCGCGCCCATACGGAAACACAAAATGCCCTCAAACGGGAAGCTTGAAAAAAAAATCATGCGGAAGCTCCACCAATCGAATAATCTCAAAATATCGCAAGATAAGGATGGCAAAAAACCGTACACGGATAAGTGAAAGCATTGGGCGGGGGGAGGGAAAACCATTATGTTAACCCTATTTCCTGTTCAAAATCCGCTATGAATACAGCAACGCGACCACCCCTTCCCAAAAATTGGGAGGGTGCCTCTAAGTGGTAGATTAAACACCCAGCAAAATCCTCCTAAATAAAATCGTATAATCCCCTCCAGGGGAGAAAGAAGTAGAGAGAGAGAGGGAAAGAGAGAGCAGAAACCCCACCCTTTGGTTCCATTCCACAAACCCAGTGCGGTTCGATTTCTGATACTTAGACGCATCTTTCGGCCACATACCGTACAGTTTGCCGTATCTACCGGTGGCGTCTTCATCGTAACCATTCGAAAAGCTTTACTTGGCGTCCCGAAAAGCTCCGAAAGTACCAGGAAACCATCACGGTAAGCCCCTTGTCCCAGCAGAAACACAGTTACATGCGTGTAGCTGAAGAGTTTGCACGAAAAAAAACGCTTGGGAAAGGATTTGCCTTTTTTATTTCATTTCAATATCATCAAATTGGAATTTGGACGCTTCCCAGCACCCAAATTTCGGCTTGCGTGAAACGACCGGAAAAAAGCGGTAACGGTTAGCGATACGTATATGACACCTACCAGGGGTGTATCGGTGTTCAGATTTTTGTGATATTCTCCTACGTCCGTACATTCGTGTCCCATGGTCTGTCCCATGTTTGTTTACTCTCTTACCGGTAAGAAAAGACGAGCTGGATGCTTGCCGTTACTACACCTAGGGGAGACCTTGCGACAGACAGGGATATGTACCCGTTACAGCACCACCAACATCATCAATACATTTTCCAACACATTTAAACAACGATATGCCATCACTCCATTACCGGGGACACGCCTACGGGGAAATTTACGTATGCAAAGCAAAATGTAAAACAACACGCTTCGCTCACTTACCTATTGCTCGTGTTACATTTTCATACCCATAAACGAACGTCTGGTTTGTGTCTTTTCTTACATGGGATGTTTCTGGGGTTTTTTTTTGCATACAAATCCAGTACCAAAAAAAAAACAAGATCCACAACACGATCTATGGACTGCAGGGGTAATGTTTCATTTTCCTGACCAGATGGTTTTGTACCCTGTTTGGTTGGGTTGCTCTCAACCCTGCCACACCACTGTAACATGTTTGCCGTGCCCGCCAACGCTTCGACCTTTATCGGTCCATTTTTCTAGTTCGGAAAACGATTTATAGCTTATAAAAATCCATTCCAATTCGACCTCCGGGTTCGATACGCGTCTTTGCCCATACATCGTTCCCATTTGCGCTTCATGCGCTACTGCTGTGACCTTGAGGTGGCGCTATCAATGGGCCAGTGCATGAAGTTAATCAACATTACCCAAACACCCATAAACACTAAATTATGGAGTCTGGCCGGTTCCATAACGATTGAGCAATAATCGTGATTACCACATGAAGAATATGTTCCCCCCGTTTTCCCATCTCCCCGTTTTCCCGTCTCCCCGGTTTTCCGTTCTCTTTCTCTCTTCCATGGCCGAATCGGATATGGCACAGGGGTTTTATACTTTGCACTATATCGACAATCAATCAAAACCAAACCGCCCCACCCCTCCGGCAGCATAAATGAGTCGAGATAGCTAAAGCGCTTTAAAACATGCAGTAAAAATAAAGTGCCCCCCCCCCAAAAGCCGTTTCTGTCCACCGATCCACGGGAGTGGTTTTTCTGCACAAAACACCATTTATTAGGGAAGTACGGCCGAATTTAATGTTATGGAAATGGTGTGCACAGTTCTGTGCGTATTTAATGATGTTCAAGCAGATCGTTTCATTATCGATTTTCGTTAACTGTGCAAATGGGCACGATGCCATCGTTTTCGGTAGCATTGTGATGTGCAGTTGGAATCAATCGATGGGAGAAAAATAAAACCAATCCCTGTCAGTTAAAACTGTTCAAACAGAATGATAAGATGGGAAAAATAATAAAGATATTGAGTGTACAAATAAGTTTGCAGCGATTGCTTTATTTCAAAATTTTTTCTTTAAACAGTTTTTATTTAACAGGTTATCAAGCACTATAACCTCGTCTCTACTTTGTAGAAAGTTATTAATTTGAATTTGAAACAAATTTTTGTCTTTTCGGCTCGATGCAATAGGTGATTCCTTCAATTAAAAAAAATACATTCCATTCTTAGTGTTCTTCGTAGATCAAACCAAACGGTAGTCGCCTTAATTAAAATTCCGGACTATACGGTGGTCGAGATGGATCCCCGTTCATCTCCTTTATATTGAAATAGTTTTTTAATCGCAGTGACATTTTATGGTATTCTGGCCTGGATTCAATATTACCTTTATTTTTTTAATATTACCATGGTACATGTAAATTGAATTGCTCGTCAGGCCATCAAACCACTCTTTGAATCGATCAATTCTATTTATTGTCTCTGTCGCTCCACGAAGTCGTCTGTTGAACTAATTTCTTGGAAACTCCATAGTATCCTCGGATTCTGAGTCTGATAATTATGATGTTAATGATAGTGATTGTGACGAATTTGGTCCCCCAACATTTTAAAGAATTAGAGTTAGAAGAAGAGAGAAAACCCAATGGCTTACCTCAACAATAAAGACCAATCAAATGCATGGAGTGAATTTACCGACAAAAATCATTTGCTTTTGTGAAAGAAAATCAGCCTTTAGGTATGACTCCTTATAACGTACTACGGAAGATAGTTAGGGATTATAGTTAAGGATTAGATTGGTAAAAGTAACTACAGTTGCAAATTATTGGTAAAAAATAAATTAAAAGTTTTGCAGAACAGATTCGAGATATTATTCAATATTCTCCATTTCGTCGATAAAATGTCCATATCCCGCAAAGATCGACAAGGAAAAACAAGAAAAAAATATGGATGAAATACAAGAAAAGTATCAGAAAGTGTACACGAAAGGAGAAAGACAATAACCACAAAAGAAGGATAGGAAAAAAGCCCGTCAGCCACATAGTGGTTGGCATGTCAGTCAACGTGTCAAATGAATTAGTTCCCCACTGATGGTTTAAACACTCAGAAGCGGTTCATAATATATGATACACATCTGATCCCACCAAATGGGGAGTAAACTTCCTAAAGCAAAGGAAAAACCTCAGCCGTACTTTTCCTTTATAGTAAACAATATAAGTTACGTTTCCCGCAAATGACTTACTCATAAACCCAATAGAATTAAACGAATGAACAAAAAAAAATCGTACGCTCAAATCGTGACAGGAAGTATGACTACAACCATCATAACTTGCCATCAACATTGCACCTCTACCCCCAAAAAATATTCGATCAGATTCTTTTCGCTTCTGTACCATTACTCATCATCACAAAAGTACTCGCCCAGATGCTATTGGACCCATCCTGTACTCTCGGTGCAATTTTTTTTGTTCTCCCCCCGCGGGTGTGAGCAAAACAAACACAGCCGAGAGCAGACGCACAAACCACCACAATCACCAAGACCTGATGCCCTCGTGCGGATATCCTGCTGTCAATGATATTAGATAATTCGATCTTGATAATAGATTGATTCAGTCTCTGATCAAAGACCTATCAGCAAAACGAACGCAGGCTGGAATGTGTGTGTGAGCGGCAAATGGAGAAGATAGCAAAGACAAAAAATATATACACAAACAGAGAGACAGAAGTAGTAACAGACGGAAACAGCATTGCGTCGATTGTGCCAAACGTGTGTGTGTCCGGGAGACTCACTTCGATCAAACACCCGACGATTGCTGATCCAATCGAAACAACAACCTCTCGCACTCTCCCTCTGTTTATACGGTGGGTAGAAAAAAAGGAGCAAAAGGAAGGAAGAAAGGAAGGAAAGATGGAAACGGATTAGAATAGCTGCAAGCTTTTGCCATTCCTTTTGCCTTTGGTTTGTGCTACGTACATGTTTTATTGCACCAGTAGGTTTCAGCAGTTTCAGCTACAGACCAACCATCATCAGCCAGCTAGCGCACAGGGAGGAGTTCTAGTTCTTTCATGGGCTTTTCCTAGTACCCGTAGCCAACGCAATCTCTTGCGTTGTTTAACTGACGCGTCAAATGTATCTGACTGACCTAGATGTTGCCTTTGCAGGCTCAAGCTCAGCGGTGCGGAGTGAGTTACCGACCACTTGACTGACAGACTGGCTGAACTTTCTGGGCCCTCCGTGTACGGAGCATTTGTTCGATGCGCTTCACCGGCACAGTGTTGCTCTAGTGTGGGAAATGAGGTTTGGTTTGTAAAGTATCTAGCACTGCAACGGCACTGTGTAGACGCGCTGTGCCTCCGTGAGCCCGTGGAGCAATCGAAACAAGAGCACTACTGACTGCCATCAATCACTTTCCTACACATTACGTGTTAGAAGGTGGCGTTGGGATGGCAGAACGCGGGGAAAACGGGAGGGGGGAGCTTACCACCATTTGCACTTTTCTGACAAAACCCCTACCGGGTTTATTGTCGAGTGCATTTCGATCCCAATCAAACAACCATCACGATTTCTATCATGTTGGAAAACTTTTGTTTTAAGCGCCGGACGCAACCCAACAGTTATGGTGTTGCTAGAGTTCTTTGGTTTTGCAATTTCTCTTGCTCTTTTGTTTTATTTTACTGCATTTTTTTTCTCTCTCTCTCTCTTTTATACATTTCCATTCCAACATTCACTTCCTGGGCATCCTTTTCATGTGCCTGCCGTCGTTTTCCAATGTACGCCGCAAGCAAATGGGACGTACTGAACTTGTGTCGCGACAGACGCGTACAAGAAACACGGACAACTGACCCGAACCGTTGTAGACCGTACTTCAATCAATGCTTTCCTGGAATTCTCATCTACCGCTTGCTATCTTCGGCCAACTATTCACGTCCACGCATCAGTCTGTCGTCGGTGCTGCAAACTGCTGGGGAATACGAATACGAGCGCCCTATGAAACATCCTTTTCCCACATTCTCCGACTCACTCCGAAAAATTTGTCCAAAAACCGACAGTCGGCAGCATGGTTGTTGTTTTGTTTCTCATGTTTTGTATCCCATACCCTGTGCCCCGGACCCAACCCGAACCCGAAACGAGCTGGTGGACCCGGTGGATATGGTGCGTAAAAATAGCGCTGCGTTCCCTACACTCCTTGTTTGCAGGGAGTGCTGACGGTTGCAGAATAGTTGACACTGACTGTGCGCCTTCGAGACAAACGTAGTGCATTGGTACAGACACAACAGGCCGAACTCGCATTCGGGTTTTTACATGTGATTTTGAAATGCGCTTCGTGAAAAATTCACCCACATGTGCCACAAGTGTCGAGATGAGTCGGAAGAAAATCCTTCCAGAAGAAACGGTATCACCGATGTGTTGATACGTGCGTGGGAACTGCTTTAAAGATTCGGCCAGTGCCATATCCTTAGTAGTAATGTCTGAGTACGTGCCGATGTTTAAGAGTTGCCGCGTTGATTGAAACGTGTAGATCGGTTGCAGTTTCGAGCTTCAACCGCTTCAATGCTTCATCCCAGATCCTTGGTTGACGCTTGGTTTCTTCGCTACTCCCAAAAACCCCCTAAAACGCCTCCGAGTTGTCTGCTTTCCTCGGTCCCATTCTACTGCAAAGCATTGTAAACGCTTACACACCCCAATGATTGACGCGCAAGTCAGTGGATCCTGTCACTGAGAGGGTGTTCCTTTTGCCTTTTTTCCACTTTCTTCAGCCAAAAACCAACGCAAGGGAACCGACAGCGTGCAAACTGGTTCGGTTGTTTTCTATGGAAACGATAAGGGAAAGAAACAAAAAACCAAAAAAAGTGAAACCATCTGAGCGATGGTGCGACCTCTGGCGGTGGTGGTTGAAACTCGAAGCAACTCAACTCAACCCAACGTACGTATAAGCACTCATCTGCAAACGTTCGTGGTGAGTTACCGCTGTTTTTGCTATAAAAATAAACCAGACAACTTTAACAAACTTTATGCAACAGAATGTTATGCGTATGGAAGCCGAACCATGAATGGATTATTTATTTGCCAAGTAAGCCAGTTTGAAAACACACACACTTTGGGGCAAATTGGGCATAATATATACACACCCACGCTACATATTTCCCTAACAAACTGAAAAACCTCGCCACTTTATCATCCATAACGGGTCCAGTAACAGTAAAGTAATCGATTGATTATTATCCATCTTTAACACCCACTTCAATCTGATGTGGCCAGATGTTGCTTTCCATTAACGTACAGAGTTGACGGCAGACAAAAGTTTGCAGGGTATGAAAATGAAAGTTTCCCATTGAAACGAAAACATTTGTTTGATAAGATTCATATCGCAAAATTCGATCATTAAACGAAAAAAAAACACTATTAAACCAATGATATGCACCAAATTACCGAGCGTAGGAAAACTCGCTTGGAGAATTGGTTCGAATAACCGTTTGACAAAAGTGCAAAACAAAAAGACGAAAGAAAGCCACAAAATAAAACTAATAGCACAGAAGATAAATGATAACATTTTACCCCAGTGCACACTTTTTACAAATTGTTTCATTTTCGCCCGTCGGTTTGTATCAACATTTTCCTTCCGAACGGGCGCTTCCACCTTTTCCCATTGCCATGTCCTTCATACATCATCACGATGATACCCGTTGCATTCATCCACCCATCTACCCACACGCACACATCCCACGGTGTGGCCCGTTCGGTGAAAATTTCATTTCACGTGAAAGCTATATGACATCCACCCGATCCAGACAGCTCGATATGATGATACGATACAACGCTTGGCAGATCCGGATGGTCACACGCAAAGGATACAGGGCGGGGATCATCTCAGCATGATTCTTTTACGACACTGATGTGGTGAGAATGGGATCGGTTGGTACTACCAGCACCTGGCACACTCCAGGCAGCATCACCGTTCTCCATCCCCCAAAACCATACAACGAAACAAAAAAAAACCACACCGTCGGTTCGTCGATAACATTTTACACACTTTATTCAAAACACGTCCTCGAGCTAAGGGTACACCTCGTCAGCTACCGTGTGGGGTGTCGCAACGCAAGGTACTACCGCTCTGACAAACTTCGACGACATCGGCCAACACCATAACACACGGTACGGTAGCGCAGTATAATAAGCTCTTAAAATGAACCGAACGAACGAACGACAAAGTGGATACGGTGGTGAACCTGGCGAAGCGGACAGAAGAACAATGAACCATCGAAGAATGTGGGTAGCGTGTGAAGGGTTTCACCGCGAAGGACACCGACCGGCAAAGAACAAGTTCCCATCGATGCCTCAAGGAGCATCGTATATCGGTTTCCGAAGGCGACTACCCAAAAACCGATAAGAGAGATCATGGCGAACCCGATAAAAGGTGAACGTCTTTTGTTTTCTTACTTTGCCACGACACACACACACACCCCGCTTCGGTTCCCATATCCATGGCTCGTGTCCTATCTCGCGGCCTCTACTTCTCTACAAATGCTGTGGCAGAAAACAAGCCTCAAACGTGTCCGGGTTGATAACTTCATAACTCTTCGCTGATTCCGTTACCAGGTAGGTAGCCAGGAGGGGACGTGTCCCGAGACACGGGTTCTTTTTTACCCGGCCAGATCAATTCGGAGGCCTACACCGGTCCTATTTTATGACGCACCGTAGCCAGCGGAGAACACTAAAACGAAAGTATAATAAAGTACTTTCACGTGTATCTGCATAAATGTTGCTTATGCGCCGAACCGACCCTGGACGAAACTGTCGTCCGTTCGCGTTTCGTTCAAATTCGCACACATACCACGGTGGTGGTAAAGTTGGCAGCACACAGGCAGCGTGATGGACGTTTGTAGGGGGAAGCAGAAGTTTTCCAGCAAAACCGTATATTTACAATCCAAATTACTTTTAGTTGCACCGAAGATCATCACCAGAGACGCTTTCCGGACCGATGTTTCCAATATAGTCGAAATAAACCATTCAACTGGCGCACCACGCCTTGCACAGTGGTGAACTTGTGAAAGTAGAAATTTTAATTAAATGCACCCCAAAATTATGGTTCAGACTGCAGTGAGTTGAACACGCCCGAAACAACCTTGCTTGCCCTTCCAAAAAAAAAAAAGACGATGGTCATTTGATAGTGAAGTTCGAGGATATATATTTCAAACCCTCCGCGCCCTTGTCCAACACTGAACCACATCCTGACGCTTCGGTGAGCAGCTCTTGCAATAGTGAGTCGAAAAATTAAGTCTAACAAGTGAAGTGAGAGAAGAAAAAAAGCGGGAATACACTCTGCAAAACTACACCAGGCTACGGAACCGAGCTGCCAAATGGACAGTTTGCGTGTGTTCGCCGGGTTCGGTCGGCGACCATTAGCCTGAGTTCGAGAACGAACAGCAGCAGCAGCAGCAGCAGTCCGGTGGATTGTGTAATGACTGCAACAATATAATTACTCTTCTAGCAGTTGTAATTGTACGTTTGGATTGCTTCATTCCCTTCATGGTGAATCTAAAAATGGCACCACTAGAGTAGAACCGGGAAAGCTAGTCCTCGGCTAGTTCACGTGGCATGTTGTGGCGTATGGTACAGGCCGGACAGATTTGATGACAAATTTCATTAATACCAGCAGGTGGTGGTATTAACTTTTTACACAATATAAATACAAAAATACCAAAAAGCAAACAAAATGGTTTTATAATTTTAGAAATTTTCCATCCATCTAAAGTCGATGATGGAGGAATTCATCATTCATTTCGCTTAGCGTGCTTTAACTGATCGAAACAAAAGCAACATGCAAATGTAGCACTATAGTACCAATTTCAGTGTAAAATAACTTCCCAGCGGTTGTTTTCTCTCTTCACAACATACCACTGGATGGACGAACCATTTAGCTATTAATGCAAGTGCATCCATTCACTGCACAAAAACCCATTGTTCATCAGCGTTCGCCACATTGTGTGTTTTGTCGTGCGCTACAGTCTACATTAACTGCAGCTACGAATTATGCACGCTAACCTGCCTCGGCATACTCGGCATCTCGGACATCTGCATCTGCCGAATCCCGCCCTCCCTAGATATCGTGCTTGCTTCCATCTCCATTTACTATGGGAGCTTTTTAGGGAAAATGGGGTTCGCTAAAAACCACAATGGTAATATCTTTCCCCCGTTTTGCCGTGTACCGCAGTACTTCGTGGTATAACCCCCGCCAACCTACAGTTACTATTTAGACCACTGCCTGCTGCCCTGGTTTCGGTGCGTATTCCACGCCAACGGGTAAAATCGTTTCATCGAGAATTAAGCACATCGATTTCCCGTAAGCCGGGGACGGGGTTTTCGGTAGCGCTACGTGCCGTTTCTCGTCGACGGATGCTGTTGCTGTGCTGTTAAGAGGGACAGTAAACGCTGTTTATGGTTATGATACACGAGGCACACTGATATGTATAGCTTCTGCTGCTGCCGCTGCTGCTGCTGCTGGGATAGATTTTAAGACGAAACAAACAACGGAATAATGGGAACGCTCATCAAACGAACGCTTGCAAATAGAAAACAATGATGGGAACATACAAGATAGTTGCCGAAGGGGCCCGGAAAATCACGTAACGCGGTGAAAGTCAATAATCACGTGAGCTCATTTTGCTTCCAATGATCCAGCAAATGAAGGAACGTTTCGTTCCGTCTACGGTCCAATAAAATGTTTCGAGATGTAGTAAATTGATTTAAAAATGAAACCTTCTGTATGTGCCTTTTAACATTGGTTCAGTGGATAAAGGTAGGGGTGAAATAAGTACCCTTATCAGGGTGATAAGGGAATGGCAGAATTGTTGAAATCGAAATTTTATCAACAATTCATAACACTCCGATCAGGAATATTACAAAGAGTTTTTCATAAAACACTTATCAGTGATTAATGAGATAAGGTGAACTTTTTTCATCAACTGTTCATTTATTAAACATATAAAAACATATGAAAAATTAGTTTTCTGTCCTCGCTTTTTATCTAGATATAGAAAAGTTTTTGAATTAATCTTCCATTAAAAAATCAACTAATTAAATCTTTGAATGCGTAAAAACAAATACAAGAAAAAAGTCCAATAGGAAAGATAAATAAAAAGTTGTTTTAATTGATCAATAAATTAAAATCATTAAGGATAAATTTGTTTCACTGGAAAAGTTATCTGATATAATGGCGGTGATAGGAGTAAAAGCTGTTTGTGATTTAAAAATTAATTAAACAAAAAATATTCACAACCTTACGAAACAATGCTCTATTTTTTTTATTCATAATATACAGCTTGTTTAAACATTTGAAAAAAAAATCATATAAAACGGCCTGGCCGAATAAATAACAAATGTTGTGTTAAGGTTATGAAAAACGTAAATATAAAAGAAACTTAAAGTCTCAGTATTAATTGGCAAAAAATCAAATTAATAAATTTACAAAAAAAGAAATTACAGACTAATGCAGAACATTATTTTTTTCTGATTTAAACGTTCGCGGTTATATCATAATTATTATTGTTCTAAATTTTACCCGTTATTCACTAAATTGTATTAACTTCTTCCAAATATTTTTTAATTGTTATGTATAAAATAATTATAGATTAAATACAATGAAATATCACAACGCTTTGAAGAAAAAGGGCCATAAAAACGTCAACTTATGCGGCCTAATGTACACGTGAAAACACTCTCAAACCACATTTAGATTAGGCAGATTTAGATAAATTTTTATAATAAAAAAATCCTTTAACGTATATCTACCCTGGAGGAAATGGCATCAACCACGTTGAGTATCATAACAAATCGTTCCATTTTACCAGCAACATAAGACGAATTTATTAACACGTTTTTTTATTATCACCATCACCCCCACCCTTGGATCACCCACCGTTGGAAGTAATAAAGGATAGGGGATGAAAAGAGGGGATGAAAGAAAGGGAAACTGTACAACTATATCACCATCT
This sequence comes from Anopheles funestus, assembly GCF_943734845.2. Lineage (NCBI taxonomy): Eukaryota > Metazoa > Arthropoda > Insecta > Diptera > Culicidae > Anopheles > Anopheles funestus. The sequence continues at coordinate 40,792,454 of NC_064598.1, read as the reverse complement.
AACCTTCTAAATTGTATTCATTTTCAAAATACCGCACCTAATCAGTCGAAATCATTAATCAACTACGTCTGTTGCCATTCCAGGCCATACACTGACAGGCCCAACAAGACTTCCTCCTTCACAGGGAGCCATTTATTGAGGTAAACTACATTTCTCAACTCGCCCAACATCCCACGACCACCCCTTTTTGGTGAAGGAGTTCTTAATTCTCACCACTCTTTTGCCCAAAAACACACGCGACGGACGAACCTCAGCCGCACAAAAACACACACACTCACACATCACACATATTCCAGGGCTGTGTGTTCTTTTCCGCGTTGTTGCGTGTCCCCCAGATGTGATGCCGCTTAATATCCCGTTGCGTTGGTTTTTGGGCCAGTTTCCCATTCCTATCGGGGGCCGATCATTTGTATCATTGCCTTTAACTTCCCACCGGTGGGAAATCAGACATGAAAGGGGGGTGGGTGGGGAGACCATCGTGAAGGGGGAGCGGTTGGGAAATAGTGGAAAAAAGGTAAATATTTTTCCTCAGTCAACCATACCCAGGGCATCGGGGCATCGAGAGCGCTTCCTTAAGCCAGCGTCATTTATCGTAACGTTACGCTGGCACGCGATCGTAATGCGAATGTAATTTAGCAAAACCTTCAGCATGGGGGGCGGGGGATAGCAAAGCATTAGTTTCGTGGGAATGAGTTGGCTTTGGGGAAAGCGGATTTTTGTGTACAAATGTATATGCCTGCGTGTGTGACTCTTATTTCTTTTTCTGAGCCTTTTTTCCACCTGTCCGTTAACGTTTACCTTCCTTCGATTCTAGTTCTGGTTTTACTATCGCTTGTTTGGCCATCAATAGCACACTAACCTATCGACCTGGTAGCAACGAACCATAGTTTAGTGAAGCGTTTAGAGAGCGCTTGGAATCTGTGCGTCGCGTTCGCGACCATACCGTCACAACTCACCATGAAACATAACGACGCAATGACAGTGTCCTTGTTTCCGAGCATGTGCCTAGAAGCTGGCATCAACTTGACCAACATGTGTGTGTGTTTGTGTGTGTTTGTGGGTCTGAAACCATCATGAATTGCTAGGTTTTATTGCAATAAACACGCCAAATGGTCCATGGCGGAGGGCAAACCGTTGGCACTTTATTGAACTGCAGAGGGCAACACCTGTAGTCACGGCTGGTTACTCGCTACTATTCTGGTGGTTTGTTCTGCAATTTTTGTTTTTTGTTGTCGTCCTTGTTTGTTTCCCCAGTCGAAAGACATGCGATTGCCGAAGGATTTGCTGTTTTCGTGTTTATTTTACTTCTTTTAGAGGTTATGTTGAACCGTTGATTACGGGGGAACGGGATACTGCAGGCCCTTTCGCAAATCCTTAGTAACGCCGTCCGTTGATAGGTCAACGTGGATATCGGGGAAGGGGATGGCAGGGTGCCCCGAAAGCGCAGGGTGTTTGGCAACGCGATGCGACAGATTGTCTTGGCACATATTTTACCGTACATTATTAGCTTCTGTCAGTGTATCCACTTGCTCCTGGCGCAGAAAACAGGGATCCCGGGCCACTCAGCACCGTTGGCAGTTGATCGACTTCTTGGAAGGCTTTTCGTCCAGGGGCAAGCAAAACAAAAAAAAAGGTTTCACTTGGTACGATGACATGGCTCTGTTGTTCACCTTTCCAGGCTGACGACGACCCTGGGCGTAACACGCTTTAGAGCATACTTTTTTCTTTCTCACCGACCGTTCGCTTTAGTTTTCTTTCGTTTTTTCTCGATCCGGGTTTGTCCACAGAGGTGAACACCTTTCGATTGAATTCCGTTCGCACACCGAAAACGCACCGAATGAATGCGCAAAAAGTGGCAATCAAATATTTATGGTTCAAAGCATGCTAAAACTAAGGCACACGCTTGGACAGCCACCCATCATTTTGGTTCGGTTCGTGTTTTTCGCTCGGTGAGGTGCAATCAATTAATCATCATTTGCCGAAGCAATCGGTTGGAACGGTAAATTGTAATAAATGTATCTAGTATTTTTATAACTTGTTTGCTACTTCAATCCTTCGCCCCTTTTGCCAACCGAAGCTCGTTCCGCTCCGGTGCAGTTTTGCACATTCCAATAAATAATGTTAATCAATGTTTGATCAATTCGACGATATGGTGACCCTCGGGCGTTTCGCGGTACGGTTACGGTCGCAAAATTATATTACACACTGGTAACAAAACAACAATCTGCAATCGGTAAATATATGCCATTTTACGCTCTTCTACATTCATCATCGTATGATGAATAGGGGACAATAATGATGACGAGTTATGCTTACAAGCGAATATTGTCGCGTATTTGCACGCGTATAATATTATCCTTACTCCAAGTATTTTTAAAGTTTATCAGTAGCTGAACGAGTTTATTTAGATAAAGTTGTTATTATTTAAAAGAAAAAAATCATAACGATGATCAAGTGATCACGAGATTACTGTAAATTACTGTAATTAATTTACAAACGTAGTACAAAATATTTTTAAGTTTAAATATCGAGTTAAATATTAATGAAGCAAAAGACCAAATGTATTATGGCATTACTAGAGGCTCTGTTGTAGTTCCCGACTTACACAAGGGTCGTACGTCACCCTTAGTATTAGGTGATCGCTGTTTTGAGGTCGTCTAAAATCTTAACTCTATCTTGGATCAAAGGACAGTACCAACAACAATATTGATGTAACAACATGGATTGGCAGCTCACGGCGAACGGCCGTGACTCCCGCAGCAATCAACCATCGAGTGAGAGGAATTCTAGAACTACTAATAACCCGTAACCAATGATGAATTTCCAGACCTAGTCTAGGCGTCTTGCATATTACAACATTACTGCAGAGTGCTCCAACAACTCGGGACTTCTCTGACTGTTCTAAACTCATCGAATATCGTACGTTCTGGATCAGATTTTCAGGAAGATCATTTGCTCACAACATCAGTAGGTGTTGTCACATCATCACAGATGTTTTTAAGAAGCTAATCACGGATATATCAGATATTATTAAAGACTCTGAAATATTTCGCCAATTTCCACTAGTTTTTTTCGCAGATTTTTGAATTTTTCAGTAGAAATGCTAGCAGATTTAAACAAAAAAAAAACATTTCAGCCTTTTTATTCGAGATTTGCAATGTAGCTAGTATTACAATTATTCATCTCTTTAGTTTTGATTCAATTTTACAGCTATTTTGAAGCAGTTTGTTTAAGGATTTTTCTCATTTGCCATTGAAATTTTTGGAAAAGCTTTTTATTAGGTTCCAAGTTTTCAAGTCCTTTGTTGGTGATTATTTGGCTATAGCAATAGGCCATTCTGCTATTCGTTCTTCTGCGAAATCGTAAGAATTTCGTTTCGGCAAAGAGTTGTCATTTCGTTCATTCAAAGTTCGGAACAGTTCCGGATACTACTACGGATAGATTCCCAGACTAAGATGGATCCGGCGGCATAAACTTTTCCTCACGACTCGCTTTGTATCGTTACTGAATCATCGGTCTAATTCACCGAAAGTTGTGGCACAGTTTCCTGTACTCAGGATTAACTTTTTGACTAAGTAATTACACGATATAATCCTATAGCTTTTTAACCTAAAAAGAATAACAAGAAAACCTAGTAAGCTGATAAGCCAAGAAGTGATATTCTCAAAATTTTGCAATACAAAAATACTTGTCAATTGTTCCATACAGGGAAAGATATGTACATCCAAAAATCTGGCAACTTTAAATAAAAACAGATTAAAGTGCGAATCAGAAAGGACACTCAAATGAAGTGACAATGTAATATTGTTGCTCTGTTAAGTATCACATGACCATTCAGTGCTTTGTTCACTTTTGCTTTTATTAAAAAAACAATATCACAATAGCTCCACAAGCTGCTTGCCATATGATCAATCCAGCAAATTCCCACCCACATCGCCATTCACCATTACGCGTTCATACTGTTGGATTAAAAAATACCATCCTACGTACGCGAATTGTAATTAAAACCATTGCAAGCAGGAAAAACAAAACCAAAAACACCCCCAAAAAAAAGCATCAATGTCAATAGTGCCCACACACCGGCACACCCAGTAACAATAAAATATCGGCCAAAAACATGGCGCCTGGGGCTACGGAATGGGAGAGTACCATTAGGAAGGCGAAAATATTGTTCTACTTCCAAATATTACTGAAACACATTTTCACACACACAAACACACACACAAAGAGGAGGAAACTTTGCACCAAGAGACAAAGTTGCCATTATTGCACCATTTACGCCACTCGCGGTGGTGCCACCGGACGATGGAATCGTGAACGTGAAGTTTCTTCGCCATCTCATCCGCCTCCGGGGCTGGGATGCCGTGGAATAGTGCAAACTCATCCACAACCAGCCGGACCGGACATTTTGGTCGCGACCAAATAAGACGTGCTGCTGCATGATGTGGGGAAGGAAGAGTAGAGGGTTTGGAACGAAAAACACGGTTCGTCACCTGCCCCCCATTTTTCCCCCCAAAGGTTTCCTACCAGACAAAAGGTATCCACAAGCATGGCTAGAGATTTCAAGGGTCCTTAGTACGGGTATGTGCATCCGGTAAGGTACGTATGTATGGTAAGGCCAGCCCGTCAGCTACGAAAGGCAGAAAAACCACCATATGATTTATGGATGGTAAGTTTGAGCATTTCTCCTTCTGTTTTTATGTCTTTTTATGTCTTACGTTCCTTCTTAAACATGGCCAGCCCCGTTCGCTTTCGCTTCTCCTTCTACACGTAGGCCACGGTGCAAAGCAATAAGACGAATTGTGCTGGCATAAAATAGGAAAGTTTTGCAATTCCTGTTTTTCCCTTTCACCAACAAACAGTATAACCGCTATCGCGCTCGGGATGAAAAAAAGCGAATGGCCACCGTTTTGCAATGCTCCCAGCACCCGACTACATTGTGCGCTGATTCGGATTTCGTTGCGAATTTCCCTCCCGCCCGTTGTACCGATACTGTCAAGGACTTGGCAAGACTTGTCCGTTGTACACACAGTGTCCCAAACATTCCGGGACCAGGTTGCTGCGGGTAAGCTTCAGCTGTCGGTTCAGTGAAACGCGAACCGATGCATCGCCCGGTACCGAAAAATGGAGTTCCGCTTTGGAGTGGCAAAAACGACGCCACAGACAGATGATAGCAAACCGAACGGAGACTAGGGACCCGGGGCCGCCGCCAACAATGTTTGTCGGTCGAAATTAAATCGAGCGGATAGTTGAGAAACGGATTGAATCGACGGAGAAGGAGACTATCGCGTACATATCCATTCCACCATTCGGGAAGGCTGTCGTGGCCACTGAAGCATCCCCCGTGGTGAATCCACGGACGAATCCACAGGCGAATCGAACCGAATGGAGTGGAACAAAAACACTTGCCTTTGCAATTCGCAATAGCGGAAAACTGATTCCAAAAACCTTTACCTCTACCACGGAACGTATCGGATGGATCGGAAAACGGTGCGAATCCTATCGAACCCGTTCCCGAACGGGTTGCATCCGGATCCATTGCGTCAGATGCAATTCGATGCTACTGAAAAGCTAATTATTGGTGAGTGTGCTTACCATCGTCTTGAGCGCCAGCAACCAAGACCAACCGTCCGGGCAAACCCGGGACAGACAACTTTCCGGACAGAAGTATGAAAAGCGCGCACTCGCCTAGGATTAATTTTTCCACTGCACTGCAAAACGTTTCCAGGAATTGGCGGCGGTGAACAAAAGTCCAAGCAAATGGCGCTGCTGTTTGTGTCTGTGCGATGGTGCCACGCGTTCGCGTGCCCCAGGGTAAGTGAAGTCGCAAAGTTTCGCTGGAAGTGCTAGGGCCCGAAGGGACTAAAAATTAGCTCAAAAACGGTTCTACAGATGGTACGATCGAAAACGTTGTTGCAAGCTGGTAACTGATAGCTTACAGAAAACAAGAGAGCTTTCTTTAGCTCAATCGTGCCCGGAGAGAATTTTTGGAAAATGAAAAAAAAAATCCCACGTCACAATTGTTTGAAGTTGGTTAAGTTTTGGGGAAGCTTGCGGAACGGTTGATGAAAACAAAAAGGTTATTGTTATGGTATTACAACGGCTGGGGTGCTGTAAATTGTGTGTCAGTTGGTAAGTTAAGTGATGTCAGACATTGGATTTTTGATTTGCATAGATTAGCTAATGGTTTCGGGCCAGTTGAAAATTAATCTTGAAGCTTAAGGACTTTGGATTAAAAAAAAATCGAATCAATACTCAATACTGATTACCTTTTGGAGGTTAAAGAGATCATACTGGATCAAAGTACCTTCTTTAATAATATTTAATTTTTGTTTTCCTCTGAATTTTGGCGAAATGCTAATAGATAATGGATAACTTAAGAATAACTTAAGAAGTTTTATTCATTTACTAAATGCATCACTTGTAGAGCATATAAATTGCCTTCAATCTACTTACAGCCAACATTGGTCATTCTAACCAACGTATTAAGGCTTTTCCTCTGTTTCTTAAATATACTTCAAGAGCTCCAGGTTGTCCGGCATCATACTAAATAGCACAACCTGCCCATTAGAACGTCATACAAAATTTACTACTATTTTATTTAGTTATATTTAATTATTACGCCATTTAACCGTATTTTCAGCCTCAAAAGGCTGAAGTGTGTACAATTTTCACAAGACATTTACTCCTTCTTGCACTTTGCCTTCTCCCGGGCGTACTCGGTCAACTCACATATCTCGTCATCAATGTGTACATCTTGCTAATATTTTCCTGTCATTTCTCCTGGGTTTTCATAGCCATTTCTGCTTACAGAAAAACGATCTCAATATAAATTGGTACATTAAAATGCCTTATTGTCCCAAGAGGTGACTCGATGGTGTATGAAGCAAATGGCGCCGGTTCCTACACGACACGATCCGGTATAAAATCCCATCCGGACAGTCCCTTCGTAGCAAGAACTAACTATTCGGGTACGTAACAAAAATAAATCTTGTAACAAAAAAGGGAAGACATGACCTTTAAGGTCATCAAACCAAGAAGAGAGAGAGAGATTAATGTGTCCCAAAATTCTCCCCGAGCATTATTGGCTGACAAGTGGCTTTTAAAGTTATTGTCAGTTTTGAACGGTGACCATCTCATAAAAGTGTATGGATCGTTAAGAAAAGTTCGATGTTTTAAAGGGAACGCAAATTTGAGCTCAAGCTGAAAAGTCAATTAAGGTATCAATTCACACCCTTGGAAAGCATTCCCGTAAGATGGATGTCTCTATTCGAGAATAGTATGTACAGAATTGTGTTCAGCTTACAAATGTTGTATCAGAAAGATGGTACAAGAATTCAACCTAAAAACACATTTCAGTTCATTCTTGTAAAGAATCCTGAAATCCTGAATTTAATTCTACCGCTTGAAGTCAAAAATGCTGTTGTATTAGTAATTCTTGTAATAACGCGTAATGCTCGTCACGCACTAAAAATGTACTGATCTAAGTTCAACTGATTAAAACGAACTAGGCGTTAAATCATCTTATTATCGTACTAAACTTTTATCACGTAAACATTCAAAACCGACACGGTATATGCAAGCATAAAGCTTACCAAAAAAAAGGAAAGAAATACCCAAACACTTTTATCAATTTTGCCACAGCAAAACTGTACGAGATCAAACTAAAGTAAGGCGTAAGGCTTGTCTTAGCTGCAAGTTAAAAGCCAAACAACAAAAAAAGGGATTTTTATGTTACGGGAGGAGGGGGGAGTTGAAAAATATTACCACCCCAGACCCAGACCCAGGGTACGTCATACTTTAATCAACTGGAAGCCTAGATGCATTTTACTCATTCATAGCGGTGTGTTAGCACCGTCTTAACAGTCTTTAGAGAGTTTAATAGTGCCATTATTTTTGCGCGCTCGACAGTATCTTGATTTCCATCTCCATCCACGGGGATCCGTAATCCAACCAACAATCCAGCGCCACCATTCGGCGCGGGCTTCCAAGCCGGGCCGCACCTCACCTCAAAAGCGACCGCGCGTCACGTTGTGTCGCCCGGTAATCCTCTGCCATATCTCGCGGGAAGCATTCCACAAAAACCCTGACAACAGAAGGGTCTGTCAAAAAAGCGACAGCCACCGTACCAGCACACCAGGGCCTAGCAGCACCACCAGTAGCAGCAGCAGGAGGATTTGGTTCGGATGCGGTTAGGCCGTACCGGTGTTACGCATAAAGCTGCTGCACGCCGCACGCGCCGTTTGTGCCTTCTTCCATCTGCTGCCAAGCGAACGCATGCAAATGGTACGAAGCGTTGGAGTAAATGGCCGCCGGTTGAATGCTAACGGAGCATTCGGGGAGCCCACAAGCGTCGCAAGCCGAGTCTGAGAATAATATATTTCATTTTTTCTAACAACCATATCATAACGAAAGACTCCCATATCGGCAGGGAGATAGAAGGGATGAGATGGAAGCAAGAAAGTGATGCAGAGGGTTCTTTCTGTTCGTCTCCGTTCCTTACCCATGGTTTACCCTGCCACCGGAGTTCCTGGCGCATGCATTGTACATTGTGTCCTGTGCGCTTGCAAGTTGCCTTGGGATATGTCCTACAACGCGCTGCTTAGGTGTCACAGCCGGATTCTGTACCGGGCAGCTGTGAAATCTCTCTACGCCTCCAAAGGTTCTTGGTGTTCTTGGAACAGACACAGCAACACACAAAAAAATTGTTGAGAATTTAAGGTGAAAGCCTTAAGGCTTTCTGTCCTTTTTTTGGATTGTTTTCCCACCCTTAAAAGACTCTATCGTATGTAGGTTGTATGTTCTTAAATATTTTTTTTATATTACCATTGTCATTGCAATTCCTTATCGCTTTGTTTAATTACTTTATCTATTTATACAACATCTATTCTGCAGTTAACATCTTAAATACTTTTCCATCGGAACTCTTGTTCTGCAACTAGTTTTCATACTAATTTTAATAACACTTTTATCGCGCCCTTTATCTCCTAAATCCATAATCTCTTACTGCGTTTCATACTGTTTAACTTCGAAAACATGCAAACGGCTTTCTGACCACTTTTTCCTTCAGGAAAAGTACAACAATAACTAGCTATTCGCTTCCTTCTCACTCTTTCCATCTACGACATATTTCCGAATATCCTTAAGAAAGCTCCAGCGCAAAAGTTATTTCAAACTTACCTAGTTTTCATTATTTCCTTCAGAATCTTCCCCGTTCAGTACGGGCACATACAAAAAAAGAAAGAAGTGTGTAAACTGGAAGAATTTCATTCCAACTTTCGGACCCATTACGAGAAGCCTGATAGCATTCTGATGGAGCCCGGGCACGAGCCTCGCTTGGTGGCTCCACCTGAAATGGGCACCATTTCAAACATTCGACCGAACGGAATAATCGTGAAAGAAAACCCGGAACCGGTACAAAAGGAAATAGTTTGAAACCGCGCTCTTTATACGTCATATTCAGGCTCGCTTTTACACAAACTTAAACATCCTGACCGCCCCACCACCATGCATACAACGTGCCGTGCCCCGTGCGCTGCTGATGGAGCCGCCATTCCGAATCGTCTGTAGGTCACTTTTCCAAATTAAAATGTTCCACTGGAGAGTTGGAATTCATTTGGAAATTATGTCTCCCGCCCTGCAGTACGAGTACGGTGGGCAAAGGGTACGTACGAACCTTTTGCTTGGCGGTGTGAAGCCAAGGATTACGGGGTGCCATTTCCTTCACGTTCTTGGCGGGCAAATCGTTTGGATTCTTGCTTTCGCTTGCCGCGTCCAGAGCGTCAGGAGGTAATATACATAAAATTTTACTAAGCTTTTAGCATGAGATATGACAATAGTGGTCGTTGGATGCTGGTCCGAAGGACGAGTTGAGCTCCTTCAGAGCCATTATAATCATTTGCTATTAAACACTGTCGCCAGGTTCGACAGGTTTTACGTTACCAAGCATCGATCGCTTTTTTTGTGCTTTGAAATCCTGAACCATATGTCGACTACATTACCTTTTCTAGTAAGACTTACTTCGGCTATTTTTTATTGAAATTGGATTGTTTTATTAACGTTTCAACTATTCAAGAACACTGAACTTGAAATTGTTCTTATATTAATCAACAACAACACTTTTACAATAAAAATATGGCGTTTAAAACATACTTTTTTCACAAATAATATCAATTTTACAATATAAAGCTAAACATGAAGCTATTCAAGTGTGCTAGGTAATTCGATATGTGTGCTATTTCGGTATGTATATCTAATTTAATATATTAAACAGAATTTATGTAAGGATTTTTGAGATTTTTCAGTCATATACTTTTTAATTGTATTTAGTTTGAAGAATTTATGTTATTATTTAGAATTTACCATTGAATAACGCTCAATTTAAATACACCTTGCAAATGATTCACCTTGAGTAGTTTACCTACCTGACCTGTGTGCATCTTGGTAGAAATCAATTGACATTTCATTCGAATGTTTTGTTTAGTTTATCATCACAGAATCTGCTGCGAGTATTTCCTTTATAAGCGCTAGAAATACGCTACAGAGAAACAAATAAATTTTACCGCCGTATAAGATAAGTAATCAAGGCAGGCAGGCGCCATGGAACATCAAGTCGACAGCATACTGGATAAAGTGTAAGTGAAATGGTACTTCTATTTAGATTGTCTACCTAAACATACGATTGAACAATGTTTTCAGCATGGACGTTCCGGGCAATATTGGATGCCTGTTAGCAAATAACCAAGGGCTGTGTCTGGGAGGTAATGGATTTGATATTTTCTAAAATCATTTCCCGATCATAATTGATGCTTTCTTTTCGTCTATAGTCAAAGGTAATGCATCGGAACAATCTGCTGGAATAATCGTAGCTATATCGGACTTGGCATCGAAATTAGATCCTAGCAATAGTTCTCCGGTGATTTCACTAGAATCGAACGACAAGTAAGTTTCACTAACATATTCATGATTCTAAAGCAATGCTTAAAATACATTCCGTTTTTCCAGAATATGTATGATCCACAAACACGGAATTACAGGAGCGATCTATAAACAAAAAGGAGCATAGATGTAATCTTACGTAGGTTGTAATAAACCGTCATTTGTTTAAAATCAACGTTCTTGATTCGTGAACGACGGTGAAAGATTTAACAAGTAAACAGAACTCCAATTCATAACATATTCGGGACATAGCGCGCTAGGGCTCTGCACCATCGGCACCACGCAAACATAAAACATCGCATTAACGCCGCCCATTTGAATATGAATATCATCGTCTTTGTTTAAAATCTTTAAATTGTTGCGCAATGTATTCCACATTCAAACCAATTATTGAAATGTCTCTTATTAAAATATTTTATCGTTAATGTTCAGCAAACAGAGCCCTTCAACCTGTTCAATGAGAAAACATCGCACGGATAATCTGTTTTGCAATAAATACGTGATAAGCTTGCAGTCGGTTGATTGAATTCCTGTACATATTTTTTTTTAGTTTTTATCTTATGTTTCAGTTATGTTATAAAAAGGAATCAACATTTTTTAGCAAATTTCCATTCAAAATGTCCTTTATAGCTAGCCATTGTGCAGCACAGTGCGCCTTCAACGACGCGTCAAATGTCAAACGCATATTTTCGCTGTAGCTTTTGTTTGTGCACATCACAGTAATGGTATACTAACGAAAATATCATATTTGGTGGCTAAAAATGGAGCAATTCGTGAATTGTGTGCTGTGCTTAACCACCGAGCCCGACAGCTTTCTCAAAGTGTACAGCGATGAAAAGCAAAGCACCGATATAGCGTCCGTAATAACAAAACATCTTTGGGTAGGTAGCACCATCATCCACCCCCTTGCGGCCCACAACAATGATCCGATAGCATATTCGTAAACACACAGCCGATTTTGGCCAACATAATAAAGCGCGCTTACCTTTTGTGATTTATGTTTGTGTTTTTAGCTGAAGCCGACCACCGATTCTTACGTGTGTAATGAATGTTGGAAAAGTTTAAACGAGTTCCATGAGTTTTACAACAGGCTAGAGAACATACACTACCCCCCGGACCCAGAAGATTCGTCGTGCAACGCAAAAGACATCAGACAATATCGTAAGTACCGAGTGGTGATAAAAAACTTTCCATCCGCCGTTAGAAAAAGGAAAACCATTCCAATCAATCCACAATTCCGTTGCAGTTTTCGAATTTCATCCGGTAGAAGATGTGAAAATAGAAGAATTATCTCAAGACGCAGAGCAGTTGGAAGAAATCGAGTATGAATATTTGGAGGACTGTAACGATGAAAGCGTAGACAATGAAACTAAACCACGGGGCAGCAGCCGGCCCAAAAGGGCCAGTGCTGCACAGGCGAGCTATAAAATGGAAGCGACAGATGCGGAGTGGGAAAAGGATTATCTGGCCACAAACGACGATGAGTATGACGATGACGAAAATGATGAGGATTACGATGCAGACATGAAGGACGAAGCAGACTATCTGGAATCGGTTAATGATGATGGTGACGTTATTAACTACGACAACCAGGACGTTAAACCGGATGTAAACGTCAAAAAGGAAATCATTGCACCGCCGAAAAGAGGCAGAGGTCGACCACCGAAAGTAAAAACAGAAGAAGCCGTAAGTAAACCGGAACCGAAAAAGTTACGTCAACGGACCCAAAGAAGGAAGGCATCCATTACCAGCAGCGATTCGGAGCTGGCATCCGACTTTGACGACATGATCGATAGTGACGATTGGAAAAAGTATGGCAACGCGTCGAAGCGAAAATCGAGAAAATCGCTCGGCTTTCGGGAGCTGCAGGAAAAGATATTTTCATACGTTAATGAATTTATCTGCTATTACTGCCCGGAGAAGGTCGTTTTCGAACGTTTTCATCATGCGAATCTCCACTACAAGAAAGTTCACAATGAGCCAGCCTTTCTAAGGTGTCCCAAGTGTGGCAGGAAATGTTTCACTCCCGGTGGTTTTGTGAGCCACATGGAGACACACGAAGATCCGGAGCGAAATAAGTAATTTTCCTGAAGATTTTGCCTTTGTTTTCAAGCTTTTTTGTTTACAAAGCAGTACACTATACGCCGGTTTCTGTTCTGTTTCTTCCCATACAGATGCAACATTTGCGGTAAGGTCACGGATCAACAAATCACGCTTAAGAAGCATATGCGAGCGCATCAGGATAAGCTCGAAAAGGACTTCCCCTACCCGTGCCATCAGTGCACACGCCGATTCGAGCACGAGGAGAAACGAGACAAGCACGAGCGGCTGCATGGCCGGAAAGTAGTCATCAAGAAGGAAAAGGGTCGAGATCTGGAGCTGCTTGAATTCTACAAGCGCATCTACTGTGACATCTGCGAAGAACAGAGCCCCGAATCGACCTCGTTCGACAACTTCTGGGATCTGAAGGTGCATATGAGCGGGGAGCACAACAAAACACCCTACCTAAAGTGTCCACTATGCGGCAAGAAGAATGCATGCCGCCAGCAGCTAATGGTACACGTCGATGTGCATAACAACCCGGAACACTATCGGTTCGTAGCTCGCGTTTTCCATTTGTTGGCTATTCATGTGGATGTTATTGACAGTTGATCTTTCTTCTTTTGCAGGTGCGAAGTATGTAAAGAAATTCATCAAAATCTAGACAAACACATGATCAAAGCTCATACACCGGAAACGTCGTTACCGGATGAGAAGAATTACAGCTGCGAGCACTGCGGTAAAATGTTCAAATATCAAACAAACCTTCGCAGTCATATCGATCGTGTCCACGGCGTAAAGGATGTGTGCTGTGACATCTGTAACAAATAGTAAGTACCTTTTACAACGGGTTTAAACCCCGTTGCCACAACATATTTAGCAGTATGGAGTGTTAATTTTCGTCTCAATCTTCTCTATTACGTTTTACACTAGCTTCAATCACAAAGCTCTGAGTGCCCACAAACGTTCAGCACACACGGATGAGATGTTCATGTGCGAACATTGTCCGAAAATGTTCAAAACGCGCAGCGGTCTCGAATCGCACAAGAGTGACCACGATGAAACGCTGCGCAAATCGGTCAAGTGTACGATTTGCGGTAAGGAAATGCGTCGCGGTGCCAGCATGGCTAAGCACATGAAAACGATTCACTCGCAGGAAGATCCGGTCAAGTGTGATCTGTGCGGTAAGATCTTCCGCACCACGTTCCACATGTTACGGCACCGGGCAAACACGTGCTCGGCCACAATTGATTCTCGTCCGTACAAGTGTGAAGTGTGCGGTAAAGGTTTCGCCATGAAGCTTACGATGACGGAGCATATGACGACGCATACGCGCACCAGCTTGTATCAGTGTGCGTTCTGCTTCAAAACGTTTGGTTACATTTCGAATCTATACAAGCATCGGAAAAAGGCACATCCTCTCGAATGGCAAGAGGTACAGGCAAGGCCGGAACAGGGCATCGCAACCGTAATCGAAATACGTAACTGAGTTATTTACACATTAATTTTATCAATCCTTAGAGACACACTAATCAAGAGTTTGAAACACAAGCCCAGAAAAGAATTGTTTTGTGTTTTTTGTTCAAAAATACATTTGGTTCAGGGCAATATGCTCACGTAAAGCCCAATGTTGTGTGCATTGATTTTAACGTAGTCTGTAGTCATATAGTTATTTTAAATTTGTGATAGATTGTACGCATCACTACAAACTGGAAAGATTCTGAATATGTATTTTTTTTCAACTGTAGGGAGTTTTGGTAAAAAGCATGCATGGATAGGTATAAATAGCGTACGACCTAGCCATAGGATAGCATAGTTTTCGTTGCAAAATTTGTACCAATTATAGTTGTGAATACGAATTGTGCTTCGTATGAAATGTGTATCGTACGGTGTGAAATGTAAGTTAGTTTTTTGCTCTTTTGTAATCTTAATAAAATCGAATTAAAATAAGCTAGCATAGTACATATTTGTAAGAATTAACAAATAATCCTTCAGAATAAACATTAATCCCGCTACAAATGTTTCGTTGTCCTTATTTATATCCTGTACATTTTGGTATGTATAGGCACACAGGCGTCATTGAATTCCAAACAATGCTTAGGGAATATTGGATGGATTTCAATGTTTATTTGATATATGATACAGCAGCAAAAGCTAGTTTGTACTCGCCATAATTGAATGCAAAAGTTGATATCCTCACCAAATTCAATGGATATTCGTTCGAGGACGCGTTTTCAAATAACCAACGGTTTCCATACTTGAACATGTGATATGTCAAAAGTAGCTAACGTCAGATTAAGACGTCACATTGTTTACCATTTTCGGTAGATGGAAAACAATCCAAGCATCGCTACTAAACAACATATTTCTTCAGCACAATACCTAAATTATATACTGTAGAGTATATTTCCGGCTCTATAGACTAGTGTCGTGTACTCCATTGCGTACGAAAGAGTAATACGCTATCAAAATGGCGCACAGCAACAATTGTGCGCTTTGTTTTACAAACGATTCAAAGTGGTTTATGGAAGTGTTTAGTGACGCTAACAGTGAGCTGGATATGGCTTCGATCATATCAAAACACCTATGGTTTGAAGTAGGTCGTGTTTTGTGCAGCATTTTTGCCGGTCAATGTTAATCTCTTTGTTATTTTTCCTTTTAGCTTAAACCAGCAGAAAATCCGCACGTGTGTAACGAATGCTGGACAAGTTTACACGATTTTCATCTGTTTTACACCACGCTGGCAGGCATTCATAGCGCGGATATCGAGGGAAATGATACGATAGAGCAGCAAAGTAAGCGACCGTCCCGGTTTGGTGTGCTTGTACATTTTATTTACGTATTCCTCCATCTTGCAGCGGAAAAATCTGAGTTGTTCGGAGCTATTCAAGATGACCCTTTTCGAGAAAACGACAATGAACCAGAGCTAGCTCATGAGATAAAGCCTGTAACAAGAAAAATATCGGCCGGAGTTACTAACCAGTCCATCGAATACCAGACTGAAGCTGGGCCTTCGAGCAAAGATGAAAAGAAACACTTTGTCGAGGTAATTGATTATGTTAGCAACGATGAAGATTTTGAAGACTTCTATCAATCAGAGGACAATATGCTCGACGATGACACTCTTAACATCGACTACAAGGAAAATTCTCAAACGGAAGAGTCAACACAAATCGATGCAAATGATATTACAATGCCTGAAGAGGAACCACCAAAACGTCGTAGTGGTCGTCCATCGAAAGTAAAACTCGAGCAGGACGTAACTCCAACGGAAGCACTTAAAGAACCACGTACAACCGTTTCGACAGCAACGCCAAAACGACCTAGAGGCCGCCCTCCGAAGCAAACTCCGAATGCACACAGCACAAAGGAAGCAAATGATATCGGCGTCAAAGAAGAGAAATCACCACTCCAAACAACATGCACCGCCGCACCTTTACCGATCAAACGTGGTAGAGGTCGGCCACCGAAAAGAAGGCTAGAAGCTTCGACCGCAGATTTTAAGCTGCGTTCTGGTATAAAAATCGAAGTTAGTGAAGAAAATCCCCCCAACACGATAGCAGATAGCACTAAAAAGAAAACAATTCGTGCTCGGAAACCAACGCCAGAAAGTGAATGCGAACAGGACGATAATTCAGATGATGAAGAAGAATGGCGGGTGAGCAAGAACGTCACAAAACGCAATAGAAAGGATCGTGATGAGCGAATATTCAAGTACGTGGATGAGTTTAGCTGTTACTACTGTATTGACCACGTGACCTTTAAACGCTTTATTGAAGCGAACCGACACTACAAGCTGGTGCACCAGGAGTCAGCCTTCTTGAAGTGTACGATATGTGAGAAGAAATGTTATACACCCGGCATGTTTGTAAGCCACATGGAAACGCACGAAGATCCGGCGAAGAGTATGTAAGTTCGACTGTTTGGTTAACACTTGGACAACTTTGGTACAACATTCGTTTATGTGTGTATTCCCCCTTTTTTATAAAGATGTACCATTTGTGGAAAAGTTACGGACTGTAA
This sequence comes from Anopheles funestus, assembly GCF_943734845.2. NCBI lineage: Eukaryota > Metazoa > Arthropoda > Insecta > Diptera > Culicidae > Anopheles > Anopheles funestus. Next base: position 40,775,453 of record NC_064598.1, on the reverse strand, counting down.
CATCTCGCTTAAGAAGCATATGCGCGTCCATTCACGCCAGCTGGAGCAGAACTTACCGTTTCCCTGCAGCAGCTGCAAACGAAGGTTCGAATCGGAGGAGTTGCGAAACAAGCACGAAAAATTGCACGTTCCAAAACCGCTCGTTAGGCGTGACAAGGGACCGGATCTGGAGGTGCTTGCCTTCTACAAACGCATCTATTGTGATGTTTGCGAAGAGGCGACACCTAATTCGACTTCGTTCGAAAACTTCTGGGACCTGCGGGTGCACATGGAGCAGGAGCACAACAAGAATGCGTACCTTAAATGTCCCATTTGTAACAAGAGAAACCTTTACCGGCAGCACTTGATCACGCATATAGACATGCACAATAATCCGGAGAAATATCGGTATGTTACACGCTCCAGGGTAGCAACAAAACAGACCATCTGCAAAATGATATTACTTTTTCCTTAACAGGTGTGAAGTTTGTAAAGAAATTTACCAGAACCTTGATACGCACATGATTAAGGCGCACACACCCACCACGGCGATATCAGCAGACAAAAAGTACAAGTGTGACCAGTGTGGCAGAATGTTCAACTATTTGGCCAACTTAAAAATTCACATCGATTGCATTCACGGTTCGAAAGATGTGCGCTGCAACGTTTGCGATAAGTAGTACGTAGCATATGATACACATTACGATGCCTTTCATTTTACTTCACGAGTGCATATTCGGTTTTTTTTTTGCAGTTTCAATCTAAAAGCTTACCAAGTGCATAGGCGAACGGCTCACACGGACAAGATGTTCATATGCGAGCAGTGTCCAAAGATGTTCAGAACACGTGGCTCATTGGAAGTGCATAAAACCACTCACGATTCAACCTCGGTGCAGTTTAAGCCCTGCAAACTGTGCAACAAGCAAATACGAATTACAAACATCTATAAGCACATGGTAACGCAACACTCCCAGGATGGACCGGCGAACTGTGAGCTGTGCGGCAAAACGTTCCGCACCATGTTCCACATGAAGCGGCACCAGAAGAATTCGTGCGAAGCAACGATCAACTCGCGCAAGCACAAATGTGAAGTGTGTGGCAAAGGATTCTGCTTGAAGCTGACGATGATCGAGCATATGACGACGCATACGCGTTCGAACAAGTATCAGTGTGCGTTTTGCTTCAAATCGTTTGGCTATATCTCTAATTTGTACAAACATCGGAAGAAGGCACATCCGCAGGAATGGCAGGACATACTGGCACGTCCCGAGGAGGGCATAGCATCGGTTATTGTTGTGAGAAACTAAGAAACATTTTCTTAGTCTACACTTCAACGGCAAAAGCGTATCGTTTTAATAGGCTTAACGCTATACTAGTTTATGAAGTGTTACAAATTCTTCTTTGTGATACTACAACATTAACAGCTTTTTGATTTTACTATCACTTCTGCCTTTCCTAGACTTTTTTTATCCGTAGCTCGAAAATTTCGTGTGAAAAACCGGTCCCTGAATATTCGTATGAAGCGACAGTCTGTCTCATTACTGTATTATATTAGTTCAGATTTATGTAGAAGTAATTTTAAATTTAACATTAATTTCATCACATATTGCGTAAACATATGCGGATATGTAATTAATGTAACAGACGGTTAAAATCACCCCCGGCAGATTAGTATTAGTAGTAGCGTAAGTAATAATAAATGTAGGATTGATTATGAAACTATAGTATTACGTATCTTGTAATATATCCTTTCATTTTTGTCCTTACAACAATCACAATCATTTTTGTCCTTACTACTACTACCAGAACAATTTTAGTATATTAGGACGAATTTAGAGCACGTTCTACTACCGTGTGCTAAGGAATTTGTAGCTACAAACAAAAGGTTCTCATAATTTCTTTACAAAATACTGCACAGTGTATGTGCATTAAACGGTAGTATTAATAATTGAACCATATTATGTTGCATAATATTAAAAACAATTGTAATAGCCTATCATAATGTAACTGTATCATCCTTTTTTGAATAACACGCTTTAAGCTGTAGCCACAGCTCATAAACGCTTAAGCAAAAGTGAGAAAACGCTTTCCTTCTTTTTAAAATTTACGTGAAAAAATAAATCAATCATTTTGATTCGAGAACTAGAACGCTTATCAGTTTAAAGCAAATCATTTTTAATAACAAATAATATTCGTTCTAACAAAACAAAATTACAATTTACAATCCACAAACGGCGATTGTTCCTGAGCTGTCAAATTATCGCTGCGGAACAACGAAGCGTTTTTCGGTCTGACAGTTCGCACTGTTGAATTGTCCCAATGCGCATATTGGTTGCATTTTGGTCGGATAGCGGTCGAACCAGTTTGTCAGCGTGTAAACAGCAGCCTGTTTAGAGTGTGTGGGTGTGTGGAGCGTCTCAGAGGGTTTTTAACCAATATCCCATCTGGCAGAAAGACACTCACGGAGCTCAAAAATTGATCGACTAATCGTTCGACCAGCTAAACGACTAGCGAAGTTATTCGATCGATATTTCCGAAGCGACCCGACCGCGCGTCGTTGAATCCGAAGCAACCCGATCGCATGCGCCGCTGAATTCGAAGCGAGCCAATCGCGTGCGCCGATTATCCTGAGCGAACCGATCGTGCGCCATTTCTTTCTCTCATCGTTTCTTTCAACAGTCACGTACACAAAAATTTACACTTAAAATATTTCTTTTTATTTCACAATATTTTTTCACAATATTAACAACTATTGTTAATTCACTTTTTTATTATTTTTAACTACTATAAATTAGTAAATTAATCACATTTATCACTTTAAAAGAACAAAAAAACTTCAAAACACGTATACGATGAAATCTTGGCTGTAGGTGAACATCCTTCCTGCACTGTTCACTGTTGCATGATGTTGCGGCTGTCGATGCTGTTTGATTCCACCCTTGAATGGTCTTCTGAAACACTTGAAATGGAAACACAAGAACATGATTAGCATCGAATAAATGTGCTGTATATTTTTCAACACTTTTACATACCTTTGAGGACACAGTTCGTTGATAATTCACTATTTTAAACCTCCTCAAATCAACGCGTCCATATTGCACTCTCTCGGATCACGAAGTCCGGCAACGCGGACTGTGTGCATGTGCGTGTTCCGCGTTTGCTTCTTCCTTTTTTCTTTGTAAATTGTTTGAAAATCACACTCGGGTCGCTCGGTCAGCACGATCAACACCAACACATTGACAAAACCGCTCACCACAGGGCACGAACCGCAAAAACCACTCAAAAATAGCGAGATGGAATGATGAAAAAGCGAGAGGTCCATATAAAATCTTCGGAAATTGTCAGATGGGATTTAGATCAAAGTGTGTTTTGCGTTTGATGGTTATGTTTTTGTTTTGATTTTGTTTGCGCTGTAAATTCGTCACAAAATTAGTTGTTCTCGCAAAAAATAACTATTCGTCCAAAATGTATTCAAAAAAGATACGAAAATCGGGTGCGTTTTATCGAACCCGCGATAGAAGACGCGAAATGTTTGACCAAAAGTGGCGAGATGAGCATGGAGAAACAAGCGGTGAAAACATGCAAACAAGTGGTAATAATGATACAATCAAATTGGTACAAAAACATAGGAATCGTTTTACTTAAGTATCATGTTTTCAGGTTCAGCCAACGAAACCAATTATCCAGACCTTACGGCAAATGAAGGCAACGATGCTGTGGGAACTGTAGCCAGTAACATGGATCCAGAGCAATCTTATTCAAGTAACGATGATTCTAACGTAGAGGAGGAGTTAGACATAGAAGAAAGAAGTTTCGAAGACAAACTACGTATTTGGGCACTTTTGACTAACCAAACTCATCGGGCGTTAAACTCATTATTGAAAATATTACGTGATGAACTAGACAGTACCGATGTACCTAAGGATGCTCGAACATTATTAAAAACCCCGACCAACATCACAGCAGATGATTCAGCCCTGAAAGTAACAAATATTCAGGGAGGTCAACTTTGGTATCAAGGCATTGATTGTTGTTTGCAGCAGCACTACAGGTAAGCATCAACAAAATGAATTTCTCTTCACATATTATAGAGAATATTTGATACCGCTTACGAAAATCTTCGTTGCGAATACCGACGTCGGTGTGATGCCACCGAGTCAGCGGGTCGCAGTTCCACGGGTGCTTCGGATGTTTCTTGCAAGATCAGAGAAATGCCTCTGATTTGCTAGCTTTAGATCAAGATTTTGCTGACCGATTTAGCAATTTATTCACCTAGTTCGTTTGTCGGTAAATTCCAACGCCGTTTTGTTGGGGAGTATATTTTTTAACTTTGCGGTTGCATTTTTATAACGTCGCTAAGGGCAACATTTTTTCTCTCTGTTTTTTATTTCAGTGAAGCAACGCCGAATTTACAAACTTTAAAGCTAGATTTCTTTATGGATGGAATCCCACTCCATAAGAGTGGGCCAACTGAGTTTTGGCCGATACTCATGAAAGTGTTTGGTGAATCTAGTGAAGATGTGCTGGTCGTTGCAGTATATTGTGGAGATACGAAACCACAGTCCGTGGAGGAGTACCTAAGAACATTTGTAAATGAGCTGAACAACTTGCAGGAGAACGGCATAATGGTTAACGGCCGCAGATATGAAATAATGTTGCGAGCAATCATTGCAGATACTCCGGCTCGTGTATTTATTAAAGGTAAGATATAACTATGACATTCTATTTAAACATATTACTGATATTATTAAATATTTTTAGGTGTCAAATCATTCAACTCGTCTAGTGGCTGTTTGAAATGCACTGTAAAGGTCATAAAAGATCGGGAAACGAAACGATCCTACTATGATGGAATTAACGGACAGCCTCGAACAGATGAGCTATTCAAAGCGAAGCATTATAAAACTCACATAAAAAATGACACACCTCTTACCGATCTGCATAACTGTGATATAATTAAAAGTATAATTATTGCTGACGATCTACATCTATTTCATTACGGAGCTATAAGAAAACTATTGAAAGGTTTTACGCAGGGTAATTTTGGAAATGAGCCTAAGCTTACTTTCAAACATCGTAACGAGATTTCTTCTTTTTTACGAATGCTAAAATTACCATGTGAGATTCCTCGCAAAATGCGAGGCCTAAATTTGTTAAAAATATGGAAAGCTTCTGAATTTCAAAGCTTTCTTCTCTACGCTAGTGTGGAAGTTCTTAAAGGGCGAATAACTGATAGAGCTTATAATCATTTTATGTTACTGTTTTGTGCCGCAACTTTTTTTTCATCTCATGTCTACGAAAATTATTGGGAATATGCAGGAAGACTCTTAGATCTGTTTGTAGAAGATTTCCCGGAAGTATATGATAAAACGCTTTTATCTAGCAATATACATAACCTGCATCATGTGTATGAAGATGTTCGTGAATTTGGACCTTTGCCTACAATATCATCTTACATTTATGAAGGTCATCTACAAAACATGAAACGAGTTACGCGCAGTAAAAAAAAATGTTTAGAACAAATAAGAAATAGAATCAAGGAACTATGTTATTTAAATTCAGCAAAGAAAAAACCAAACTCAAAATTTCCTTTTATCAAGATAAAAGGCAATAATACCGTGATGCATATAAATCGAAATTTTATACTCAGAAATGATCAGAGAAACCAATGGTTTATGACGAAAGATAATTCTATTTTTCTATATAGTTCAGCGATAGAAACTTCCACGGGCATACTTATTCAAGCAAAAAAAATTGATTCTAAAAGTATTAGTTTCTCCCAACCATGTCCTTCATCCTATTTAAATATTTATGATGCAAATATGGTAGATCTTTCTAATGTTTTTATTACAATCCCCGTTTCGGATGTGAAATGCAAACTAGCTGCCATACCGAAAACAATGACTAACATAATGGATAACATCTCATATAAGTTTATTCCTGTATATAATACATTTTTGAACACATGAAACCTTAAAATTATGTAAATTCCTGCTTGACGATTTTCATTTGTTAATTTACCAAAAAATAAACGATGCGGATAACGTGAAAAAATATGTTTTGTCAATTCATTTAATTTATTATAAATTCTGTTCATCACATAATTCAAGCTGTTACTTTACTTTAGAGATCTTTAGAGATACTTTACGTTGGACGTAATGTGAATAAGTTTTAGGAAAGAAAAAAATGTTTAGTATACATAGCGACGATGTATAGACGTTTCTCTATTGCCTACCAAATTCACTCGATTCTTAGCATATTTCAATTTCTTCAACATAAATTCTTTAACCTTTTTTTCAGTGCACCTTATTAAATTCGAACTTCCTACTCGCATAAATAGTTTCAATACATGTTTGAAGCTTCTCATCGGAATTTTTTTATCTGGCCGGCCTTCACCAGTCCAGCTACATAATGGAAGAAATTCTTTTTCAAATACCAGATCCAGTATTTGGTGTAGACGATTATCTATGTCTTCTCTGGACACTTGGTTGTTGAGCCAACTGCTTAGTTGGTCATTATAGTCTACACTAGAGCCTAACGTTTGATTAAATTCCTTCAGTTCGTCTGCAGTAGTAATTTTAGAAAAGCTGAATGATGCTGACACAGTTTGGTTTTGTTCCGTGTTTCTGTTATCTAACAAATATACTAGCATAGTATCCATTGCTGCTATTTTCTTTTCTTGTTTGTTTTGATTTTCAATCACAGTTTTCAAATAATTTTCTATGTTTTGTAGACTTTTCAGAATATCACTATTGCATTGGCAGGTTTTTGGCTGTAAACTACCAGACCGGGTTTGATTGTCATGTGATGTTGGATTAGGGATTTTGTGAAGAGATTGTGTTAATGTACGGCGCTGCATAGATGTTTCCTTGTTTGCCGAGAGATCGCTTAACTCCAATGCCACTATGTTTTCGTGATGGGATTGATGTAGTGCTGGGTTTTTATTTTCGTCACCTCGAACCAATTTTGATGTGAAAGTTGCTTGTGATTTTGCGATGGGTGGTCTGATGATTATTTTGCGTGAGGGTGGTTTAACAGACGACTGTGCTGCGTAATTGTTGCTGTTCCTCTCAACCAAAAGATCTATTTCGGCCTCCATGGGAGAAATCGAACGAGTAGCGTTGATACTTTCCATCGTATTGCTGCAATCAGTTTAGTTTATGTAGGGATTATAATTATGGTGGAAAACAGTAATAGAACAGTGTAGTTGATAAGAAAGTGTTTCCTACCAGTGCCGTCCAATGTTCAGTTCTCCAAATGGCGTAACAAAACCGTAAGTAAAAAGCTTAATCCTCCTCCTATAAACTATACCAACATAATGAGAACACGTACGCGACGCTCCCTCAATACAATACCACTACCATTCTTAGAATGATTGACAATGTAAACATACGACAAGGAAAAAACAACAGTTTTTTTTTGCTTTGCACCACATGACATCACAGTGGGAGTGATGCAATAAATCATGGCACGAGGACAAAGTGACATTTTAATTTTTGCCTGAGAGCGCCATCTAGTGAGTCGGTTAAGGACTGCTGTCAGACGTCGAACAACTGGTCGTACAACCGGTTTTTCAGCATGCCGTTCGACGTCGGGGCGCCTTTTTATGCGCACTGGGGTGTAGCCGCGACCTTCTCGAATGCAAAACCAGTACTGACAGCTTTAAACACATCAAGCCAATTCACCCTTTTCCATACCCACGCTTGGCATCAACAACGAAGCGTAACCAAAATGACCTACGACAGAAATTGCGCCCTTTGCTTAACTACAGAGTCGAGATGGTTTTTAAGTGTGTTCAGTGCGGCCAACAAAAATCTCGATATGGCATTAATCATATCGAAACACCTGTGGTTTGATGTAAGTGTCGTTTGTGCTTTCTTCCCGCAATCCCCATAGACCACCGTAGTGACGCGTTGTTAAAAACATGATTTGTTTTGGATTGACAAAAACCTCTTTCGTTATCTTTCTTGCAGTTACACCAAGATACCGATCCGTATATCTGTATCGATTGTTGGACCGCTGTGAATGAATTTCATCTGTACTACACCAGGCTGGAAACTATCCATAACGAAGGTTTGGACAATACGTCGGGTAAGTGTCCGAGTTTTCCCCGTCATGCATCACTGCACTGCTGCATACACATTTGCTAACCGGAATGGATTTTTATTATTGTACTGTTTACGCTTCCAGTATCGGCTTACGATGCGAGCGAGCTGAAGAATATTGAATTCCTGGAGGAAGACGCCGACGAGCTGCTGCAGTTAACACAAGCATCCTTTGACGAAACTCGCACAGAGCATGAAATTGACATTAAAGGAGCATTGAATTCTGCTCAGAAGCATAAAACCAGCCCGAAATATTCGAAAAAGAGTGACACTAAAGGTGTAATCGAGTTAGATGGATACCGAATTGTTAAAATTGAAGTGGATGGTGCTGAAGACGACGATGATGGTACAGCGTACGACACGGATGATGATCAAAGCGATCCGGAAGCTCCGGAACGAAGTACCAAGCCAGTGATATTGAACGGTAGAACGAAAGCCAATGTTGCTAGTGAAAGTTCGACGATTGCTATCGACATCCTGGAGGAACCGCCAGTGAAGCGTGGTAGAGGCCGTCCTCCAAAGCGGAAACCTGAACAGCAGCAATTTGAAGGGCACAACGCGAAGATAAAGAGGGATCTAGATGAATCTGGTGCGTCTGTAGATTCAACAGGTGGAGACATAGTGGATGAGCCCGTAAAGCGTCGCAGGGGTCGTCCACCGAAGAACGCTAATGCACTGCACAACGTATCGAACACAACACCGCGCATGGTTAAGAAGGAGATAAAGTCGGAAAGTACCGAAGAGGTAACGCCCGATCGTTACACATCATCTCGTCCGGAAAGAAGATCGACACGGGTACGCAAGGTCAAGCGCTACAGCGATATGGAGCCGGCGAGTGATGAGGAAAGTGAAGTGCAGGATACACAATACATACTGAGCGAAGATCCGGATTACGAAGCGAAACTGGAGCTGCAGAAGCAACTAAACATGGATGATTTTGCCTTTTACGAGTATCAGTGCAGCTTGGAGTCGGAGCAGGTTGCGCGCGATAACAAGATATTCCAGTACGTGGATGAGTTCGCTTGCTACCTGTGTTCGGAAAAGGTCACGTTTAAGCGGTTTGCCGACGCGCATCTGCACTATCGCGTGGAGCACAATCAGCCACCATTTTTGAAATGTCCAAAGTGTGACAAAAAGTGTCACACGCCGGGTATGTTCGTAAGCCACATGGAAACGCACGACGATCCGGAGAAGAACAAGTAAGTTTAAGTAAATTTAGATTAGGAAGATAGTTCCCACTCGTATCTCACCGCTCTCTTTACCAGGTGCGAAATTTGCGGCAAGTACAACGATTGTAACATTTCACTTAAAAAGCATATGCGCGTACATCAGAGCCAGCTGGAGGAGAATCTACCGTACCCGTGCAGTCTCTGTAAGCGGAAGTTCGCGACGGAAGATCTGCGAGCGAAGCACGAAAAGCTGCACGTACCAAAGCCTTACGTACCGAAGGAAAAGGGCCCCGATCAGGAGGTGCTCGATTTCTACAAATGTATCGTGTGCGATATATGCGAGGAAGAGACACCCGATTCTACGTCGTTCGACAACTTGAGCGACCTGCGGGCGCACATGGTAAAGGAGCACAACAAGAACATGTACGTGCGGTGTCCGGTGTGCTCCACGAGACAGGCCAACCGTCAGCAGGTCATCACGCACATTGACATGCACAATAATCCGGATAAGTATCGGTAAGTTACTGTAGACATTAAGTCGCAAGTATTCAAACATTTTCTGGTTTTTCTCATCTTTGTACATTTGTGGTTTAAATATAGGTGTGAGCTTTGTAACGAAGTGCACCAGAACCTTCACCACCATATGCTGAAGGCACATTCGCCTAGTACAGCCCAATCATCCGATAGCGTAAAACACAAGTGTGAACAGTGTGGTAGAATGTTTAACTTCCTGGCAAATTTGAAAATGCACATTGACTGCGTCCATGGTTTGAAAGACGTGCGCTGCAACATCTGCGATAAGTAGTAAGTAGTGTTGTTGCAATAAGGATTGTACCCTAATTCTCATCTAATACACTATTCCTTCCCGCAGCTTCAACTATAGAGCCTACCGTACCCACAAACGAACCGCTCACACCGATCTGATGCTTATGTGCGAACATTGTCCAAGAATGTTTAAGAATCGAAAATCCTTCGAAGCACACAAAGCTTTCCACGATAGTTCGTTGCTGCGGATGACACAGTGTACCCTGTGCGGCAAACAAATCCGCACCGTCAGCATGTCCAAGCACATGAAAACGATCCACTCGGAAGACGATCCGGTAAATTGCGATCTGTGCGGCAAAATGTTCCGCACACCGTTCCACATGAAGCGGCACCAGAAGAATACCTGCGAGGTAACGATGGATTCACGGTCGTTCAAGTGCGAGGTATGCGGCAAAGGTTTCTCCACGAAGTTGACGATGGTCGAGCACATGACGACGCATACACGCACCAACCAGTATCAGTGTGCGTTTTGCTTCAAATCGTTTGGTTACATCTCCAATCTGTACAAACACCGGAAGAAGGCACATCCGCAGGAATGGCAGGAGGTACAGGCACACCCGGAAGAAAACATTCCGTCGGTTATTGTTGTGAGAAATTAGGCAAGACGAGCCCATAGCCATGCTTTCGGAAAAAGATGCTGAGATGCTGGATATTCTTTGGATAGACCACAGCGTGTAAATAGTGTTAATCTACCCGGAACGGTAAGTGGTTTTAAGGTGTGCATGAAGGTGCACAAGGCACGGTAGACCTACATTGAAATAATATTTTAAAATAATGATTTAGTATCTTTTTTATAATTAGAAACTTTGTTGGTTATTACTGATGAAATGTTAGGTCATACACTGAACACATGCACACACGAGTAGGTGAGAAACATTAAAGCCAGAGAAAGTTTCAATAATCGAACACATTGTGAACATTAGTAACATTAGTAACACCGTCAAGAAAACATTTCTATCAATAAAATAAAGTTTTTAAGTTAATAAACAACATAATGTCTATCTTTTTGTTTATTACCTCCAGAATTACGTAGATTTTCAATTTCCTCAAACACGTTTATAGAATTTTGAATGCAGCAAAACGTAATAATATATTCGAACATTTTCTTAAAACATAAATCGTTCCTATGTCTTTCCGGCAAAAAGTATGATTATAAATAATGTTTTTAATTTACACATAACTTATAATATGGTTCCGTTCCTATTTCGATGCACCGCAACTGCATCTGCAAAAATACACGAATTGGCTTTTTACGCACACAACTAACGGGACAGCGTTATCAGTAGCGTTTGTTCAATGTACCGATTAAAACCCATCACACTACAAGCTCGTTGGAGATTGCTGTGTTGTACGATATTTAGATTACGAATCGTGTCCCAAACCCAACCGAGGGCATAAAACGTTGCATTAATCCTTCCGCGTTGCACAGTATCATTCGTGGGTTGGCAGACATTGGTAGGTTGAGTGAGCGCCGCTAGCATGCACAACCAATATCCGAGCCACAATTGGCCACAACGAAGAGGGGTTTAGAGTGAAAAGTACAATTTAAACAAAACAAAACAAAAACCATGGATAAGAACGGAAGGCTATTACAGTTGATAAGACTATCGGAGACAGCATCAAACATGAGTTTTATTTCACTCCCTTTAATGTCCGATTGACCTAATCGTCTTTTTTCGAATTCCGAGTGTAATTTGTTGCTGTGTGCATTTTCATATGCTTGGTAAGCTGGATTACATCAAAACACGTAAGGTACGTTCCATTTGCCGGTTGTGTGCATGAAACTATTAGCATCAATTCGCTACACAAAGCGTTTCTGTACACTCTCGTTAAGCAGTAAAGATCCACCAGTAACAACAAAGCCTCTGATTGGCGAACGTGTTGCTCGGGAGAAGTGTTCATTCATCAGCATGCAGCGAACACAACTATAAGCGAGAATTGCCAACTTCATCCCTTCACCGAGGGTGGTCTATTGTGATCTACCTGCGCACCGAAAGGAACCTTCTGCTGCATCCTCATTGGTTTGGACGAAGAGAAATGTTGCAGAAAATGTACGCTAAACAGGACGAACGGAAAGCAACCGGTGATGCTCACAGGCAAAGCAACTGGCTTGCATGGTTTGGTGCAGCATTTTTGCTCGAACCGACACACAGCAGCGTTATGCCTTGCTTGGATATTAGGTAAGTATGGCAAAAAAACGAATTTTACAACATACAGCAAGCGATCTTCATTGATCGTAAACATTTAATCGCTTTTAAATGCTCTTATCGTGTTCACCTTTTTTTGCAGAAGAAATGAATGCTCCATTTGTCAACATAATATCACGGGAACGCAACGGCTGGAAACACTCTGCGGTCACACGTTCCATCGACATTGTTTGATGGTGTGGATGCGCACGTACGCCTTCTGCCCTGACTGTCCCCGAAGGATGTAGCTTATTAAACGAGATTTGCTTTCAACTAGCTCCGTAACGAACGCGCCATTAAGCTGGCCGGCCAACAACGAGTGATGAATGATTAGCAAACAGGGTAAAATATGAGTGGACACGCTTCCTACTTGCTAGCCAGTAAGATCAACAGCTTTTCGTTACAAGTGTTTATAGTAAGTTTCTTTCTTCCTCATCCTATACTCAATGTACCGAGAAGTATTATACTCTGCCTATCATTACTTTTCTGCTTATTTTTAAAGTAACAATAAACATATTGCTATGACTAATGCTTTGCCTAAGGATTTTTAAATAGTGATCTTAACACAAAACGAAACAACGCCAGATCAGCAATCAAATGTCCGTCGTATTGTTGTAATTGAGGAAAAAAAACATTATTTGTTCACCCTTTTTTATTCCATAAAACATTTTTCTATCTCCAACTCACACACACACGCGCAAGCATTCGAAATTCGTGCGCATACTTTCCCTCGCTTTCACGATCGGCGGATTTGATCGATCGCAACAGCATCCGGAACAGCACCATACGCAATCACAGCTCGGTGTGTTGCCTTTTCACATTAGATTCTTTATCGATGGAATGAACAAATGGCAATGTGTTATTGAAAGTTACATTTTTCTTTACAACGAAGCATGAAATCAACTTACCTTCGGTGGAATGTACATTACTGGGATCGCGTCCCATTGCTGCCTGCTCTTCATGCTCGCTGTCGTCAGCCTTCGCCTGCAGCCGCTTGATTTCCGCATCGTATTCCTTCCACTCTGGCACGATGCGCTGGGCTGCCGTCAGTTTTGCTTCCTTCGTTAGTGGATTGTTACACAAATCGATCGTTTTGGCGTACTGCAACGTGTCACTGCTGCACCACGTTTCGCACCATAGCCACTCCTGCGGAAGCGATTTTATTGCCACCTGGTGAATCATATTGTTCGGCAGATCTTGATCGAGATTGGACAAACTGTTCGGGTCCTGGCTGAGTGCTTGGTACTGGCCCCGGATACGATCGCCGGCCGCTATCTTGCGGAACCGCTTCAAATCGACCACGTACAGTGCGGAGATGTGGTACTTGCGACCCTGCAGATGATTCTTCCAGTAACCCTGCTTCCAAAAACGGAACCCTTCCATCTCCTGCCGTGAATCACAGAACGGTGTGTAACCGTACGGTGCACCACCTAGCTCGAAATCGTTCAGCTCCTTCATATCCGCCCGTACGATCTGGTCAGCGTCCACGAAGATAATTTTCTTAACGTCAAGCGGAAACAGAACGTCCAAGAACAAGATCTTGTAGCCCCAGATGATGCGCTGTTTCTCCGTCTGCTGATGCAACCAGCGGGGCCACTTGTACTGTACCAGCTCATACTGGAAGCCGTATTCCGCTGCCATATGGGGCAAAAAGTCGATAAACTGTGGCGAGAGATAATTCTTCAGGAACCAGAACTTGACCGGTGTTTTCGTATGTTTCAGCAGTGACAGCATCATGATACGCAACAGCCGCTCGTACAAATGTCCCGAAGCGACGGAGAAAATGTTTAACACTTCCGTTTCGCCTGTACCGGTACTGCCAGCACTGTCACCACCGGTGCCCACGATGGAACTGATCGAATCCCAAATTCCACCACCACCGGCTCCATCCTTTTCGTCTCCCAACAAATCGACACCGGCCATGCCCGGTTTTTTCGTGACGCGTAATTTCAACACGTGCGATCGTAGCGAGCTAATGATGACGCGCGTACTTTCCGCCGTGTGTACCGTATTTGGCCCATCGGCACTGGTAATGTCGTAAATATCAGCACTCTTTCCATGCCGAAGCTTCAAAATCCATGCACCTGGATTGGCTTTTAGCTGGAAGTAGCCCAAATTGGCCATAACGATGGTGTCGACGATGATCGGACGATCTTCGGTGCCGAGCGTAATCTGCAAACCGCGTGGTGGTGAACCGGTGGTACTGTCGAAACAGTGGCCTTCCAGCAGTAGGTACTCCAACTCGTACTCCGAGTGAACTGGGCCGTTTATTTCCGACAGCTTAATGTTGTCCAGATCGTACACCGAACGGACGACTTCTACAAGCCAGTTTTCAGGCACCTATCAGATAAATGTACATAAACAAATAGAACATTAGTTTGAGAAAAGCAATTCTTACGCGAAGAAAAATGTGCTTACATTCAGGCTTTGGGTTAGTAAAGGATTTGCGGGTAATCCTACGAATTTAGCTGACGGTCCAGCCGACAGTCTACCGTCTTTGGTGAAGTGCAGTTCCGGCTCAACAACAAAGCGATAAAACCTTAAACAAAAAATGGAAACATTAACAAACGAACGGAGGTGTTTAAAAAACAAATTACTAAACGTACGTTTTGACCGGCATATCGCTGTGCTTATCGATCGCACAGAAGAAAATCTTCATCTGACAGTTGACCACATCGCGCAGAAGCAATAGCAGCGAGGACAGCTTTTGCGCACCCCTTGAAGCCGGATCCAGCACGGCTACGATTTCGAAGAACGGCTGATCGGTACGTTTCGGTGACAGTTTCACCGCCGTATGATTGTCCTGAATCTCGGTCGGGATTGTATATCGCGATTTCGACTGTTGCCGCGGTACCAGAATCGACACGAGTTTCATTATCGTATCGCTCGTGATGGCCGGCGTATCGTCCGCTTCGGACAGGGAAGCTAGCTTCATTGCGGTCCGTATTTTGTCCGTGTACTGAAGCGCATTGAAACTTTCCAGCAGGCCAAAATCTTCCGTATCGAAGAATTCATCCGCTTCAAATACTCCTAGCAGCCGTCCGTTTGCCATCACCGTTCCAGCGGATGCTTTTAGCTTTAGCACACGCTGACAGTATACACGGAGCATCTTGAGATGCATCTGGGTGGCAGGCAAAAACCCAATCACGGAGTCCGGTACCGTTGAAGCAACAGTTCCAGGATCGGTTTCATACGCTTCGAACAGTTTCATCACAAGATCGTACGATTCATCCGCTTCCAGCGTGTTAATGGTGGCCCATACCAGCGAATTCAGATCCTTTTTCAACTCCGAACGAATTGCATCCTTTCCGTCTACGTTGGGGATAAAGGCAACCCGTGTACCGGAGGATGATTTCTAGAAAGAAAAATTCTTTTTAAATTACCCGTACGCAATTAGTTCGGAAAGGTGATTATACCATGAATTTGAGTGCATTTTTCAGCTGCTTTCTGGATGCTGCTTCGCGCAAATCTCCTACAACCCACACGGTAAGGAAATGTACCCTATAGCCGAGGAACTTTTGGAAGGTAGATTTGCCGCCGAAATATTTCAAATTTTTCATCAGCGTTGCCGTAAGATCGGGATTCGATAGCTGCCCGAGTGCTGCTATATCTTCCAGGTCCGGATGCGCTCGCCCTGACATATCGATAAAATGCGGTTCATCCTGTGATAGGACGCGCTGATTCAAGCGTGGCATCACGTGTGGCTGCTTCATCAAGTAATCGATCACGGGTTCACCTTCGTGCAGATCACCCATATAGACGGCCTTCTGTAGCGTTGGTGTTTGCTGCATAATTTCCGTAAGAATTGTTTCCTCAAATTCATCGCTCGTCAGTGCAGATTGGGGCAACAGCACACCGTTCAGCAGGGCTTGAGGTACGGTTTTCAAGCCAAGACGATCGATAAACTCCTGCGCCAACTGGCGCCCATAATCGAAATCCGAATCTTCACCCAAAATTTCATCGATTTCTTCCAATTTCAGCCGGTTAAACTTTTTCTTCAGCACTTGACGTACGTCAGCAAACCGGATAACTTTCTGGTCAGCGGTGGCCGCATATAGATCGGTCAAAAACCCAAGTGCCTCGGTAGCCGATTTCTTCTGCTGCACGTAGTTAAATCCGCACGTTAGTGCCCGGTAATCTTCTCCTTCACCAGTCCGAAACACTAACCCTATTCTAACCGGTGCCATATGTACAACAAAACTTTCAGCCAGCTTCACAATATCCCTACCGGCACTATCGCCCTCTACAGGATCGACGACAAGCACCAGATTGAACAGATTCTTGCGAATGTTGCGCAGCATACCGGGAAACGTCGGTCGAAGTAAATCCTTCAGGCTTCCCGGCCACCGCCGGTACTGGGCATCGTTTTCCAGATCATTTATCCACGTAATGGCCGAATCCCGTATGTCGATAGCGAACTCCTTCGAGCTGGAAGATAAATCCAGCCCGAGTAGCGGCGTTGCGCTTCCACCACGGATGTTGATGCGGTTTAACCCTTCGAGCACGCGCATCTCCGAACGCAGCGTATCAAGCAACGTGACCGTGTCGATCGTTTCTGCGTCGAAAAACAACCCATTAAGAAAGAGGGCCGAATCCGGCGGCTGCAAGTTCAAGTTGCGCCCAAACACTTCGATGTTATGGCGCATCTCTTTCTTGAAATCTTCCGGCACCGTTTGTGTGAGCAATGATTTGGCCTGTGTGGGAAAATTCTGCGAAATAAACTGCAACATTTGCAGCGCTTCATCGCCCTGCATTTCAGCGATCCGTTGAGCGGCCTGCAGGCCAAGCTCCTGAAACTCCCAAGCCTTTAGTGGAGCTATTTCTTCGTGCTTTTCCAGCAAAGCATTACGGAATCGATCTAATGGGTGGCTCAGATGCGGGAAACGTTTCTTCAGCTGAGCAAAATCAAAACCTTCAACTTCCGCTTCGAGCTCATCGGTGGAGTCCGCCGAACTGTCCACGGTTGCCGATGAATCCTGCGCACGGGGTGAATCATCCTGACTCTTGTATTCGGTTGATTTAAGATGCAACTCGACACCATACCCGGAAAGGCGTACTTTCCTTGATGATACCTTCCTCACGTAATGCCGCAACACGTATCGCACGGTTCCGCGTTCCGTTTCCAGTTTAATGGCGTCGTGAAATTCCTTAAACTCACGCGTACCGATCTCACCGTAAAGCACCACGGTAAGGGAATTGTTTTCCGACCCAGGATAGATGTGATCGATGGCAAACGTTTCGACGGAGGACGAATCTTTCGTTCCCGAGCGTAAGATGCTCACTAGATCGATCACTTCACATGCTACCTTCCCATTAACGCTAGCGAATATAGTTGTCTCACAGTCACCCTTTGCCAGCACCTCGGTGGCCACCTGAAGATGGGCCTGCACTTTTGGCGAGAAGCTGTGCAACGAAAGTGCCAACTTTAGCAAACCGATTTGACCATCGCCGAGAATGTCCGATGCTAATTCGATCGATTTTTGGTAGCGTTTTTCTTCCGTTTCTGTCAAAAGTTATAAAAGAAACCCCTTATCAGTACGTTGCCGTTTATTATCAATCGCACAGTTTTGTAATGCACACTTACCTAAGTGGTACAAACCGCCGGAAACTTTGTTCAACAGATCCACGTAATCCCAGAACGAGTTGGCACTTTCCTCGTCGATGAATTCGGCAATTTCTAGCTGCACCGGCGTGATGCCCCATTTGGCCGATAGCTGCGTAGTGATGGGATGGCTTTTCTGTTCGCCATGTACGAATGCGACACCAAACAAGCACAGGAACGCTACCGCTACGATTGGCACAAAATGGGTCAAGGAAACCTTACGCATCGTGAATGGCGGCATCGCACCAACAAAAAGTGTGTAAGTAAATAGCCGCACGGCTATGCGGATGCCCACGTATTCTATTCTTCCGCTCTTCGTTGCTGCCTTCTCCTCTAGCCGCTAACCGTCAACCGTCTACCGCACGGCAACGGAACCACGTATCACTTTATTGACTATTTCAAGCACATACTGATAAAAAAGGATGATCACGAAACAACACCAAAACCTTCTGTCGCTACCTAACCTAAAGCAAAGTATAGAAAATGCACTTTATCACCGCTGCGAATAATATTCGCTTTGTTTCGTTCCGGCAAACGAAGATTCCGTTCAGATTGTTTTGACACATCAGCCGAAACATTCAACATGCGTTAACGGCAGGTGAGTACATACATTGTTTCCTCAACGCGTCCGACATATTGGTGTCCTGATTGCAATGCGCAACACAAGATTTATTGTAATTTATTTTCCTTTCTCATCAAACGTTTTTTTGATTTTATATGTTTGCGTATTTGTGCTCTCAAAAGCGTTGTTTATTTTTTACACATTTAATTAATGAGTGCTTTGCTAGAAACAAATGAAAATTTACTTTTAATTTGATACTGTTGTTAATTGCTTCACAGTATTTTTACCTTTCTTGACTAACTTTCCCTTATTACATCAAGTTTTAGTGCGCGATTCACAAAAAACAGCTAAAACATAAAAAAACAATAACACTATTTCCGCTGTTGCAGTACCAATAAACAGGTCTTAATTTCTATCCCAACATATTCTCTCAGTCAATTTGTCAAACACGCGCAGAGAGCGGGAGAGAACCTCCAACGGCCGTAGCAAAGCAAACAGCATAGCAAAGCATAAAACGTTAAAAACCATTTCACTTAGACTAATCGAAGTGTGTGGACGTGCATCCCGGTCGTCGTCGTGGTTAGCATTTCGGTCGGTCGTACCCTCGGACGTACGCGGTTTGGTGTACGGCTTGGTGCATTTAATTTACTACCTATGATAAATTTATCAGACGTTCCATATTTTGATTTAAGCTCGCCATAGAGCTAACAAGAATAGATTCTTAGACGCGGAACGCGATTTATTTACTAAATCCTCTTACCAGCTTGTGTCCGCGGCGCCTGTTTTCGCGTTTCATGCCACTCGCAATAGCAAATAAACGTGTTGAAAGGCGTGTAACGTTCGAAGTGAATAGCAACGGCAACAGTTTACATTCGGTCGTAAAGTGAACAGTAACAAAAACGAAAAGTGAACAAAACCGCAACCAGAATCGCCTGCACTGGTGTGCCCCATTCATTGATCGGGAAGCAATCGAAAATCCATTTCATCAAGTTTGGCCGATGCGGCAAGTGCGCGAAAGAAACAGGAAGCGCGACTCGAGAGACGCACGTGAAAGAGTTGGCCGACGACATTCTTCGCTATAAATCGTACTCCCGCGAGACGTACAGATCCTCCTACCCAGCTGCTACCCTTATTTGTTTCCCCTGCGCGAAATAAAGAATTACCGCGAGAGGGCAACATAAAGCAGGAAGCAAGAGTGTGAGAAAGAACGAGAGAGAGAGAGTGCGCGCGGTTTGCTCATCAGAGAAAATATTTGCAAGGTGTACTTTGCCGGAAAAAGCCAGAGCACGAATACACAAAGAAACAAACGCTAGCGGCATCGACGGCGGCGGCGACTGCGTCGGTGTATGTATGTGTGTGTGTGTGTGTGCGGTTTTTTAATCGATCAGCAAGATAAACCGCGATACAAACCAACTTTCGGGCAACGGTAGACACAGAGCCTGCTGAAATCAAACCGTGTGTGCCCGAATGTTTGCTGCATTCGTGTGTATCAACAGTCGTTATGTGTGTGTATTGGTGCGCTAATGTTGATGTGTGTATGTGCGTGTTGGTGAGCAAAAATACATAACCAAACACCATCCAAGAAAGCGGCAGCATTAAGGTGAAAAGTTCGTGCACCTACCGGTGTCTTTCAAATGTCTCTACGATAACAACCACCTTTGCGGATGGTTCCAGTTGATGGGGATGACGGTTGAGCCCTTTCCCTGACCGGTTGATGTCGTGGTTTAATGCCATCAGTTCAGTACAGTAGCAAAGGAAGGCAGAACAGGGAAAGAAAAACACATAAGAAAACGCTACCATTCCCAACAGCGCCGGTGTAGTATCCAATCAGTTCTCGTCGCATTATTCGGACACGGAAGCTAATAAGCGGTGTACCCTGTCAACGCTTTTCGTTTTAGGAAAGAAGGTCATACTTCTTCTGCAATAACGCTGCCCGGGCTGATCAGCATAGTACGAGTACAAAAAACGGAAATGCGGCACTGGCTGTGATATACGGCACCGACGAGCATTAGAACAGATCCAGAACAGAACGTTTCGTAAGTTTCTGCTACGATTCTGCCGGCAATAGTTATCCTGAGGAACTCCTCAGTGTGAAGCGTGAAGAAAAAGTGAGCCGGTTTAGTGTCAGTTCGTTATGAGGATTCCCTGGTATCCATCCTAAGCGTGTACATGCCGGCAACAGTGAATAATAGTGTCGTTTGTGTGTTAAATTAGTATCCTTAATTCTAAAGCTAAGTGGAGCATCCAGTGATACTTCAAGTTGTTCAATTTTGTGTTGATGGTTGCGTTTGAAGCTACAAGTGTTATCGTTGGTCTGTGTTGAGTGTCGACCTGAAGTGAGCGGGTGTGCAAATATACGTAGTTGGTCATTCTATCGACGTCCAATTAACGTCCAGCGCCAGAATGCCATCAACGGAAAGCCGTACGATGGAGGCAGCAAGCCAACGACGACGGATGATGAAAAAGATAATGGCTACCAGTGCACTAGCCGGAATAGTCACCAACTTGTTGCTTTCGGTCGTATGTCTGTCCGGTGCCTTGTCCGCAGTGGGCATGGTCAGCGCTAGCGCTATACCGACGGCATCCTTTCCGTCCAATAGCAATGGAGTCGCCAACAGTGCCTCAGTGACCGACGTTGGCCATCGACGAGCGTCCTGTGTCGCGGTCCATCCGATCCTGAAACAGCGCGGAGTCGACCCAATCGACATGCCAATCGATCCCATACCAGGTGAGAGTGCTGAACTCGAAATATTCTTCAATTGTAGTGTACACACATTCTTAACGTCATCGTTGGCAACAGGCGATCGTTCCTGATACCGGTTCGGCAATCGTGTTTGACGTTTATCTTATCACAGACTCGCGGGAACTCAAGGAACACATTACGCCATATCCATGAACACACGTTTCATGACCACGTCGGGCAGATTGAATGCTGGTGACATGGCCGCTAAAACCGGTCAACAAGCGGGCAGAAGACTTTCGTTGACATTTCCATTGATGACAAACAAACGGAGCTGTTGGTGGGTGAATCGAACATGTATTAGCACCGGTGGAAGTGGGCGTTGGGCCCAGTCATGTTTCACAATTATTGATGCGCACAATCAGTCCAGAGTGTGGCCGGAGCAGCAGGTGGTGAAGGTAGACAGACCACGCGATCGTCAAACGATGCTCACGTTCTCCAGGCGACTAGTCTCAGCTTGTCCAATTGCCCAATTGTCAATGTTAGTGTCTCCCCTCGTTCGAAAAGCTTGCGTCTCTCAAATCGCCGGCAAATGCTTTTCGTCAATGCTTGTCACGTACTTTACCGGACGGCCGGGTGACTGTGCATTAATTCTTGTTGGAACCACCGAGTTGATTTATGTCCTCAGCGAATTGCGCGTACTTGCGCACGGTTTGACGAAGATCGGACGAATCATTCGATATTCCGTAGAAGCTTGCCGTGTAAATTTGTATGGCAATTTGAACGTTTTTTTCTCATCATTAACGTTGTTGAAATAACGAAGTGCTCACGCAAAATCATAAACCATCACAACAAAACCGGCGGGTGACACCGGGAGCGGTTCTGTTTCGTGTGCTGAATATATGCCTCGAACAAGCCTGAGGTCACAGAACTGCTCATTCATGTGGCTCAGAAAGCTTCTGTACGTATTCGTTTTGTTTTTTTAATACAAAATTAACATTTTTGCTAGATCAAAAGATGTAGCGACCAGCTTTTTTTATGTCCCTTTGCTAATCAATTTCTGTCTCCTATGGTTCATCGTCAGTAAAATACGTCATGGTGGAATAAGAGAGATAGAGAAACCCTGCGCAAAATGTCACAAGAAGTAAATGACTTGGCCAGCAGCTATTTGCTCAGTCAAGTGAATCGGTTGCTGACATATTCTGTTGAGGGATGCTTAATATTAGTTAAGCTTTCTGCACTGGCAAAAGAGTATGTAGCTGTACGGCTTGTACCGTACCGACAAATTCCAACCCTACCCGGTCTTCTTTCAATGACGTGAATGCTAAGGTTTGTTGGGCTATGCTCAGGTACGTAATGAACTCGATTAACTATTAATCGCAAGCAAATGGCCTATTGCCGATGGCGCTGTAAAGCGGGAGCAACATCCTTCTTCCTACCTGTAATTTAAAACTTTACTAACCTGACCGAGAATGGATTGTGGTACATAACTTTGCCTTTTTTTTAGACGGTGGAAGATCGATTGTATCAGCTTTCATTTTGCAAATTTGGGTTTTTCATCAAACAAACATATTCTAAACTAATTCACTAAAATTGTGTGCAATATTCGATCCCTCATTCTACAGACGATTAGTTACACCGGGATTTTTTGTTTCTCCAACCCCCTTCTCGGCTCTCCCCTTCTCCCCAGGAATTCTAAAATCATAAAGTCGACATTTTTCAAAGTGACCCGAACGATCAGAAGCTAAAAGTATCTATTTTCTTTAGGGGCAATCGAGATTTTTCGTAATGTCAAACGATCCGTTAAAATGTGTTATTTTCTGGGAAGCCCCTAAAGCGCGAGCCCCGGCCCGGTATAGAACGCACCGTTATTTGGCAAAAGCGATAATTCGATGGACATGGAAGTGAAACTTAATATCGTCGAGAGATGGCTGTAGTACGCGGACAAAGTTACGCAGAACTAGAGCCGGTAAGCAAAAATCGATTGCCACTTGATCGGGTTGGATGTGCCCAATGGTACCGACTTAGCAATGGTACCGACGCAACCTGACGATGATTTGGACGGTTGAAAGAGGACAAGTGACAGAAGAATTCGTCGGGCGGAAAACTGTCGAATAAATTGTGTTAAATTTTTAGTTACACTTCATTTACGCCTATTGCGCTATGACCAATTTCAATCGACGCGAGTGTGGTTTTGTCTGTTCAGATCGTGAGACACTGCTCGTACTGAGATATGTACATATAGTACTAAAGAATGTTTTGGTCAAAATGATGAAAATATTTCATTAAATTTCTTTTCTTACAATATATTCTTTGAAGTAATTAATTTTGCTAGAAATAAAAATATTTTCCACAAAATTTAAATCATTGCTTACACACAAAAATGCACAATTTGAAATTGTTGTACCAATTACCCAGCTAGTTTGTAAAGCATTCAAAAGGAAGGCACTTAACATCTTCAACCAGCCCCTGATCGGATTAGACGTAATTTGTTCAACAGCCGTTAGACCCTCTGTAATAAGAAGGTAGCAAAAGGAAAATCTTCTCTAAAACATCGCCACTACCGCTTCAAAGCTTCTTGCAACGACAATGGATTCCAATCGATTTGTGACCAGTACAAACATGAAACAATTACTGCCAAAGCACATTGTCATCATCATCATTATACTGAGCTCTTCTGAATGGCGGCATTTGTCGGATGGATTAGCTGGGAGCAATTTAATGGGCACTTTTGCTCTGTGCGTGAAACCCTATTTACGAAAGGAAGAAGAAGCAAAAAGCTTTTAAATTTGTTAGAAGAAAAATTTAAAATCCATTAATTGTATCCGAAATGGGGGCTCTTCATTTAAGTCCTTTTTTGGGATTTGTATTCTCTACCAGCCCATTCGATGTCTTGAGCATGGTCATTGAAGCATAATGCACTGACATTTTTTTTGTCTTTTTCGAACCTAATCCTGGGTCATATAACTCCTTTGTTATCAATGGAAGGATGGAAGTGCATTTGTTTCTTTTGATGATTTTTGTTTTGTTTCGAAAGAATGCGATCTTTTAGTTAGTCACGCGTAAAAGCTACCCTCCTAGTACTCAAAAGCAAAAGTGACCTAATTTTGAGAGAGTTCTATTTTAAAACGGAGTTTTGACTGCAATGTATCTCCTTCTTTTGAATGGAATATTTGTACTTAAAAATGATGAAATACTCACAATAAAAAAGGGTTTTTTTTACAGTTACAGCGGATTTTTGCTGTCAATGTTTTTGATCCAGCGACTATTCGCATGGATGCGACGACATCCAATATATACCTTCCTCGTGTCGAACATCAAACGATCCATTCTACAAAACAGCCACCATCGTGTTATTGTGTACTTTTGTACCGTCTGGTTGTGTGTTTACCCGGTTTCCCCTAGCGCTCTGCATCCGGTTGATCAAAGTGATAAAAAGTTTTACTACTTGACGCAAAAAGGGAACCGTCTCGGCCAGCGAGATCCCTTTTCTCTTACCTTTGAGTGTGCGCGATTATATGTAGGAAAGGAGTTAGCTTTTTACCTTGCCCAACTTTACCTTCTGTTTCGGCTCCCCTCGGTTGGTCGGTGGTATTGGTAGCTAAAAATAATAATTAAGAGATTTACCACTTCATCTGTGTGGTACACCTTCAATCGTGTCGAGACATGTTTTCTCCAATGGCAACCAACACTCTGACAGCACTTTGTCCCTTTGGTGTGTCCGTTGGTTCTTGCGTGTTTTTTTTCGTTACTCGTTTTGATTCTTGAAGAATTCTTACCATTCATCACAATGAAAAAAAAAAACCAACGAACCACAACTGCAATACAAATGCCTGAAAAAACATAAGCTCGAAAGGGATGGAAGGTATTCGGACCCAGGCATGGTTTGACTTAGGTGGACGTTGGCAAACCTCAAAAAGGTATGCCTACTTGCCCCGGCCATATGCGATCTCGTTCGCGTTGGTAATGATTTTCGATCTTTCCTTTCCCTTCGCAAACCGGGCCGGGAACCTGGACCGAGAAGATAGAAAACGGTACGTCGCCCCCATCATCTCACCAGCCCCGTAAAGAGTTTTACTTTGCTTTTTCTTCTTCTACATGTTTCTTCCCTTCATCACATTCGTTCTGTTCTTATAATGGTGTATTCAGAAAAGAAAAAAAAACAGAAATAAAAACATACGCTTCTTTTCTTTCAGTCGAGTCTCGAGTGATTTGAACAGCAAAGCTAAGGCGCCTTCTCAAAAAAAAAAAACTCCCGATAGTTCCCTTTTGGGTCAGCATCAATTGGCTATTGGTGGTGGTGCTGGTGAAAAAAAAGGTGGCCAACTAAAGGTTGTCCGAAACTGGTGATCGAAGGGAAAGAGCAAAAGAATGCGCGCGCGCGTGTGTGTGTGTAGGTGCTGTTGTTGAGAAACATAATAATCACGGTATAAAAATCCTTGAAACATTTCACATCGGGACCTAATCTAAATAAGACGACGTCGAACAGAGACTAACAGCCGTCGATATGTTGTAGATTTCTATACCATATTTCTGGTACAACAGATGGGAACAGATGAAAGTGAAAGAATGCGTAGGTATAGGAGAGGAAATGTGGTGGAAATTATGAAATAACGCTTCCTACATTTTTCATTCCAGAACACACACACAACCACACAGAGTGCCTCGTAGTGCAGTACCACTGGTGCAACACCCCGGGTACCTGTTCACTAATTTTCACCTTACGAATGCTGCACCGCATCCTTGTGCGATGAATGTACATGTGGCAAAGGATGTTACAAGAACACACCCATCATTTACCTGTGTCCCTACCAAAGCTTTGAGCACCATTTTTCTTAATGTGTGTGGTAGTTCCTATCGCTTTTTTTTTCTTCTCCAACGTGAACTCGAAACCGTTCAGTGAGAACGAGATGAGGGTAAAATGTTGGACAAACAACATAGCATGGAAAATAAACAGCCTAAAGAAAGCTCGAGGACAGGCATCACATAGAGAGAATTCACAAGAGAGAATTAAGGAATGGGGTTGAAAGCTAAAGAAAATCCTTAGCGACAAGACTTAGTGATGATTAAAGTGGCAATGCAATGTCGCCCACCCTTCTTTACTCTGTTGTACCGTGCGAAAGCATAAGCTCTCGACTAGAACTTGATGCATGATGCTGGAACACTGTGACTACCGTCCC
Source organism: Anopheles funestus (assembly GCF_943734845.2). NCBI lineage: Eukaryota > Metazoa > Arthropoda > Insecta > Diptera > Culicidae > Anopheles > Anopheles funestus. Next base: position 40,749,165 of record NC_064598.1, on the reverse strand, counting down.
AGTGCTTCTACCGTTCTGACACTCGTGCTACTTCTGCACGGCGTTGAAAACGAAATGCAGCCAACTTTCGTTGCTCTGTTTAGTCATCTCGTGATTGGTATGCTCGTGGAATGTGTTTTTGTATTGGGAGTTTTTCTTTCCCCCTCCCGCGCCGTACGGAACAACATGATATGCTTGCTCTTAATGTTCTCTTTGTGCTTTTTCATGGCTTTATTATGTTGCGTATATTTCTATTTCTCGTTTCCTTTTTATTCATCCAGCAGAAAAGCTTCTAGCCGCTGATGTATGTTAGTCGGTTAATGCTGACAAACTTTAGGCCAAACTTTTGTTGATGTTCAAAGTTTTATCTTGTATGAATATTCTGTTTTTCATGTTTCGTTTGTTTTGTGTTACGGTATTATATGTTACGTATGTATATCTTCAATTATCAGTAGACGGTTCTTACAATCATATTCAATGACTTTACATTAGGTTTATAATAAGATATATCATACAATAAGTGATTTATGCTATTGATATCGGATAAATATGTTTGATAACACGTTTACTTTATATGAAAATTGTATTAAAATCCCTACAATCTATTATGCATTTGCTGTACTTTCTTAATGCACTAACATTCAAATGTCATGTATTGTTTTTCAGTAACTGAAAACCCTTTTTTCTCTTTTTTAATTCCTTCGTTGCTACCTTGAAATAAACTACAATCAATTTCTTTCCCATGGCGAAAGCTTTCGCAAAAGTTTAAAAGCGAAACTACCGCTATATTATTGCCTTACTGCACGTTTAAACGTTTATCTAAGAGTAAAAGATTACTTTGAAGCCTTTAGCTGTGGCATTTAAACTCGTGTAGACCTTACTCGCACATCGAAGGTGATGATTTTCCTACCAACTGCACCCTGTTACTAAAGTGGTAAATTATGTCTAACCACCATACGCTCACTGGCTATGTAGAAGGAAATTTGGTGGAAAAGTGAAAGAGGCAGAGGTTAAAGCGTTTTGCCCAGCAGCAGTCGCAGTTAGGCCGATTTCCTAGTGTACATCGAATAATTGTGTCAAACAGTGTTGAAGGTAGAAAACATTCTGCAGAAATGTTTAGTAAAATTATCTTTCTTCCGAAGCATTACAGTATTTTAGCAGAAAGTGAAAACGTTGCCAGATGATGTCCCTAATGACCTGATTGTTAGCGAGACAGCAAAAGATTAAAAAGCCAAAACAAAGATAACACGACATTCGGTGTTTAGGTAGACCGTTTTTGACGCGATACGACCACGATCATCATCATTCATGAACCTTCATTCAAGTGCGTCATCGTTCGCAGTTTTTTCTTATTTTTAACCACAGACGTAAATATTTGCCTGTTACACACTTTACTCAAATGCATGACCCATGTCTTCTTGGAAGGGTGTATCACATCGTAGTGATAACAACTGCTAGACAGTGCGAATAATTGTAGCAATCAAAAGATACGTTAATCTGACCGGATTTCAGCTCTGGTAACGCGTGACTTTAAGATGTTTTGGCATCTGTTGGCTATGTTTTGCTAAAATAATCATATAATAACACTCAATCATTTAGACGTCTTGATCTTTTGCCTTTATCTCACACAAAATACCTGACGGACGAGTAGAGTGTTTAAACTGTCACACAACATATAAAATACCATTCTTCCTAGCTACCTTAAACCTTCGCAGCTGTTTTTTTCTGAATCTCTTTTGTTGAAAAAAGTTCAATGTCTTTTCCGCGGTTTTGTTTTGATGCTTTTTTTTACTCAAAAAAATTCTGTTCTGTTTTACGTGGTAAAAGTAAGTCATTATATGTCAGGAAAAGTAGGAAAGTAAGTAAGGGATATAACAGAGTGTCACTCAACAAAACTTCAATACGAGCACGAATTATGACAATGATACAAATTCGTTGGATAATTGATGCAAAAGAGAGAGAGACATTGTAGTTAATATAAAGACTTAAGAAACCGTGTCATTCTATGTATCAAAATTAAGTATCCGATCACGAAAACACCTGGAGGATTTTGTCATTCCGGCATTTCATCCATGCTTTCCCATTTTATTACATATATTGCCTTATACTGTGGCAATCTAGCTACCATGATCCTTCTTAATGTCACTTCTGTATGGCAAATCTTCCTGGATTCTCATCCCTTTAGACGACGTGCAAAGACTCAATATAATCTCTTTTCTGCTATATTTTCCTTACTCTACGTTAAACACCAATATATGTGAATGTGGTATATCCGCCAACTTCCATCGTCGTCTTTGTGGTCGGTCTGTTAAAATGAAAAATGAGATCACATTAGATCGATCGATGACGTCCATAAAGGACGGTGTGTCCTCCAGTATGTTTATCGAGACGCGTATCTTTTTTTTTGTCCAACTTTGGTTGGTCGCGCTTTAAAGTCCGTCCTCTCCTGTATAGCATCGGTTTGGTTCAAAGTTTCTTTCTTACTGGAGGCAATATATCTTTTTTGGTCGGATACTTGATTCGGTGTCTGGTCAAGAAACCCAATATTCCAAAGTGGAAAGCTTCCCACCCGTGTAATCTAATGCATTGCTCCTTCCCAGTCATGCAAAAGCGAGTTCATGCGGTCGAGTTTCTTTTGTTCTCATGGTCCCTAACGGGTCTGTTCGGAATCCACCGCGGAGTCCCGGAGGAAGACATTTAGCGACCACACGCACACACTCAAACCGGGTTGGTATATAAAGCCCCGCGTAGCCACGCCCGCTTCAGTCGCCCGCGAGCGTTCGTAGCGTGTGGATCTATGCCGGATTTTAGCAAAAAAAATGAATGAATTCCAGAAAATAAAAACGCCAGGGGGGTTCCTCAAATTCACTCTCTCGTGAGAGCGTGAGAGAATCTTTTTTCCCCATACAACTTCCTTGGAGCTTTTGCTGAAATGATAGAGAACATTGGATTAGAAATTGGTGTAGAAGAAAGTCATGCTTACATTTGCGCCATCCGACCAGTCGTTGAGGGGGTACGTTGTGTACCGTATATAAATGAAGCTGAATGGGAATGGATATCACTGCACGTATGATGCAAAAAATAATTCTTTCGTGCTTTTAGATATTTTGAGGAAAAATATTGCATGACAGGTTTGTTTTCTACCATACGGCCGTTCCGCTAAAAAATATTAGACGCTGTTTGGACCTTTTTAACTACCCTTAAGGTGTGGTTTTATGGAAAATTTCTTTAAACACACAGAAATACGAGGTAGCTGCTACACGTGCTAATTTTTTCCCATGAGCATTCACACAGACGACAGGTAACTAGCACTGTTCGTTGTCGCTACGCGCCTATACATGCGGAAGGTGTTACTGGTTCTTGTAGGCAGGTAATGAACAGAGGATGCTATGTAGGTTCGACTAGGGGAAACCGAATACCTCTGATGAGAATTGAGTCATACCACAAAGCCTTGCTTGGCCAAGAAATGGTTACCGGCTAAACACCGACTCGCGTACCAGTTATGCGTTCGGGTACATAGGTAAAGAATATGAATGTAACAGGATGCGTCGATTAGGTGTCGAACGATGGGACTACAGGCAGTGAACGATCAATTTAAAAGCTGTTCAGAAGTCCTAAATTTTTCATAACAGTTGTTCATAAGTAGGTCAACACTGTCCTTTACACTTTTATCCAAATCGTATGTTTGAAAGAATTTAAAAATTAAATTTGTGACGCTGAAGCAATCCCCGATATATTTAACCAAAATAACATGGTTAATCAATTGTATAAAAATCTGCAAAAATCTTTAAAAGATACGAAATGTTATTCTTTACAACTTTGTAGAACATCATTTTCGTCTAGCTCTTCAACTGTTTTAGTTATTCGATAAAAACCAAAGCCAGTACGTTAAGGGCGGCCGCGAGGAAATAGCTAAAGCAAGGCATAGAATTGTAGCGAAAAATACCTTGTTTTTGTCATTGAATTTTAGTATTATTTTATCTAAATACCACACGGGAAAATCTTGCAACTATTAGCCCAAAATGTGGCCAACATATTGCAATCGGTCGTTTGTAAATAAATAATAATTTTAATACAAATAAATGAAGAATAGTGAACGCGCTTTTGCACGCTACGCTACGACCATCGCGACCAAAACACCGTCCGCTGCGGACGCGTTGCTTTCCACATGGACTCATTCACCGGCATTAAACATTCACCCGTAAGGATCGTGCAAGCGCCCGTACACTGCGAGGGCTAGCGTTGCTTTCCACATGGACATCCATATGGATTCCGACAGGATTCCACATGGACTCGAAAGCTTCCATATTCATCCGCCAGGATCGTGCATGCGCCCGTACGCTGCGAGCAATCCCGATGCGTTCCACATGGATTCCACATCGACCCGCGTCACGCCCCTAGGATCGTGCAGGCGCTCGTACGCTGTGTACACGCATGGTGTCTTTGAATGTGTTAGTGCGTATCGACGTCGATCCCAACACGCATTCTCGCTTTAGCAGGATGATCGTTAGTTAGGTAGAGGGAGAAAGGACTAATTGGGATCGACAGCGTACCGTGTATATGCGTATGTGCACGTTTTTTATCTCACTTCGCATGTAGGCCAGAACATAGCGGCAATAGTATTTATTAGCAGGCGTGGTTGAATTGCTCATGGGGTTGCCTCAAAGTGTCCAGGGAAGATTATGCTAATGTTTGGAAAAATAAGAAGAATGGTAACAAGAGTGAACAGTGTGGATTTTTTTTGTTATATTCCCTTCTTCGGTCATTGTGCTTTGAATAAATCTTCAGTGTGATTATTAAAAAACATATAACATTACAATTTATTCAACCATTATGGACAATATTCATACATCACTGATCATGGTTTATAATGTCGCAAATCAAATCATTGTTACAAAAACTACTGGAAAGATGCTTCATATATCTTACGGACAGCAGCGGTAGAACAAATGGCTTACAAATCATTTCTTTTTCGCTGTACGATCCTCAGAGAAAGTTCGGATTCCTTCATTGCCAGCTTCGTGATGCTGTGCGGCAAGCTCTAGCAGTCCAACTGACTGCCATGAATGGATGCGGCACGAATGAATTCCAAAAACCAGTTAATGCGACTGTTCTTTCCCATTCTCTTCCAACACCCACCGGCGGAGTGCGGCCGGGTTGTGCAACGCTTCAGCGAACATAAACATGTCGAGTCTCTTAATTTTCACCTCTTCCGGCCCAACAAAACTACAGCCTCGCCCTCATTCCTCACTCTCCCACCCTTTCAATTCCATCTGCCTTTAGGTTTGTTTGTCCTTTTGTTGTACGATCGGTTGGCGCTTTGCTAAACACCAAAAATTGACCGAAAACATTCGAGACAATCCCGGAGGGCGGCAAGAAAACAAGCAAACCCAAAAAGGGACATATTTTCCACGGGACGTCCGGGATTGGGAAGCGAAAACGGAAAACAGAGAACACAACACACAACATTTGCAGGGCTATGTGCACCCAGATAAACGAAGGGAAACAAGGCAAGTGAACTAACCGGAGGTATTGGGTGGAATCACGGAACTTGAAATCTGTACCGTCTTTTTGTGTGAGAAGTTGCTTATGATGCAGTTGCACGAATGGTGGACGGACCTCCTTCGAAATTCCATGCATTTGCTCACATCCTTCATTTCGCTCTCTTTTTTTTCACCGTTTAATGCCCTTTTTTCCACTTCTGCATGGTGGATGTGCGTCAAACGCCAAATGTTCTTTTGGGCGTTTTTTTTTTGCCTTTACGGAATAAGATCCTTTTCACCGTCGGTACTGTCCGTGCCCGAATGATGATCAGAATCGGTGTTTCACAGAGGTATCTCCGGACCAAGTTGTCCAATTTTTCAAGTTTGCCGAATCGGTTTGCCCGTCTCCCGTTGGGTTCTGGTGATTTCGGTATTCTAGACGATCAGACCCGTTCCGAGCACGGGAAGCTCTATCGGAACTCTTTATCTTTTGTCTGCTCAGCTTTTTAACTATTGCTGATATAAATACAACTAGTTTTTGCCACACAATCGGTGCGATCGCTTTTGAAGATTTGATTGCATACGAATAACATAAACTTGTCGAGAGGGCTAATAAACTCTTTGGAACACATCCAGTAATCACGTTTGGGGAATGATCAGTACCGGTTTTAAGAATAATACACACTGACCACAGGGTATGCGAAAAAAGGATTTAATAAAGTAGATATAATCTACTAAAATGCGATCGTTTTCCAATCTTCTGTGATATCCTTTCCAAATAAAAAGTAAAATTATAAGCAACTAAATGAAATCCGTTTCATGCTAACTGGTTTGATAACACATGGGAAAAGGAAAATTAAAAAAAAAATAACAACAATCCGGAGCAACAAAGCTTGATGAAAAATCATTAATTCCAAGACACATGGGATGGAATTTCTATTGACTGTATTTCATTCAACAAAACGGTCGGTTGTTTCACAAATGTCTGTAGCACGAAAGTCTATCAATGTCCTTCTAATGCATCTTCGCTCAGCAATAAACACAGGATCAGCTACAAAATCACAAGAAGCGCTCATCATCCGAATCAGGAATTTCATGGTTGCGCCTGCTTGCCTTCTTACCGTTTGGCTCTTTGTTTGGCCGTCAACATCAACGAGATATCCTGTTGAAGGATCTATTCCGAATTCCGATGTATGAATCGGTTCATTTTTTTCTCTCCCGTGCAAGCTATATTAGCTACCTTCATTTGTCAAGTGTGTGAGAGTTTGTCTTTCTTTTCCCTGTCGGATTTTTTGGACGATGGTCCTTTTTTTTTTGTTTGCTTCTTTGTTCAATCCTCATCACCCTAGCATTTGGACCGGTTTTGTTTTTGTACTTGGTTTTCATAAGCTGCCGTGTTTCCTCTTTTTATTTCATTTTAATTTCTGTGTTTACCACCAAACCGGCCAATCATACCTGCGCAGGTGCTGATCGGTTCGTTCATCCAGCGATCGGTGCCAATGTCAAGGGTTTATTGCTGCCCAGGTTGTTATTGGTGCAGCTTTTGTTTTTACTCGCATCCGCATTTTACGATGCTAGTTTCTGGAATTTACATGCCTGCGTTAAACTTCTCACTCAATAACTTGATGCTGTCCATCTCTCTTTATGTTGTTTGTTGCATTCATAAGAGAAATAGTTCAAAGAAAAAGGCTGGAAACTCGCTTCAACACCACTGAGGTATGCAGCAGGAAGTTAAAGTAAAGCAAACAAGGACATACGAATACATGCTATCGTTCAGTCTGCGTCGGAATGGGTCATAAAATATGATTGTTCGTTTTTGTTTTATGCTGTCTTTTAATTATTATACTTCACTCCGGTTCATTCGGATACGGTGTTAAAAAGATAATTGTACCAAATACCGCGCATAATTTGTTTGTGATTTATCTTACGCTGGTAGAAAAATTAAAATAATTAAATCAGAATGGAATATTTAACAAACCTAAAGCTGCTAAATGTGATCGCTTGAAGCACACACCTTAAGCTCGGAACTTCTCTAAACGTAAGTTGTCAGAAGGAACTGTTTGGCCACTGTCCAAAAAATGCATGTGGGAAAATTATGCTTCACAGACAACACTCTCTGATGTGTGTTGCGTTCACCGCATCATTCTTGCCGTCGACGCTGACGCCATCGATGGTCAGTTGGTTTCTTTCCTTTTTTTGTTATGTCTGGCCGGTTAGTTGGCAGGCTGCCTTAGCGGACAACACCATTCAACTACACAAGAAACCGTGTGAATGCACTTTTCGAACGTGTGTGCATTCAAAAGAAGCCGGCACTATCCATCCTTGTCGGTCGCGGTGTTGATGTGTGAAAGAGGATTCCTGTCTTGGTTTTTTTGTTTTTGTTTACTTCCCTCCCAGCCCTCCTCTTCAGGGTCCTTTGCTTCGGGCAGTATTGCACCCACTATCTACACACGCAACACCAACATCATCTGGCCGTACTGGTCAACAAATTCATTGGCGTACTATCATCATTCATTTGCAGTTGATTCTTTTTTTTTTGTTACATGCCCTTTATCTCTCGCTCTTTCTGGAAGGCGCATCTTTTGCACCTTCTTTACCGCTGCACGTTTGTTCCTTTTGAAAGGAAGGCGCTTCATCGCCACGGATTTCATTCAAGTTCAGACATTTTTCCCATAGAATCGAACGCGAGATGGAATGAAAATAACAGCAATAATGAGAGAAACAATAATGCCGTGCCGGGTTCGTGCAAGCACACCCGAACAGTGAAGGTGAGAGGGAAATACAGTTTAAGGTGGAAAAAAAGTGCAACAGCAGAGGAAAAAAATATCCTCCAAAACACGCAAAGCGCGGGACGTGAGGCGCCACCAAGAAGAAATAAAGAGAAACTCCTTGCATCGGTTGAAAGAATAGGAAAGAAAAATTAAAACTGCAACTTCAAGGATCTCTTAACTTAGAACCGAAGAAAAAAACCAAAAATGCCTACAGCCCCGTGGCAGGGGTGGCAAATGCTTTGGACGGTTTAAGGGGTTGGGAAGATTTACAGTTTGTTTTAACCGCAGGGTCACCGAATCGTTCGCGCTTAGAAATTTTGAACAACAATCCGATTCTAGCTGATCACATACCCGATACGATGGAATGCAATTTTCTCGATCGCGCTTTTTCGTCCTGCGGAAAAGTGTGTTGCGCTGAGATAGTCCCAGCCGCCTGTTTGCCGCGTGTGTGTCAAAGGGTGCCAGAGCTATCAAGGGAGAAGGCAGAAGGACCGTTGCTCACCCAGGAAATCGTGACTGTGCCGGAAGTGATGAATGAATCGGCTCCAAAATCACCTGTTTCCGGAGAAGGTGAAAATCGTGAAAATTGGATAATGAACGCTGGATGGAGAGAGAGAGAACGGGAAAGCCCGAAAGAAAAAAAAAGGATAGTCGACGGTGTTGATGGAACTGTTTGCCGGCTGCTTGTTGTACAAATTAGAGAAGCAACAATCAGTGTTTTGTAAAATTTGAACTGATGTGTGTACCGTGGTCCGGTGGGAAAAAAATATGGAAAATATCTTGTCCCTCAATTATGCACTGGGAATGCGTTGAATTTATGTTAAAGAGAAACGGAATGCCATTTTTAATATTCCTCCTTCCTTAATTTACTGCTCACACTCCGGGAGTAGTTTCTACACGTTGCTGCTTTAAAGCTGAAGTGTATCGTATCTGCTGGTGGCATAAATCCAATGGAGCGATAAAAACAGGACGAGAAGTACATAATAAACAGGCAACACTGTCGGCCCGTTCTTGTGCACACTTCATTAGCCGTTCAGTCCGCAAACCATTCATCAGTCACGGTTCAACGAAGGTGTGCAGATTGCTTGTGTTTGTGTTGACGAAGGATCCGATGACTTCGGATCATTACTTTACGGTCAGGATAAAATATTACTCCCAAAAAAAACCCAACAAGAACCATTACAACACGTTCGGTTGTGATGAAAATCTGTGTTAATTTTCTGCCAACGGACCCACGTCAGATTTTTGCAGATTTCGTTCCATTTAATCTCTCCGTTTGCTCACTTCTTGGCGTCGAAAAAGTGTGATGCGATTTTTCCTATATTGCTGTTATTGTTCTTGTTGTATGTATCCCTTTTTCTTTCACGGATCTCATCAACCTCTCGGCGGTGCACCCTTCCTGGTTTTTGGCAACTCATCGTGTGCCACATTTATGCTTCGTTTTTATCTCACATACCCAAACCGCGCCAAGCACGAGCACACGGAAGATCGTTGTGCCTTGTTCTCGCCTGCCGCAGGCATCAACAAGCTGGAAAAGGAATGCTGGGCCACGGTCGTCAGACACAGTTGTTGGCTAGCGGATGATCTGTGTGTTCGTGTGTGAGAGAGTTTGCCAAGTTTATTTTTCATCCTTTTTTCCCCTGTGTTCAACCTTTTTTTTTTTGCAAACTTCACTTTCCCATCGAGAATTGGTCGACCGCAAAAGAGCACTCCAGTGCGGCTCCGTTCTAGAGTTGTTGAAATTTGAGAAGTTGTTGCACAAGAGAGCTCCGAAGCCGTAGCAGAAGAATGCGAAGAAACTGCAACTCTCGCAAAACATAAGGATGAAAGGAGGGGAATGGTGCTGGTAGTGGTGGTAGGTGGAGCGGGGTAGTGAATCAGAAGATGTGAAAACTCCCTTTTAGCCGCAGCACAACACATACTATATTGCTGGCGATCGGGTTGACCGATGGGACGGGAATATGGTGGCGAAGCGAGTGAGCTAAATTCCATCGCTTACCTTCTTTTATCATTAGCTTCTTTGCCTTTCGGATGCTGTTGCTGCCGTGCCATCTTTTGGGCCTTCTTTCTCATTCGCATCCACATATTCTGCATATCCGCCACCTTCTCTTTACTTAGCCTGCTTCTGCACTATCATCCAGGCCCCCTGGGCGGGGTGGTGGGAGGGAGCGAGTAGCTCTTTCATTTCACTCGTCGCTCCGACACGACTCCGGTCCATTCTCTTGGGCAGTTTTTGGTGTGCGAAATGTCGATGGAATTCGGATACCGCTTTCGCGAGTCCCGGTTTTTCGCAGTCTCTCCCGGCACACATATGAAACTCCACCGCAACCAGATTGACCATTCAACCGGAGGCGCGGAACCATGATCCCCGATCGGGTCGGGTCAGCGCGATCGATTCTTGTCACGGGTGGGGGAGGGGGGGGGTCTGGAGATCGCTCTCGTGGTGAAAGGGAGGGAAGCGAGGGAAACCCGAAAGAGAAACGGAAAAACGAAGAGCTGAAGGAAAAAAGTTGTTGTGTTCGTGCACCAAAAGTTCATTCCCATCAGGCCATCGGTCCTGATCTTTCGCTAAGTTGTTGTTTCTTATACTTGTCTATTCTTTCGCGCATATCTATAAGCAGATAAGGGTATCTGTAGGAATTAGAGTGAATTAAGTTAAAATGATTGTGTATGAAATATAATAAGGATAGCAAGATAACAATTAAATTTATAGCGCTATTAAGAATGTTAAGGGGAAAAAGCAGAGATTGCAACTAAATTATCTAGATTAATTTAAGGTAAATAAGAGGGAAAGAATTAAAACGAAACTAGCTACAGTCTATCGCTTTTTATGTGAACTCCTCCTGCCGGACGAATGTTGGACAACATGGATAAAAGATACATGTGTTTATCTGAAAAAAATAGTATTTTTTTATTTACCTTGACTATTTCCCAGCATTGGTTTAGTAGTTGATAAATTAAATCTCGTCAGGTGCTGTTATTTCTCGAATAAACTACTGTAGCTCGAATAAACTACTAATCCGGTTAAAAGGTAACCGAATAAATAGTGTTCCACTGTACAAAAATTTATGATTAAACATAAGTATTAGTGTTTATATCTAAATGAGGAACAACATGATTATATGTGGGTGATTTAAAAAAAAGTAAAGCACTTATTTATCGAAGTAAATCTTTTTAATCACTCACGACTTTTATCTCATTCCCGGCAACCTGTAATATCGAAAAGAAGCTACCAAAGCTTTTAATATAAATATTCAATAATGGTAGCCCTTTTTGCATTCCTTACATTGTTAATTGATGAAACCAAGAAATAACGAATCATCTGCCTTCCTTCCTTTATTAACTTACACCTCGCCTTTTTTTTGTTGTTGTGCCTGAGGTTTTCCGTGTAGCAAACCGGCTGCTGCGGCCGGTCGTCTTTCGCGCGGCCGGAAGAAGCACAGTTTAGCCCGTTTGGAGATGAAAGAAAACTTTTCCCATCCTCTTGGGAACTCTGGCGCTGGCGAGCGATCGAACGTTGGTGGAGCGCAATGTGCTCAGATTTCTCACATTAGTCAGCATTTGTTTGCTAGCCAGCAGCCACCAGCAGGCAAATTTCCGTCCGACCAGGGGGTTCGTAGGTTGGGATGGAAAAGGGGGGGGGGGGGGGGGGGATGGGTGCGTGAGGGTGCGCGATGGAGACAGGAAGGAAGCAACTGCCGAAAATAATGTAGCCCGAAAGCTGAACGGCAAGGAAACCCACATACTATGTACCACCAGCGGTTGTACGTATCATATCCCTTTTACATTTTCAATCTCCCATACACTTCTTTCGTGTTGCGATAAATGGGTGGGTTATTGCGTTTTTTTTCTCATCTTCTTCCGTGCTCAGTACTGCCTGCCCTTGTGATGATGATGATGATGATGATGATGCTGGCTGCATTCCGATCCTATTGCGTTTTAAACTCCCACCGAACCTGCTCTTAGAGGTATTCTTCCTTTTTCTCTTTAGCTGTTTTTTTTTCTTTTGGTCGCCACGTTGATTGGGCCTTCTTGTATCAATCTTGCCTTGCTGGCTCGATTCTTCTATTGGCAGCATTTGCCAAATTCCATCCCAATGACTAAGAACATTTTGTTTCGCGAGCGCTTTATCAAGCAGTTCTTTTTTTGTTGTTGATGATGCCCACTCTTTCGCCCCGACTAATGTGCTAGTAGTGTTGCGCACGGCAAAGGATGTGCCCTGCTGTCGGCGTTTGCCTTCGACTGACGGATGCGGAATCAGTTTGCACGGCAAAAAAAGGGCTGACGGCGGCTGGCCGAGTAATGGCATCGGTGAAATAGAACGAGATAATTATAGCCTGTTTAACTACACACGGGGTGCCACTATCACGGTCGGTTCGCGAATTCTAACGATACGCAGTACTTTCAATCATTGCGCTGCGCTCCATGTGCTGCTTGCTCCGCCACATACGCTGGCGTGAAGTTTAGAGAAGCGATCATTTTATTTTAATTTTAGACCGCTGGTTCTGCTACCCCTGCTGTCGCCCCTCGGCACACGGTTCGAGTTCTAAATTAACTGAGAACTAACACGCATCCGCTGCTCCAATGCCTTGGGCGAAACTGTCTTAAGATGTCTAATCTTGGGTCCACCGATAGCCACATGGGGTTTTGTTTTTGGAGGTACGATCGCGATCGAAAGGGTACGAGGTGTACGAAGGAAGCTGTGTTGAATTAAGTAATTATACTTCCTGTCGATTGAGCTCCGCACGTTCAACGGGGGGGATTGTGGTTATCCAAACCAAACATCACCGGTCTCGTCCGGTGGTCTGGCAACAGGGCAAAACCGGCCGACTGAATTCAAATGTTTCAGATGGTAATTGAATTTCGATTTTTCGTATTTCCTTCGAATATTATCTCATCACTCGAGTGTTAGCGCAAAAAAGAAAGAAAAAAACCCGCGATGCACACCTTTCCGGATAAATATAGGGAATGTGCGCGTTAGAGGTGAATGAGTTTGCCGAGTGATACAACCAACATTTCGCACTCGCTGGAGCAAATTCCAGTGTAAAACGCATTGCACAGTTGGCGAAATTTGACTTGGTTTTTATTCGTGCAAAATTTTGCAAGAAGTAGATGATTGGTTCGATGACTCAACGATGATTCGATCGGTTTGGTTCATGGAACATTTGGAACGTTATTGTTTGCTTACGTTTCATATTTTCTTTTGCGTATGCAATTTTTTTTTATTCGTATAGATCGGATAAGCCGTTTTTTTTTCTTAGTAAAATAAGTTTTATCATAAACAAATTACAGTCCAACGCCGTTTATCCGGGTATCTTTTATTCGAGTAATTTGTTTATTCGTGCGATTTAAAATGATAGTTTCAATCGCGTCCATATCAACTACCAACCCAATTAAATAAAAAAGTAAAGATTTGAATTTTAGTGTTAGGAAAATTACAAATTATTAAAGTCGTAGAAATAGAACATTAAATAATAATATTAAATTAAAATATAAATAATACAGATAAATGTTTTAGTTAAAAAATTACATACTAAAGCATAATTGGATTCTTAAGAAAACGAAATCTTTCAACCATGTTCTTCAATTAGTCGGCTAAGGACGAACTGCGATGGTAGCCTGTAGAATAGACATTGTACCGCATTATCCCAATACCTGTTCCAACACTGTTTATCTATAAATTCCACTGAATGATGATATATTTTATTCTTGCCATCGCTTACTTCTGCCACTGTTCCGAATCGAATTCTCGTGCACGAAAATGAAGAAAACCCACCATTATAATAGCTCAACTAATCGGCTCAATCGGCCCGAGTTCGATCGATGTGTGTACTGCAGAACGCCAGTGTGGATTGAATCCGTTCCGGTTTGCGGCTCTAGATGAAGAAGTCATGAAGTCATGCTGCAGCAAATCGATACGATGCGTTACGCGTCGGCATTTCATGGTGCGTTAGCACGCTGGAAGTAGCTTCTAAAATTAATTCTAATCCAAACATACCGCTGCGGCTGTAAGGCATCGCGAACCACAAACACACCACCCCTGTACCGTGCAAACAACCCTAATGTTTGGCCCGCGGGTTGGCGAACAACCCGGCCAAGTTGACCGGGGTCTCGGCTTCTTCAACATCATCACACAATCGTCATCATCGTCGATCGTTCTTTAAAGAAACAGTTCGTCCGGTTGAAGACGTCTCAAAATGGTTGAAGGTAGAAAATAATACGAATTTGAATGAGTCATTTGGGCCTGGGAGCTACACCGTTTCAAAAGCTTCGTGTAAAATGAAGAAGATTCTTACCTCTCGAACTTTGATTCTCGAACCGTGCTGATGTGGGATATTATTCGTTTGACCGACCGGCCTAAGGGGGGTGGCAGAATAAAACAAATCGAAAAGCATTCGAAAATAAACCGCTTTACGCGCATCGCAGAAGCGAATCGAAACACAGAACGAGAGAAGGAAAGAATTAAGACATTCCTTTGCCAAAGCTAAGCATACATCCGCGCATACATGCTCTGGTGCTGGGATAGAAGGATATCGCATCAATGCGATCATCTCACACCCATAATCGACGCCGTCTGATTGAACGGGCAGCGAATTTTCATTTTTCAGACAGAGCAATTTGATTATTTTTCAACCACCGGATCGCACATTCCAGCTCGCGAATCGATTCATTTCACAAAAATCTGCTGCAGTCCACATTAACTCCGGTAGATTATGACTTTTGCTGGACCATTTTAAAGGCTTCGTCCGAATGGTTCCAATTTTGCTTCCCATTCGATCCCCGATCCATTTGCATCTTCAGTGCGATGAATAAACAAACACCATCCCACGGGAACTGCATTCCTGAACGATACTGCGCTAGTCAAATCGCGTGAGGGAAACCAACCGGTGAAATTGTTCTTGAACTTTGCAAAAATCCTGCCGATGACGTCACTTTTTTTGCACCACATCCTACATAATTCGCATGGTTTCGCGCCCATAAGAAATACAAAACAACGATTGCAACATTCCATTTTGCATACACAGCTTAAATTCGATCACACGATCAGTGCTAAAATCGGCAAACACTGACCAGCTGGTATTGCAAAAACTATCACCATCACCAAAAAAAAAACGCTCCTGCCTGCTTCCACTTGATGCTGCCAAAAATTGGATGTGTTAATTTATTGCATAAACTTTACCCCGCAACCTTAGGCACCTAATGCATTCCCATGCCAGAGGGTAACAAAACAGCACGCCGGCAGCCAAAATCTCTGCTGCCTTCTCGTCCATTTTGTTTACACGATCGCATTAAATGATTTATCTTACTTTTTGGCAGTATCAATAAATAAGCGCAGAAATAAATAAATATGCCAGAATGAGAGCCAATCTGCAGCCGCCCCACCCCAAAGGGGGGAGGACCTTTGCAAGAATTGGTGGTCAAAATGTCTAATTTAGTGCTAATTTAGGGATGGCAGACCGGGACGTGCGCGTACACGATAAATCCAAAGATTAAATGTGTGTGTGTGCGTGATTTTGTTGTTGTTGCAATTCTAAGTCTCCTCTCCGTGGGGGTTTTTTTTTTTGGGAATTTTGCTTTGGGGTGTGTTCGTATCATTTGAATAAATTTGATCATTTCCCCAAAAGGGAGTACGTGTGTGCTGTTCGTTCGTGCACTTTACTTTTTTTTGCTTTACAATCAAAAAGCAACAAGATCAAGTCGCTTTTTTTTTGGCAAACGATTATCAAATGAAGTCGATGACAGCAGTTATCGCAGCGCGATTCAGGTTTTCCTTTTTTAAATTATTTGGACCTCTCATTCCAGATGACGCACCGTTTCGCTGCTATCGAAGATGGCGTCACTGCCATGCGGTTACACGCGCGATTGCTCGGTATCATGGTGTACTAATGATTGATAACTATGTTTCCTCTGCACTAGGAAACGCGCGGCGGCGCTCTGATTACGGACGCGCATTATAATTGTCGAAGGGTGGTGCCTAATGGGAAATTGATGATAATTTGGCACATGAAGCTCTAGATTACGTGTTACGGATCGCCCGTGATCGATTTTGTTGGTGGGGAGCCAACCCGTCTTGGTGCGGCAAAGTATGTTTATATTTCTTACTCTTTCGGCCGCTTTGATAACGTCCAGTTCGGACATTCGGGTTTTTTGATTATTTGTATTTTGGGAATCATTAGTCAAACTTTTTGACATGTGCATTATTGGTTGCGTCTGTCGCCGTGCAATGAAATGTTTCCGGCACGCATTACATCAAAGGTTAGCGTTGCTTATCGTAAGTGGCATGTCGAAAGTGGGTTAATTTTTACTGTATCATTATTACATTAAAGAGAATTAATATAAAATAAACATTTATTTAACCAATATCATCAGTATAGTAATGCTTATTTTTTCATATTTTTCATTTCAGGTAAGAATTAAAACGTCTTCATGAGGATCACTAGAGCTGCAAATAACGCTGCAGAATATCCTACTGCATCGGACCTCTTCTTGAAGATCTGGGTTAATCCTGTTTCGGATAATCCCTCCATCTCTATCACAAACTTTAATCCGGATCGGACTATACAAAAGCGGACTGCAGAAAATGCAATGTCCGTGGTTGACTTCTTACTTCCTCGAGAACTACCGAAACATCCTACGGAGGGAGAAGAAAAGTTTATCCTATCGTTAGTTCGCAAAACCAGGAAGTACAAACCCACGGGCAGCTCACGGGAGATTTTAATCATCGTGAGAAACACAATACTTAACCACCTTGCAGGAAACAAATGAGATGCGCAACTTCTTATGCGTCCAGACTTTTCTTTTCATGCTTCATGCTCTCGGATTTAATTTGGGTTAGTGTAATATGAGCTCATTTTATAGGCAAGAAAGAAGGTCCTTTATGTGAACCACACATACTATGCCGGTGCAAACCACAGTCGATGTTGATGTATGAAGGCCACACGAAAGGTAGCACACACGGGGCCAAGTATTCCTCCGGGTACTTGCTATTAAGCATGACCTAACCATGAAGAGACTTAGAGACTCATGTCATTTAGGACAAAGTGTTTGCTTTTGCTCATTTTCTTCCCTACATTGAAGTGTTCCCTGTGGTCCGGTTTAAGCAACATCAAGAATTTATGCTGCTACATGCTTCACAGCAGCCTTAATTCACTTGGGTTCGTTAAAGTGTTCTCGGTTTTGTGTGAGGTAGGATACGGTTTTTTTTCTTGTTGCAACTCCGTTGCGTCATCATGCCCACCGGCACTGGTCAACGAATCTCACCTTCACGATTTCGTGCCATTCATGTGGTTCTTCTTGCTTATATTCGTCCTACCACGTAGCAAATCCCCTTGAAGTGTGCTTTTGCAGTCCAAATATCACATTCCACAACTGGTTCTGGTGCGGTGAAGCAGTGAAGAAAGGAAGAAATAAATGCTAAAATATAAAGTAAATCAAAAACTGAACCAAAAAAAAAACAGCACAGCAGTAACAAAGCCTAAAAAACAACATTCCAGCAAATAGAAAAACATCGTTAAAAGCACATCGTATTTCTTTTCTTTTTTGCTTTGCCCCACGCTTGGTAGAGCAACTCTTCCAGTGGGGGGAAATAAGTTCTGCACCAGAGAAGAATGCGGATTTTTTATTCACTACTGCAGTTTTTGAGCGAATATGTATAATATGGTGTACATTGGTTCAACGCTATACAGATATACGCAGCGAACGAATTAAACTCACCTTTGGCGGTAGCAGTTACTCTTCTGGCATACAGGAAAACATAGCGATAGTATGAACCAACACACATACGTCCACATACACACCATTACTTGCAATAATTCTGTAAAAAAACTGCAGTACGATAATATCGCGAATACGAGATTGAACCACTTAAAACCCACTGGTTTTGGGGGCATTGAAATGAGAACCGTTGTGCGTTTGTGCGCTGAAGTTGTCATCGCACCTGATGCAGATGCAGAATGTGCAGTGGTCTGCCTTTGGAAAGGAAATAAAAAAAAAACATCCAGGAAAGGTTCTTCACGCTGCAGATGAAGCACACATACGTCGCCGTTTTGCTGTAGCAGGAGTGCAGGAGGGGTCCATATGCGGGAAATGCATTCTTTGCTGTTTCGCTGCAAACTGCACTTCGGATCTCGTGCAGCTGGGTGGGTGTGTAATGGCAGGAACGGCTACGGAGACTGCTTTGTCCTTCCGAGGTTCGTGAATCAGAGTTTGCACTGGGAAGCCGGGAAGTTCTTTCCGTCTTTCCCGTCTGTTCCATGTGAAAACTCGAACTGCAGGAAATCGAGGTACACACGAATGAGGAATTATGTGGGAAATGTTTGCGGCATTTGCCATACCAGCATACCGAGCGTCTTTAGTTGGTGTAAGTGAAAGGCATACAGGACAGTAAGTTCTTACAACCAGGCTTGGAGTAATTTATCTTTTATGGTTTGATTAAAAATTTGCAAAAAAAATTGTAAAAAAAATGGAAACACCCAATGATATCAATCAATCATAAAAAAATCTCATTCAACGATACATTCTCAGTACACTGCATTTCGATATTTAGTTTTTGAAAGGGCATTCAATCAGCCAATATTAATCTGGGTTCTGCAATATTGTCCGCGTCAGATTTAATTAAGGAATCGTAACAGCATCAGGGAAAAGTTAACATCAGCATCATTATTGGGGTCAGTCAATTAAATGGGCATGGAGTGGATTTTGTTGAATTTCTTCATTTGGTCGTGTATATTATTAATGCTATTTTCTGTATCTTTATTATTTTTATTATTGTCTGAGCGTATATTTTCTGTTTCGCGCATTCGATTCTTCTCTTCAGCGAAGCAAAAGGTGCACGCATGGAGTGTTGGGAAAAAGGATATAGCAATGGTGAGGTGTAATCATTGCCAAAAATATGTACATATTTCGAAAACTTGTCTCACCGAACAGCGGGATCTTGATAAACGTTTCACAATGGTTGTTGCGATAAGAGGAAGGAAGGTGGCCTGGTTTTTTTTTGGTAAGGCATATATATTTTTTTCTTTACTGTATAAAAGCCCCACATCATTCCCACCGGTTTTCGGGAGGGGGTTAAATCAACGCTTCGATTTTAATTATGCTACCGCTTACCGGGGGTCACTGAACCAGGAGAAGCGCAATAAAAAAACTGCATTCCATTACTTTTTTTGTGTCCTTTGCTGCACTTTCGTGGCCGTTTGGTGTTGCTTGAAGTAAATGGCGCAACATTGTTGAAACCAAAGCAGCAGCAGCAGCATGCACGAATGAACGAACGATTGCTGTCCAGGAATTGCGAGACTAGAGCAATTGGATGCTGTGCACGGGTGGTGAATCGTGATGGGGGGGAAGTGATAACATTTTATGATAGCTATAATACTTTATCGTTTCACCTTGTTGCATCATTTCGCGACTGAAACGAGCCGAACGGCAGGAAATGTTAAGAACGCGTTTTATGGTATTTCTATGTCTTTATTAACGCTTTGATCAATGCGATGTAGCGATTGATTGTTGAGTATCCAACAATGCAACTTTGACATATTTTTCATTAATATGAAAAATGATTTATTTTAACGCAATAATGCTCAATTATGGCAAAAATGGTTGTGCAAAAATTGTGTAAAATTAATTATTAATTGTAAATTATAACCATATGTTAATATTAATAAACTTCACATAAACTTTAAATTCAAGATGATAAGCTTTCAAGCAAAAAACAAAATATGCCGCTTGTGTTTCGTATGCCGCGATTGAAGGAAGCAATTAATAGTCCGTTTTTTGCCATCAAAGATCACATTCTTCATGCTCGAAAAGTAGCAAAGAAATCCATAAACACGTCGGAACGATAGCAGAAGAAAAAAAAATTAAACACGATCCGGGTGGTTGGCCCGCTAAGAAACAACTGACTATGAAGTAGTACTCCCAAAACCTATGCAAATTAATCGTATGCTGATGAGCATCGTTTCTGAAAAGAAACCGAAAAAGAATGCGAACAGAAAATTGTTCGACTCAATTTGTCCAATTATCTAATATATGCTCTCCATGTGTGTGATGGCCAGGCTTTTGCCGATGGTGCATCTTGTTCGATGGGTTTTTGGAAAACCCGACCAAAGCCCAATGTTGGAAAGGTTATCGTAACAGCACTCAACGCCAACAAACCTGTTGCTAGGAATTGCAAATTTGCCACAATCTCAACCAGCTCAAGCTCAACAGCAGAACATCGTGGCATATAAAGTCGGCAAAAAAATGATATCCTACACCCAATCTTGGCCCGATCTGTTGGAAGTGAGCCGGAGCGGGATTCCGGTGTGATTTACGCAAAGGATGTTCCGAAACATCGCCACGTAGATTGTGTTGGCCGCTCTTCGTTAGTGAAACGGTTTTGCTAAATCGATCGCCCATTCCGTGGCGGATGCGCTGGGCAAAATGTTCGGTGACATAGGCAAAACAACAGCTAAAAACAACTTAAAAATCTATCCTAATTAAGATAGCAGTTGACGGCGAAAGACAGATAAAATGCCCAAAAAAATCTAAATATGTAAGCATCTGGGGAGAGCGAAAAAAAAACTCATCCACTCGTTGGGGGTTCTCGTGAATTGTGTGTGATCGCTTTTACCACACATTTGCTTCGGTAAGCGAATTTTGGCATTTTGTTTCGGTTTTTCTGGTTCTTTTGCTTCGCAATTTATCCTCTTGGGCGCTGCACATTTTCCGTTTGATGTTTCGTTAAGTTTATTAAATTATAAAATTATGCAAAGCGTATCGCTTTCAATCGCCAATCGTCATGACCGTGGTGAGAGAACGGACGTGGTGCGGAATTAAAAGAGAAAAATACCTTCAAATTAAATACCAATCCGTTAGGAACTTTTGACAAATATGTAATGGGCGCGGATTGAAAGACCGTAGACCGTAGAATGCTTGCTATAGACAGAATTGGACCAACATCGTTCTTTGTTGTGGTATTTTTAGATCTGTCTACATACCTTTAACGTGAAGTTTCTATACACCATTATGCGGCCAGATACGGGTTGACTTTGTTGAAAGGTTTTAAATCATATTTTAAGCTATAACTATTGCTGTATTAGTTTACAACTCTTGTTTCCAGTTTTTATTCAATCTTTTGCATTACCCTGTTTGGATCTTGTTTTTAAATATATGGAATTATTGAATATCAGAAATATTGAATAATCAGAAATATTTTTTTCAAAGTTCTCAACCACATTTCTTTCAAATAAGAATAAGTTTTTCAACTGTAAAAATATCATTTAAACAGTTAGAACCTTGTACCAAAACTCCGAACAGCAGCCGGTATACAGACATCCGGTGATTTCTTCCTGTCTTCGTGCCACTTCCGTGCGGATCGCGACAGTGAATAGGAAAACGATTGACACGTCATGGAAGGCAATGCCGAAACGAGAACGAAACGGGCCTGTGCTGGTACTCGTTTGTTTATGTCTCCGTGAAACAAAATAAACCAGAATTCCGAACACTAGTTCACCCTACAGTCGGCAACGGAAGTTAGTGTCAAATGTGTCTTAAAAACCAGGATGTTCCGTTTGGTTTTTGGGTCCTCTTCCGTTGGCACGCTTGAAGCTGTCAAGTACCCCGAACCGTACACTTCAAAGCTGAAGCCGAGCCACCAGTTACCGTTCGGAAATGGCGCGGCTTTCTCCGGACGCTCTTTAAGTTGCTTTGTGGGATTTAAAAAAAAAAAGATGAAAAAAAAAATAAATGCAAAAGACACCTAAACGTTTCGTCGAGGATATGAGCCTAACTATTTATGATGCAACGTTGTGTGAGAGACAAGCAATAAATGTAGGACGTTTGCAGCAAAAATGTCAACCGGAAGAGAAAAGGAAATGGCACAAATTGTCATCGTAATCTGTTGACAGATTTGTGTGTGTTTTTTTTTGGGATTTTTACGGAGCGAATCGATTTTATCGATACGGCTTTATTGGGGATTATGCTTTGGTTGTCAGGGGAAAAAATAATCGCCTTTATATACAAAACGGAACAGATGGTTTAGAAAAGGTGTTATTAAAGTATCATATCAAACTGTTTTTTTTTCTGTCAAACTTTTCTGTCATTTTTGAAGAAAATATTGTTTGCTTAAAATATTTATGTTAAGAAGTTCAACTTCTAATACTTAAGCATTGTATCTTTTGTAACCATATTCTGTAGATAAAAATTAGTAACATTTTTAATAGACGATAGACTCCAAAAAACACGATCTTATCGTTCTCGCATGCTTGATTGATCGGTTGTACTACTTTAACGCCGACTGATCGACGCGATTACAGCCTGTTGCGTGTAGGTGGTGACGAAATCCACAAGTTATGTTATGCACTGTTAATCTCCCACACTCGTTCGCTTTTGCCACAGCCGTATCATTTCCATCTGGACTAGTTCCACCATCAAGCACTGCTGTACCCAGCGAAGTTAAGATACGGTCCGCTTGTTAATGAGACAAAATCATTGTAAATCTGCAACTGATGCTCGAAATGAAATCATTAAGTCCCCAGTCCTTCCTCCGGGTTTGTACCGCACCAAACCCAAAACCAGTCTCGGTTCATCACATCCCGCGATCCTCCTGCGCTCGACACAGCGCGAACACATTAGTTTCCCGTGGATCTTTATACAAAGGCTTACACTTTGAGGGCTTTATTTCTATCGAGCTTTAATCTAGATTAACACCCCACCCTCTTCTGCTGTACCCTGTTTGCGTTTAACCCCAACCAGACTCCATCGCGTATCTCGATAAATATTAATCACTGTCGTTTTCGACGGTCAGATATTCTACACCACTGGTTCGGGGGGTTTTTTCATATGCGACTAAGGTGAAAAGTAAGCAAGACAGGAGGAAGAGTTTTTGGGGGTTTAAAATTCTTTCGTCTCACACCAAAATGCGCAATGCGTGCGGAACGATCGCCGAACGTTTTAGAAGGAGAAGGAATTCCGTGACCACACACGACCGCCACAGCAAACAGCATCAGCGTTTGATTCTCGCGTACCAATTGTGGCCTAGGTGTGTGTTTGTGTGGTTGTGTGTATTTTCCTTTCAGTGCACTGATGGTCACCAGTTCTGAGGGTTTGAGAATTCCGGTGTAGCGTAGACAAAGACGCAACAACTCTTTGGACGAAAGAAAAAAAAAGGGTAGCGACCACATAGTACCTTTTAGGTGCATTCTTTGCAAAGGAGATCAATGATTTGGTGGGCAGCGAGGAGAGAATAGAGTGAGATAAGGAAATACACAAGAGTGTATCGGTTGAGTTGATGCGGGACTATCGCAGCAGGAGTAGCCGGGGAAG
Source organism: Anopheles funestus (assembly GCF_943734845.2). Classification (NCBI taxonomy): domain Eukaryota; kingdom Metazoa; phylum Arthropoda; class Insecta; order Diptera; family Culicidae; genus Anopheles; species Anopheles funestus. The sequence goes on along the minus strand of NC_064598.1, from coordinate 40,725,632 downwards.
CATGATTTATTTGACTGTAGGTCAGAAAAAGACTCCCGGGGATATTGAAGAGCAAGGGGGGAAGACATTCGAGATTCGAATACGCATACCTTCTTCGTTCTTGCGGCGCCCGCACACTCCTAAATCACCTAAAGTGGACTCATTATTTAGAGATTAGGCCAAGAAATGCGTAACCCTTAGACCGGTAAATTAGCACGGCAACACACTGTCGACGTTCGTTGTCCACTGTGAGCTAATAGTGTTTTGCTTTATTGGAGTAGTAGTTGCAGATGTGGAGATGTTTTTTTTCTCTGTAAAACCTCACTCCGAATTCTTAAAAGTTGTTAGTTTTGTTCTTGATAGTTTTCTTTTCCGAGTTGACATTACGTTGCATCTCCAGAGATGAAGTTATAGGGATATAGGGACGGCACACCGTACGGCAGGTGCATTCTCCTGACACCTCTGAGTCTGATGACTTCACGGGCGGTGATCGGAATAGCCCGGGGCAGTAGTAACGAAGTGCGCAGGGAGCACACTAAAACGACAGAAGGTCGGTAATGGTTCCGGAAAACAGGGGGATACAGAAAAAGGGAAAACATCTCATATATGAGGTGAGCTAACGATAGCCAGCTGGCGCCAAGCAAATTATCACCCAGCTTCGTGACACCATGTAGCAAGGCCCATCGGATGAGAATCTAATGCTTGTGCTGATGCTGAACCTGTTCGATGGTATTACCACGATCCGGACACCGAACTGCATTCTTAAGCGACTATTTTTATCTTAATAAACTTAGGGTTAAGGTATAACAAAAGAATTATTATAATTTTTGGAGTATTTTTTTTATAGTTTTGAATAGTAAACTTCATTCTTCATCACCAATTATCGAGTTATCTAACAAAAAATAAATTATCAGCACATTAACATGTATCTACATCGTAGACTCGATAAAATCTAATGTATTATTCAAATCCCTTAAACACTTGTATTAATGGAAGGGGTATAGCAATACATACACAACACAACCTCTCACACAAAACGCACTCAACGAAACAATTTCACCGCATTTTCTTCATGGTGGCCATCAGCCAGAGACTGATCGAAGCGAAGCGCACTTTATGAACTACTCCAGAAACCGAAAGGAAAACCGTGATCCATAGAGTAAAGATAGCTCACTGTACTTTTGCTGTGATCAGAGAAAGGGGAAAATTCGGGAGGGGGGACTTAGTCATCCGACAAAGGAGGAGGAAGCATCAAAATGTCTATCACGCTGGCGAGATAACCCGAAAAGTGTGCAGCAAACGGGTTTTTGTGTTTCGGTCAGGAATTTTCACCTTTCCTCTGATGAGGCACACGAAAACGCCTGATGTGAACCGTTTTACCATACACAGTAGCGAACAAAAATGTTGTTCCAGGCGGAAGTTTAATTAATTTCCAACCCGTTATACTCAATACAATAGCTTTAAAATTAAAAGTATCTACAATTAAACAAAATCATTTAAAGCTTGTTGTTGGGGTTTAAGCACGCATGCAATATACCTGATTCGTTTTACAGCAATAATAATGTTGAAACGTATTGTAACGGAAGCGAACGTACAGGCCGGAATGCAGCGCGCTCATGCTTCGCGATCTTCACTGCTTCATGTTGATTTTGAGCAAACGGGATGGGTCAACGAAGGAAGGGAGGAAAAAGGCGGGGGAATATGTTTGGCTTTGATTGTCGCCGCCTAACATGAGCGGCGATGATTTATCTTTCGCGGTGAGTGGCGCGAGAAAACGGAATGGCAATTGCCCGAGCCACTTTGTTCGTGACTTTTTCGCGAAAAGGGAAATTATCGAATGCCTAAAACAACAGTGAATTAAGCACACACACAAAAAAGCGGGTCAAAGATCGAAAGATCGTTCATCCGATCGTTTCGTTTTATAGTTAACTGAAATTGATCAACATGTACACTGGAATGAATATTGTTCGGCAGGTTATCCAGCAAAGTTCATAGTCATGAATTAAATTTGTTACTTTTGTTTTATATATTAACTGCAAATCTAGCTTAAGACCTTTTTGCTAACTATTATAAAACATTTCCAAAATATATAGTTTGACTAGTTCAATCAGCACAATGGTTTCCAATCTCTATTGGTAGTCCGTTCGTGTCTGGTTGAAAAGATTAACGCAAAAAGATAAGCATGACATTTCGTATTGTATTTTCGACTAATTCTTTTATTTTGCTATACAAACATGCTGCAACGTGATCATAATGACCGAAGGTTCGATCGACGGCCGGAGAAAAATTCCACAATCGAAACGCAAGCACACGAAATGCAAATTTCACCCCAGCTGTGGCTACGGTCAAACTTTTGGGAAGAGGATCAAATGAATATCAAAAGCATAAGACCAATTCTTCGTTTTGGCAAAAACCCCGGTAACAGCGTTCGATCATCAGCATCTCGTTCTGTGTCTTTCTGTTCGCATTAGTGTTCATTCTTGCTGTGCCGTGTTCGTGCTTCACAAACACCCCCCGGGGGCAGGAGGACGTATACCACTTGGGTGAAAGGCTGAATATCATGCTCCACTCACCGTGTACCACATCATGCCATAAAACAGAACGAAGCCGAAAAGAAATGGCCGGCCGAGTTGAAAAAGGATTGCAAATTAAATTTTGGATTCCACAAGAATCCACAAATATTTGCACATTGATTGAGTGATGGCCTCCTGTATTAAGTGGTGCAATTATGTCTTGCGGTCGTTTTATTCAAATGGGATACATTTGATATGCGTGTTTGGCGAGCGGCGGCGATCGCGCTTGATGCTTTGCGGGGTGGAAATAAAAAGATGAAACGCCAATCTCAACGATACAAACACACACCAGTCTCACCTTTGTTTCTTTGTTTGTTTGTTTCGTGTGCCGTCTCTTATTCAAGGGATCAAAGAATGTGCAAAATGAGTTACTTGATTTCAGTGAGCTATCGAATGATTTTTGTTCCGCGAGCTTTTCGCTTTTATATTGTTGTACTTTTGAATTTGTATAGTTTTTGGTATTTTTTTTTTAGATTTGTATGTTTTCTGTGATTTATGCTTTTTTAAACTTCGTGTCTGTTTGTTTTTATCTCTTTATAAACCCGTTTCCGTTACACTTCCGCTCCCTCGATACAAACACACACACACACATAAGAAGGCTCAATGATTCAAGCACAAACGAGAAATGCTTGGCGCCCAATGGGATAAGAAAATAATGAATGAATATGTTGGCCGCCCAAAGCTCGCCCGAAGGAAAAGACAGGCAAAACAAAAGAGAAGAAAAAAAAGCAACAATTCAAAAGATGAAATAAAGACGATTGGAACGCTTGTACCGAAATGAACGGCGAGCATCGCCGGTATGATCAGCACAGGCTCATAAAAAGTAAAATAAAAACCAGTACCGACCAGACCAACCTGCCATCTCTCATCCAGGTCGTGTGTGCAGGAGAGTGGCTTTTGAAGAAAAAAAAATCATGCTTTACTCCAGAATAAAGAGAAAATCCGGATCTATCAACCTTTTACCACCCCAGCGGCTACCTTAAGCAACGAACATTCAAAATTCCTCACCCATACACGCACTCGGCGGGCCCTATCATCGAGGCCTCGTCTTCCTCTATCGTACGATCGGCTACCTCCACCTCCCCCTCTATTCCCAACCAGAACGGTCCCGTCGATGAATATTTCGAATCGTTTATTCGAGCACATACACACACACACACCTTTCTCGATCGCAATGCTGCCAGGGGTCAGTCCCATCCGGACAGAGGATGGGCAATGTGAAAAGGATGATGAAAGAATTTTTATTTCCCATGGTCGTTACTTAGCTCTCTCGCTCTCTCTCCGTTCCGTCCACTGCCTGTCCGCGCATGCCACGCATCGCACACCAACATAGCCCCATCCACGATCGGAGCCGATTCATATCCCTGCATTCTTTGGGGCCTTTCGCGTTTCGACTTGATTCGCGATTCCGTAGGCTGGCCTGCTGCTTGAATCGACGAAAAGAGGAATAATACACATCCACTGGCAAGATCAAACCAAGAGCGATTAGTGAAACGGTTCAGACACGATCGCTTTTCTGGCCTGTTTTTGCGCGATCAAACCTGTTCGCAAGCATTACGCATCATTTACACTCCTGGAAAAAAAACTCCCCAGAAAACGATTTTAAATATAGACACAAAAGGGAAGGATTGTTCTGTTTTCAAACTTTATCTATTTTAGAGAAAAAATAATTAGAATTTTTGAAATCTTCTCGACTTTTCAGTATTAAATTTAAATAATTACAAAGTTATAAGAAGTATAGTACAGTTTATAAAACCACATTAAGCTATTAATACTTATCGCAGCACAATTATTTGCTCCAGGACTATAACAGCTTTTCAGATTATCCCTCTACCGTAAATTATTATTTCCAAATTTCTAAAACCTTTGGAAATCATTTCTTTACTACGCTTTACCATTTCTCCAATCATTCGTATCTCCATCTTCAAAAACGCAAAACCCACCCGCGTGCACAGACCTCTCGTATTATGTCCCGGTGCATTGTTTATCGATGCTTCGGTGCTTCATATGCTCCCAGCACCAAGACATGCCCGACCGAGTGGTTTTCACCCATTCCGGAGGTTATAATAATCAACGCATTATTAGGCACTTTGGATTGGGCAAAAGTGTTGGGCTCTTTTTTTTTTTTTGGATTGTGAAAAGAGCAGAAGGAAGGTTTGTTTGATATCGGCAAGATGCGCGCGCCAAACCACGGAAGGAAAAAGGGAGAAAGATGAGCCGAAATGAATTGAGCTTTTTTATGGATCGTTGGTTTGTGCGAACGATCGCGTAGTCTATAAAGCATAACTGAACAACGGGACCGACTGGCCAAATGGAAGAAAGAGGAAAAACCTACACCAAACCAACACCACTATAAAAAAACGGTTAGAAAAAAATTATAGCGGCTTAACGTGACGCGAGGGAGCATAGGTGGAAAGATAAGATGTAACTCGCGAGACTTACAAAACCTCTTGTGAGTGTCGATCGTAACCGAAGCTTGAAGTAGACGAATGGAGACGAAAAAAAAGTTCTAAAAGAAAAAAAGAACGTTAAGGCACAATGCACAATGGCACGAATTTCTGAACCAGGGGAAAGAATAATAGCTGATGAGCTGAAATGGTGGAAATGGTTGGTGTAAGTGGTGGAAAACCACCAACCGGAGCACAACCACCACAACTGCGTTGGGAATTAAATTGAGCGAATAACAGCTGCATTAAAGGGTCAAACCGATCGGGACTTCCAAGGATGTTGGAAATGAGACATTTTATTCTTTGAGCTTAATAGTGCTCCCCTCCGGGAAGGACCACCACGAAAAAACCGTTTGCAGGAAACTACACCTCCGAGGACATGCCACGTGTGCAACTGGTGTCTCCGAATGTAGCTGTTGCGAGGCAATAATATAAGCAGCGATAAAGCTGTAACATTGTCCATTTTCTAGCCAACGAAAAACGCCCCTATTTAAAACAGAACGAAACTACACCTATTCAACAAACCGTGAAAGGATGTTGGCGTTTTTTTCTGTTTTTCACAGCTTTGGTATCGCCTCGCCAGTTGAAATACCTTCATCTGAGTACTTACATTTTTATTGTTTTATTAGTTGCGGTTGCTCGGTACTTCGGTACTTGGCTACCTTAATAAAATAAAGCCGCTGGAAGGGAAATACCTACACGGCTTGTGGCGGCGCCAGTTTTCTACGTAAACGATTGCCAGCAAGATTGGAAGATCGGTAGCGGTGAGAACTGGAAAAACGACACTCCAAGCTAAGCGTTTGTTATCTTTATTGTGATGCGCAAAGTTATAACCCGAGGAAAAAAAGTGAATAGTTGATCATCTTTTTATCGTAAGATACATTGTGTTTCTTGCAGTGTGCCTAGAGCACTCTCTATATTGGTCTCCGTCTGCCGTTGTATTCTACATCCCAAAACAGTGCCCCCCATCTTCCCCAGACCATACTTAAGCTTACACACTTGGGGCGATTATGAGTTGCACATTTTTCTCGCATCAATTCGATCGGAAGATGATTTCGACAGCGTGTTGCTTAGTCTAACCTTCTCTTTGTAATCATTTTCGTTTCGGTTTTTTACTCCTTCCAGCATTAGTCCCTGTGGGAATTTTGTTGGGATAAAAGTCGTTCACTTTACGTCCTTCGTTGTGTTGATCTCCAAATTTCTTACGTAAATTCTCAGTCCCCAACCCTCAGTAAGGGAAGAATGTTGAGCTTTTTTTCTCTCTCTCTCTCTCTCTCTCTCTCTCTCTCTCTATCTCCAACCCCTTTCGTTGCAGATCAAGATTTAATTTCTGATACTTACCCGTTGTGTGGTTGCGCATTTAGCCTGTGGCTTATTACGCACCTAATTGCTGACCCGGCAAGTACCTGCATCGTACGCGAAGAGCTTTAGAGCCAAACGTGTTAACACCTTCTCACCGTTTCCTACTTCCGTTGAATTCTTTCGTTCTAGCAATACTATGCCTAATATCTTCATTAGAGGCAGAAGGAAAAAAACGTAAAGTAAATTCGAAGCAGTAGGGAAACAAAATGTGTGAGAATTATGTTCATTGAGGGAAAGAAAAGAAAAACACACCAACAAAATCGACCAAAAACCCTTCTGACGTCTGACGTCATGCGGTTTTCATGATGCGTGGAAAATCTGGAACTCCGACACCCTTGCGCGAACATCATCACCACCACCAGCAGCAACAGCAGTTCCAATCAAGGAGTTCAATAACTTTTCGCCAACCTTGACGGGTGGGCATGGAAAACTAGAAACACAAAATGCAATACATACTCCACAACTCTGACACTCTGAAGAATGGCCAGTGATGGAAGCAATGGAAAATAGGGGACCGAAACCTTCTTTTTTGCCTGTTGAAAAAGGTTCCACTCTGCATAACCTTTCAAGTGGTCAACAACATCGAATACCCCGTGGCAGTAATTTTTCCGCACAATTTTCCTGGTGTTGAATGGGGAAAAGTGCAATAGAAAAAAATGGACCCTCTTCATCTCGATTTTGTCATTCTTCAAAAGTCAATTATTCGATGAGTGTTTGTTGAAACTGATGGGAGTTGTAATCGGTTTTTTTTGTTGCAAACTGTGGAAATTGAGGCGTTATTTTTATTTATTTTTTAATTTACGTTCGCTGTAGGAGTTAAATTGAAGGATTTTTTTTTGCTTGAGTTGAATTGTGAGATGGATCAAATAAGGTTTTCTCTATTGACATGTTGATGTGATAACCCTTGTGCAGAAACTCAATAAGAAAAGAAGAATTTAATGTTTATTTGAGTATGTAAAGTTACTCATTTTTTGTCATAATAATTCTAACTTATTTCGACTAATAATTTAATTTTAATAAAGTAAATGTTCAGATTTTCCTTGTCAACATATTTTCTGAATATGTTTATGCTGCTATTAAAATGTGTATGCCGTAATGACATTCATTCAGCAACCATCACATCCCCATGATGCTTATCGAAGTGAACATGGCAATTGTTCATGCCACTCCTCGTGTCCCATATTTGAGCGCCAAAAATTGGAACACCCGAAGGTGGCAAACGTAATTGCACTCTAAACGCAGTTTTTCCTCTAAATTTAACAATCAATTGTAAATGAGTAACGCTCTTTCGATGCGGGCCGTGCCCTTCGTCCTCACCGGCACACCAACGGACACTTTTGTGCGTGCGCGTGTGTGTGTAATCATAGGCACATTCGGCTGGTGTCCGACAGGGACTGCCTCCTAAACCGCACACCGAGCGTGTCCAATTAAGATTTGTAGCCAGTTTTATTATTATTTCCCATTGTGTACGATTCGTTCCTGTCCCTCTCGATTTCTTTCACGCCGTTTCTCCCTTTTTCCCATACTTCATGCTGTTTGAATTTGTACGATTTGTAAGCATAAGACGTACCGTGTTGTTGCTCGTCAGAGAGCTATTCGCTTTCGAAACGGACCGATTTTTCCTACATTTCAATGCACGAGAATTTCTTTTTTACACTGAAATTCCACCAACGTCACCATCGAATTTTGGAAGTTTTTCTTTCTTCCTATTCTACAATACCGTTCCGTTTTTTTGTTTGTCGCTCGGTTTGCTTAACCTTTCGTCAAGACCACCCGCACCACTAATTCCGCACTCATGATGAGGCTATAATGACTTCCGATTCTCTGCCCTAGGGTTTGCTTTCAGTCACCGCCGACCGTCACACCGACTGGCGTGTCAATTACGGGGCCGTGCCTTGGTAGGTATATGTATAACACCTTAGGTGTGGAATATTTACACCTAGGCAGTTCTGGAATTTTAGAAATAAGAAAAAATCTTTCATATTTCTTTTACGCTAGAAGAATTTTCTTTCACATCAGTTCTACTCCCCCTCGGTCGGTGGGTTCGAAAAATCTTAATTATTACCAATCTTTCTAAGGGAAATGCAACCTAAAATGCATCACTGCTGGGAGTTGTCTACTTCCGGTGTGTATCTTGGAATGAGTGGGATAATTAATTATCAGGTGTGATAATCACATAGAAGAAACTGCCAAACCTCGAAACTCCCAAGGATTCGTTGGCAAAAAATAAATCCTTCGTTCTAAAATGAAGAGAGACCCGAAGTATAGATGTTATGGTTGATTTATTAGTTAGGGTTAAACAAATCTATCTCCAGTAATAGGCAAAATTGATTCATTTTCAACCCTTCAACAAAAAAACGGCAAAAATACTTCTCCTTGGGTGATGGCTAGGATATCGAGGAAATGGAAGAAAAGTGAAAACTTACACCATTCGTAAATGGAATAGAAGGTGGCAACAGCTGCATGACAATGCTGTCCAGTTCCTTCTCTATTCCCACCCAAAAGCGAGTTGAGATCGATTTGGAAACCGGAACGAAATTTTCAATGATGCGTTGCACACTTTACATTTTCATGCTGCCGTAAGACACCGGAACAGTTTCCCTTTTAGTCCTACCTCAATTTGAGAGACCTGCTGGTGCTAACTTTTTTCCTTGGAAATAATGTTTCACGCCAGACTAATTGCTCACTGAACACAGTTGCGTGTGGCAATGGGTGTAAAATCGACTTTATTTAAGGTGTGAAACGGTTCGTCAAGTGTAACTTTCTGACACCGCTGCTATGTGTATATGGTTTTTTGTTGTTGTCCATAAAAACTTATATTCAAACAAATAATGATTTTTGCACAAAACTGTGACCTATGGCACGTAACAGATGCAATAATTTGTTTGCTTCAATCTTTTGAAGTGTGCTTTGACGTCATTTAAAAATACACATTGGGGAACCTAACCCAAATATCCCGCTTGGCCTGGATAATTATGTAATGATGCGCCCGTGTGCGTTCGCGAATGCCGACAAAAGCGATACGAGCGAGCATCGTTTCCTGTATCCGTCGATCAATCCCCTTCCCTCCACGATCAGTCGGAAATAATCGAACCAAAGATTGCTCCATTCCGAAACAAACATCTCGAGCTCTAGCAAAAGGCACGGTACGGCGAGAAAGCAAACGTAATTTACTGAGTAAGAAATCCAATGACTTCAAGAAGGCAGAAGCATCTGGACAAACGCATTGTAATCGAGAAGAGGCAGAAGAAATAGAAGCATCATGCTCATACCGATCAAATGATTGAAATCGAATAGCAGCAGATCCAGAGCCAACCAATCACATTCCTTTTGTGAACTAGGCCGAACCCGTCGATCTCCTCATCATGACTGCGGCATTCAAATTTCCCACAGAAAGTCTATGCTGCCAATATAAGGCGATCGAAGAGGCAAATGAGCGATCCGATTGCGTGGATTAATTTTGAAACAAACCTCAGTTGCTAGTATTGATTCCTCCCTGAGTGTGTACTACACAGCCAAAGGAGGTTAGCATAATTTTGGAATAGATTTTTCACTAATCGATAGTTCATTCCTTTTGTTTCTGTGTTCTTATTCGAATCTGCTCGCTGAATCAAAAGCATACAAGTAAAAGATTCGAGCCCGTGTTCGAAATGAGAAGCTATCTGATAGGTACATAGACAACTTCATTAGAGTCTGAAATGCCAAGGAACTGAATGGATCAATATTTTATCCTTTTTTTAGTACACCCGGCAGTCCCATTCCAATGGCTCGAATAAGACAAAACACTTTTAATGATTATTGAGTTAAAACTTTTTGATTTCTTCAAAAAGTTTCAACCGAAAGCAAGTGATGACGTTATTATAAACTAAGTTTACAACAAATTTTGGCAACTCATTAAATATGCAGCTCCTAATTGGAACTTCTTCCATCCACGTCCACGTGCGCTATAACTTCCACATTGGACTATATTGGTCGTATGTAGGCTAAAAATATTCACTTCCAAACATCGCGTCGAAACTTTGCTGAAGATGCACCGAAAGACCCGGTATGTCTTTGCATCGTCCCAACCCTTTTAATGACTACCACACATGCAGCACTTTGCAACGCACTGCATCGAATATCACATGGCAGGTTTCGGTTTTTGCTCAATGACCTAAAATGGCCGCGCTTCCTGATTCAAAAATAGTTTCCGAAAATCTGTCACTAACTTGCGAGTCTCTAAATTGATACTTCGGAATTAGTTGGAAATAGGTACAATTAAGTGAATTTCTTTAAAATAGCACATCTGGCTTACCATTTTGAAACGTTTTAATGCAAAGAGAATGTGACTGAGAAACTGAAAGATAATGATATAGTTGTTCATATTATGTTATAACCAATAAACGTAATCATACAGCGTGGCAAATACGTGCGTTGAGCAAGATTAATGACAATAAAACGATGGTCCAGATGTTTATACTTTTCATAGTTCCAGCTCAACACCACATCATGTGTGAATTGTGGTTATTGTGAAGAATTTTTTTTGTTCTCTATCCATACATCCACAAACCTAACTAGACAGTTTACTTAACCAGATCCGAAAAGTGACCTCGATCGTGTATCGGAACTCCCGGCAAAATGTTTATTTAAAACGCATCACGTCTGGCATCTTCCATTGGACAGGAAGAAAGAAAAAAAAGTACATGCACCCGCTGAAAACTCACGGTGCTGGATGTTCGGACCCAACACAGACAGACGGAGCCATTTCACCATCATTCTTGTTTAATTTAAATTCCCGGAAATTACTTTCATTTCGCTGTCCTGCTCATCCTTCACTTTTCCTTCGCAATCTTCCATGCCAGCTCGCACTGGAATCTATTGCTGCTTCTCAGTGCGTAGTTAAATATCATGATAATCATGCTCTTCAGTTTCGGGAGAAGAAAGAAAGCTAGAAGGTACGGCATAGAATCCGAGTGCACCACGGAATCGGAACATATGTTGCGTCGTTAACAAATGCTTCGTGCCTCCTTTTTGGACATAGTAAAGAACGAGCTCGCCTGTTGAGCTATGTGTGCGAACAACATAAGACAGGTGTATGCGGCTACATACTGTTTCGATCTTCGACGATCTTAGTTACATGATAGTTTCTTGCGTGTTTGAATGTTTTATTGCCGCACTGCTTTCCACTTTCTGCCCCATGATTTTTACACAAAAGTTCGTGGGCTAATCATAAATTAGTAAGAGCTTATTGTAGATGTGCTCCCGTGAACCAGACACACACACTTATATATCTTCTTCCACTTCCTGAAGCATGGATTAGGTATGATAGATTTGTAGCATGATTCTGGGCATTAATCGGTGGTTTAGGGACAATATCTTGGCGCTATCATATTAATGGTGCACTATCGAAGCAACTCCCTATCTGTTAATCCTCCAGGATTAAATACTATTTGGTGAGCTTTAAAATGATTCACGAGCATCGATTTGGCTAGAATAGAGAGAAACCAACATTGACCAACAACTTCATCAACTAGATTAAACCTTATATTCTTCAAATCCCACAACTAGTGCTAACGAACAAATCTTACTCAACGGATGACGAGCTTACAACAACCTTTTTCCAAGCTAATCGATCGATCTTTCTCTAGCCGTCTTAACGCATAGATCGTAAAACAGGAACACGGGCGCGATATCCCCAGGTTCCCACCGAATTCCAGTGTGCACCTAGCGCGGAGATGGGAAAAAAATGTTGTTGCTCCATTGGGTTTCTGCGTGCGGGCGATAGGTTTGCTTCGGTTTTATACCGCCCCGACACTCATCGTCCAGGTGTTAATAGGTACTGACTTTATTAGGCACTATCGTGCTGAAGCTGAAGTGCACCGCGAATGGCATGTCACCGCCAGTTGCGAGCCGATATGTGGAACCTCCGTCAGCCCAGAGATGAATTCGTTTTGTTCTCCATTGAATCGAATCGAGCTTTCGTAGCAGACGTACGTTTTTGGGATACCACGGTAATTATAACCACTTAATGAGGACAACAATGGAGAACACGCCGGGAGCGAGTTGGCAATGGGACGGGAATGGCCAATGATGGCGCTTCCTGCCGCTGACAACCATCCTGCATGGCCGAGATCGTGCGTGCCGTTCTCCAAGATGTCCAGTGCCTTCAAGAAGCCGTTATCTTTACGATACATGATGGAGAAGTTTTAATGGGTGTGGAGGTTTTAGCTGTTTCGCCTAACCCATACGCTAAAGTCTCATCCAATGAACTCCGGCGTCTTCTCGTTCTCGTGTGGGAATTCTGTTCATTAGGCAGCTCATAAACACACATTAGACACCGACCAGTCCATAATACCTTCCGAGTTGGCGTTCAAAGATAGCGATGAGGACTCAAGATTACTGCGAAACCAGTATATGTATTCTGTTTTGCGATGTTTCTTCCGCTTCTAGCGCAGAACTCAGTGCCGACGAAACGTAAACGCATGTCGTTGCACTTTCGATGAGATAATGTGTTTAACCACGCTAGTGTGATAAAACTGTTGCAAGAAGTGATTGTTTCGCTTCTTCCACCGAGAAGAAGCTTCTTGGTTGCTTAAATATTTCTAGGTGCACGGCATCCGGAAGCTTTTCTCCCACTTACGTGTTCCGTACTGAGCAAACACTTGTTTGCTTGAGTTACACCATAGCCACAGTGCGTTGCACACAAAAAAATAAAAGCAACCGACACCCGTTTGTTGGGCAAAGCGGTAAAAAGCGGACGTACATGCAATGGCAGTCAACATACTAATGCCACATTATACATGCAGTGTAAAATGTTGTCTCTAATCCACCGGCAGGTATGAGCATGCATAAAAGTCGCCGCCCTATATAACGGAGGCCCTTGCGCGGGAACAAATAGAGCTGCCTTTTGATGCGGAAGAAGAGTGTTTCTGCCTTTTATCACTCGAAACTCGAGGTGGCACAACAAAATGACTAATCTAGGTGGCCAGGTTGCTCAAACAACCTGTGTCAGATCTTAAACTACATGCTTTTGTAGCTACAGCATTGCCATCGGGTATGGTACGCTTTCAGCTAGAAGCTTTTTCCCGATGTTTCCCGGTCTTTCAATCTATTTGCGATGTGTGCCGCGTCGGAGGTGTTTTTAGGGAAGCAAATTCCTTTCTTGGAATGCACTTCGCTTTTTCGATCAAACGCTTTATATGTTACTCAGCGTATGTGCACCAATTACGTTAGCATTGTAAATTTGTTGTAGATGCCGTGGAGGTCAGAGAAGCATCCAGGAATGTTATTCGTTGATTTGCGTTTCTACTACGGGTCTAGTTAGAGAAAAGATATGGCGGCAATGCTCTTGTAGAAAATAACATAACCTGAGATAAAAAACAAACATATTACTTCCCCCCTGCTGAGTGGAGCTCGCATTCGTTTCAGCCATGTTGTTTGAAGATAATCTATGTTAATTATTATAGAATGATGTTAAATAATGCATTTCTGTTTTGTTCTTTCCCTATACCGTTTCAGATCTATCCCTCCGACACTGTGAAGTGCCGCCCGGTGGTGGAACCTGCTGTACGCAGATGACCGAGCATAAGCTCGCTCTGCACGCTAAAACGATGCTTGAGCGCAACACCAAAGACAACATCTCCAAGCTCTCGTCCGTTCTCGGTGCCCGGGCTCAACGCTTCAATGGTAAGTCTTCAGCAGCTGGCATATGCAAGCCATCACCGTAGAAAAAAAGCCACTCCAAACGCTTCATCGTGTGTGTCCCATATTTGCTCAATGGCACGCGTAATTAATGCACCGGCACACCGGTGACACTACCAATGCAACGAATGCGCACAAGCATGTATGCATTCCAGCGGCATGTTACACAGTTCTTGCTTGCGAATGCTTGCTTCTTACACTCTGGCATTCCTGGAGTAAAGCAAATAAGGCAAATCGCTCTTTTTTGTTATCCCGTTAATCCAGATAAGGCACAACAGCAGCATCGGGTATAATATGTCCAACAGGTGCCGTGTACTCTACCACCTTTAATCGCCTTAGTTGGTGAGCAATTAATGGCAGCCAAATTTGTGCAATAAACAACTCCTTGCGTGGAGTACTTGTGTCGCGCACAAATGCACCATACACAGCCATGTCGACCGGAAACAGATGTAATGGATATTGTTACACATTAGCCACTGTAGTTGCTACCAAACCCATAAATGTCCACCATCATCGATCCTCACGGGCCAATCAATTGCCGACGGGTTGAAGTAGCATTTGTTGCACTTTACTGTGTCCCGCATTTCCATGTGTTTCCTTTTTAGTAGCTAATGGCTAAATTAGTGAGCTGGTGATTTCACATGATTTTGGTACGCTACGATCGCAAGTCAAGGCAAGGGTGCGATCACTTTATTCCATTTACGATCACTTGCTTGATGGTTAGGTTGAGCGGCGATCAACCTCTACAAAGGAAAAAATCGATCGCTCAGCAAATGACACTTAGCATGTAGCATCTACAATTTCCATGTCACTTGCACGTCAAACCGTACCGCCCAGACGGTGGAGAATTTTATCTCCATTTTCAGTGTACGCTACGATGAAACATCCCCTGACCGTAGTAGATAATTCTTCACTGGTTGATCTACATTCCGTATCGAGTAACATCTGGTTTGCTGGACGTACGTCCGGATGGGTTCTTTCATCATGGATATCTTCCCCTTTGCAGTGACGGTTCCTCTCTTTAACGTTCTGCATCGAACCAGCAACGAAGATCGCTCGAAGTGTAATCTGTGTTGACATGTTGACTCACAAAATGGGACCACAAATTTGCCTGTCAAGCTTGACACCTAGCCGGGGCTTTTTTTTTAGATTGAAGGCTTTCGTGTTCTCCAATCGTCCAATCGTCTCCCATTTGCAATCGTCCATTGTGTTAGCTCAATGTTCATCTGGGACGTGTTGCTTTTGCCTTCCAGTGCAAGATTTACCGCATATTTAGTCGTCCAGCTCATCAGCTTGAGCGTCTTGTTGCAAAACACTTCAACCAATTCCCGGACCGGATGGCTCCGGGTTGGGTTTAGTCAGCGTTAAAGAAAGGAACTGTAATTACCGGATACGTTACGTGAGCCAATGCACGTCCAATATCAATCTGTACTGTGCGCGTAGTACGGATGGCTACAACTTAATCCATAGTATCCGTTCACACTTCACGTTGGGGGTCATCCAAAGAGAGTGTGCCACCCTGTTTTGTCGCGTAGCTCGATTTGCTTATCTCAATAACGTGGCGACTAGTCAAGTGCCCTTTTGGTCCGGCAATCCTCTTCACAGAATTTTTTCGTCCCTTGCTCCCAGTTTTTCCCTCCTCCGTATTTGTCGTCCGCATCGAACCGTGAACCTTCAGCTCGTATATGTTTATCCAAGTGGTCCCTGTAAACTGCTCCGTGGAATCCGTTCTTGTGTAATGTTTGGCATTCTACATGGCGTTGTAAATTCTCAACCACCATTATCGCCCATACCACCGTGCCTGGCGCGTATACACGTTCCTTTCCTTTCCCGTTCTATTCGGCAGATTTTACTGCGATCGGATGCGATCGACGGGTATTGCCGGTAAAGTGGAAAGACCACCACCGTGCATAAGTGGATAAGCGAGTGTACGCCTTTGAAGGAACGAAACGTGCAGGTGAGGTGCCAAGAGTGGAAGTGGTGAACTCTGTGACATGGGCGACTGATCTAAAGTTTGTTTAGCTAACCGGTCGCTGTCGTCTGCTGGTGGTGTCACCGTATCGTTAGAATAGCCAGGAATGCGGAAGATTCAAGAAAGATAAAAGATCGAAAAAAAGGAAGGAAGTATCTTTTCCTTTACAGACGACTCGGCCAACTCATCCAAGAAAAAAAGAACATTCTTCAAATCGAGTTTGTCCAGCATCATAGAGTTTTATAAGTAACGTCAGGAGATAGGATGGTAGCTCTGGTGATCACATGATCACACCTTTCTCGATGGTTCTCGTTTCTCGCTGGTGCGAGAGGAATGTTTACTTGTTCCAGTATGAACTCGTAATGTACAAACCTAGCATGCTCAATTGCACAAGAAAGTTTTATAGTTAAAGCTAAATCTTCAACAAAATCATATATAAGATCGTTATACAATTTGATGTTCAGAACTCAAATAGTATAGGATATTATTCAACACATCAGAGACATACGTGGTGACAGAAATTTGAGCATGTGAGCGGAGTTCGGTCAAGAAGGAAGGAGGTTTTATTTGGGAAGAAGAGGGGGGGAGTATTTATATTTGGGTGTGGTGCGGAAACCCACCAACCCTTTCCGAATCCGAATTCCTGTTTCTCGATTCCCTCCACCATCGATCCTGACGAAAGATTTATCATTTACTTTCGCCTGGGCTGGCCGGAACGCTTTCCTTCTCGGTGATGATGATGCCGGGTTAGCCAAGGGTTAACCGAGTTTCTGTTTGTACAAACCGTTCCCGGTCTTCCCATTTTCTGTCGATTCGTTTCGTTTTGCTTCCGAAGAGAATGGACGCGCAATCGGCGGTTGTGGGGTAAAGTGTGATGTAGAGGACGTCATACTCTTTCCATCCCATACCAGTATGTGTCGGGTGCTTCACTCGGTTTCATCCTTCACAGAGCCTCCTCGGCCGTACGATGGTCACATAACACTGGCCTCCCAACGCCGTTGGATGCAGTCTTAAAACACACAGCAGTCTCTTTGCAATCACGTGCTTAGGATGTGATGGGTTGGCATTGTTTACTTTAAGCAGTCGGACCGCGGGTTCGACGGCTCCCGATACACTTCTTGAAGCGTCCTCCATTCGATTCATGCACGGGGTAGCCACTGTATAAACCATACCACTGTGCACCATACCGTATAGTTGGCCGTGTTGGGCGAGCGGAACGCGAGATACACGTTCAATTTCCTTCTCATGCATGATGTTAGTAAGCGATGCGGGAAAGAGGTTAACGAAGGTTGGAGGTACCCGCCGAGCTGGCGACACACGGGTGTCTATCTAAGATTCCTTAGTTCCACGTCTGGCACGGCCAACGCCTCCTCCGTTACAGTGGTAAAGAAAACTGGTGGCAGTTCGATAGGCAGTTCTTGGCTAGTTTACATTTTCCATGTTTTTATGGCTTCATGGAGTGAGCATATGGAATGGAGGCACCCAGGACCTCCGCTGTCCGGTTCTGGTTTATATAGTCGTGGTTTATTTATCTAAATACCTCTCCCGTTCGAGAAGTGGCAGATTCAAACACTGCCAAAGACATAATTACAATTGAAGATATTTTATTGTTTCACTGTTTTAGTATGCATCAAGTCAACAGTTTCTATATGATTTAATAACATTACGATGTTGTTTTGGAAGTGTAAATTGCTTCTTAAAATGGTAAATTCTTTTATTAGAATACTTCAAACTCACCAACCTCAACATGAGGCCGAAAGCAAGGGCATAACAGCGAAACAAAAAAAATTATGTCAACTCCCTGTTCCCGTTGCAGCCTGTATCATTGGCTCGATGGTGTGTCATTTGTTTCGAAGGTACAATTTATTCATAGCCTGGTTTTTTACACTCCGTTTTAATGACATTTCGATCGAGGGCTATTAACCTTCCCCCGTTGTAGTTTGATGCATTTTTCCTCCCCACCGTACGACGCACCATCGTTCCGCGGGATGTGTGATTTTATTATCTGCTCGCCTACTGTCACCGTTCAGTTCACAGGTTCGAGGACCGTACTCGATTACCTGTTGCGAGTGATGGGCTTTGCTAGTCAGCAAAGGGGAACAACCGTACATGGTGAGGGCCGCCGCCTACGTTCTGCATACTAGTTGCACCGGGTGAAGCCATTTCTCAGCTCAAGGAACTGTGTCCTGCACTCACCCACCTCCATTGCTACTCCGGTGCACATCATTTGCATTGATGCACCCGTTGAAAACCCGTTGTGTGCACCTGGTTCCGACATTACGGCGTGGCTCTATAGCAGGATGGTTTCATTTATCCTTAAGTGCATGGCTGGGATAAATGATTTCCAATGTGGCCAGTGGATTGCCTTCGAACATGAAACGGGCAGAGTATATGTGCCGAAGATGGGACACTGTGCGCTCGAATGAATATTTTATAGGCAATGAATATCAATGATTTAATGATAATGAAGATACCTGCCGGTGCTGAAAGTGCTCAATACTGTCTGCAAGGAAGCAGAAGTAAACGAAGTTTGGGCGTTTTAGCGCTAACCAGTGGACTAAGGACAGCTTATACAAGGCTTACAAGTGAGATCAGGTTACACAGCCTCACAGCCAGCGTAAAGTAATTATACAATCACAAAAGGGGAAAAAATTTAAAACACTCGTTGCCATCGTATAATAACTGGTTCTTATTGGAACGAAAAAATTTCCTTTGATTATTTCCAACCATCGAGATCATGGAGCAAACACTTTGCAGGAAGTCATACTCCGCCGGGCAATTATGTTCGCCCATATTGGGTAAAGAATTGTAGTAACGAAAACCCTCACACATGTTGGTGAAAATCGTCATAAATAGATAAAAATGGTACTCAAACACAAGAGGGACAGTTCTCCAAAAGCGAACAAATATAAAGCTCCACTTGCTAATGTCTGGTTTCACTATCGTTGGTCATTAGTTTCTGTGTTCGGTGTTTGAAATCCTCCTTTGACGCTTCTGCAGAGACTTCCTGAAGATTTCTCATTAACGATGATTCCTAAATTTACGTTTTCAAACAGATGCAAAGAGATGCCTTTCGTGCCGAGGTAACGAACCGGTGTGCAGCCTACCTGTACCCTTCACCAAAACTTGTTTTGTTTGTCAGCAACCATATTTGGCCAGGGGCTTCCGTTGCGTTAACAGGTGCCTTATTGCCCATGCCTCTCTCGTGTACTGGGTGCCCCCGTTAACCAGGCTGTGACTGCGATACGGCAACAAGGAAAAGCGATGAGCAACCTGTCATGTTGTAATTCTTCCTAAAGAAATCACCATAAAACAAAAGCATGGACACACGAAGCCCAAAACCCCATTCTCCCGTTCGTACCCAATGAATGCTTAAGAAACAATGCCTAATCTGCCCACACCCTTACCTAAGCTGGGTATGGGATAGCGCACAAACTGCGGGTACGGGACAAATTTTGCTCTATCATTCCTTCGTACCTCCAAACTAGCTGTCTCTCACCATCCAGACTACGACGCAGCCACGACCGGGAACCGTGGTACGTTTCGTCGACTCTGTTTGCATATTTCATCCGGATAATTGAAATAATATGTTAATTTGGTTGCTAATAATGACAAACGATGGGAACCGTGGTGTTCAGTGTTTGTGGCCGTAACGTTGGACCGTGTTTGGTTCATTTTGGAATGTATGGTCAATCGAAGCAGGAGCCCACGGGCCTATTTCTTTGTGCGTCTTTTTGTTTTTTAATCTTTCCTACAGAAGTTTCAGTTCGTGGGTTGTCGATGTTACTCGATGGCTTGGTATTTCCTACCAGAGTCGTTAAGGGGGGGGTGGACGTTTATCTTCGATCGGATGTGACCGCTGTCTATGTTGATTGTAAAGTGCGAAACTCCTTTCGCTGATATCTACGACTTTTGTTGCAATCGTGGACTTTGATCGCATCTCGCTACGTTTCCGCTTGAGCTTCAAAAGGTCTTCAAGTGACCATTTATCAAAGAGATTCAATCGACTTATTTTGTTTGGAAGGTAATACTTCCAATAATAAAATAGGTAAAATCGCCACACACATAATATGCTTCTAGACTGCAGATTCAATTTGTTGACTCAATCAAAATGGATCATGTGAGATGATGAGCGAAAAGATCGATAGGATTCGAGTTGCAATTTAAAACAATCAAGCATCCAATTTGAACGACCGCTTAACATTCCTATACACTATCCCGGTGGAAGGTCGCCTTTACCTTTTCGAGCAGGCATTTCATATTATTGTCCACGACAAGCTAAGAAGTGACTGCCAAACTTCCACCCGAAATGACGTCAGATTCGCACACGGTTCCACCGAAACGTCCGGGCCTGTGTGCGTGTGTATGTGTCGCAACCTGTGAATGTTGCACTTAACGCTGAAGTAGCAACTGGCCAGCGTCCATTCGGCGAGTCACTGTTGCTTCCAATTTATTTATCAGTGTGGGAGAACTCGTTTCGAAGCTGTTGGCGGTGGTTCTACACGATTGACACTTTGCGATTTTCGATGTCGGTTCTAATTTGTCTCTGTCCCATTGCTTCCTATCACAGCTTCGCTTCGCTATCCTTAAAAGCATTTTCGTTCGATTTGTCATCAGAATGAAGCTGAATGTCATATCAATTTATCTGATGGGAATATTATTGCTTCGTTTTATCGTCGCAAACTTGATTATAGTGGTTAATATGTGGGATGGTAAGTTAACAAGGGCCAGCGTAAGTTCATCCTACGCGGCAGACTGTTTGCAGACGTGCCGATCGGTGTTATGGCACGTTTGGTGAATAACTAAATTCGATCCTCCAACGACAGCACAATGGTAACAACCCACAACCCAAATAACAATTGACAGCTATCTTGTAGGCACGAGGGGTACAAAAATACAGGAGCATGCTGCGGGGGGTTGTGGTGATTTCAAGGCATGCGGTTGATGTGTCGAGAGAAAGAGATGGAAGATGAATAGACAGAGTGAGAATGATGATTATCAAAGTTGACACAGAAAAATTACAGACACCATCAAAAACGCGCCAAAAAATTCAAACGTGCTGCACGCAAATTTTGCTAGAGTCGAAAAATTAAATATCAATTGTCTTCTGAGTTTATCCTACGCGTTTTCAAAACACAACAGTGCTGTGATTCGTAGTTTTTTCGGTGTAAATCATGGAAAACGTGAAAAGAGTAAAGAAATCCGGTATGGTCAACAAGTTGGGCAAAGCATTGTGGGCACATTATGAACGGCAATGTGGTGATGAGCATCAAGGTGAACCAAGCATACAGCAAAATACTCCAGGTATTTGTTATTATGTAACTAATGTAACTAATGATGAAAGTAATTAATGAATATTGTTTCATAGCTTCAGTAACACAGCCCCCTTCTTATGTTGAAGAGTACCTCGAAGATATGCCGGATGAAGGTGAAATGTTTTTAGAGGAAGAACTCTTAAGCAACGTCGATGATGTAGACGAGGATGTGGATTTCCTAGATCTACCACAAATGAATGACGATGAGCAGCATGAGGATGAAAATGAGTTTATCGAAGATGAGTCAAATCTGTTTGTTAGAAAACTGCGAATTTGGGCTCTATCACATAGAGTAACCCATGTGGCTTTAAAGGAATTATTGTTAATATTGTCGGATATTGATGGTCTGCATATCCCACAAGATCCAAGGACATTATTAAAGACGCCAAAGGCGGTAGGAAAAGAGATTACGACAGTTTCGGGAGGAGAGATGTGGTACCAGGGAATCGAAAAATCTTTAAAGCATCATTTTCGGTAAGTATCCCATGTTGTTGGGGGTATTCTTTGCTATTTTTTCCATTATCTACAAATATATAAACGATATGTTTCATTTTAGATCTATTACCCCTTCCGTTGATGTGTTCGTTATTAATCTCTTCGTGGACGGCCTTCCTTTACATAACAGTTCTCCCACCGAATTTTGGCCAATTATGATGCAGCTTTACGAACAGCCGGAAGTTCCTATCTTAACGTTAGGAATATATTGCGGATCGTCGAAACCACACAATGTGGAGGACTACCTACGGCCTCTAGTAGTTGATTTGAACCACGCAATAGAAGAAGGAATTGTGATCAACCGAAAGAAGATCAACATATGTTTAAGAGCATTTATTGCTGATACCCCGGCACGAACATTCATAAAAGGTATTTATAAAAGTATATATTTTTGTGAAATGCTTACAACCGTTTTGTTGATATTTCAGGAGTAGCAGCTCACAACGGTTATCAAGGCTGTACAAAATGCAAAATTGCGGGAAGATATTGCAAAGCAGGACGAAAGATTATTTTCGAAGGAGTAGCTGCCGAGCGGACGGATGCTGAATTTAGAGGTGGAAATTACATCATAGGGCATCAAAAAAAATTGACACCACTTTTAGACGTAAAAGGATTAGATGTAGTTAAACAAATTTTAGTGGCAGACGAATTGCACATAATCCATTTAGGAATAATACGAAAATTATTGAAAGGCTACACAGTAGGAGCTTTATCTCCGTTTGAAAAATGGAATCATGAAGAAATTTCAGAATTTTCAAAAACTTTGGTTAGTATAGAGTTACCAGCTGAAATTCATCGTGTCGTTAGACCGCTGCAACATGTAGCATATTGGAAGGGTACCGAGTACCGCACTTTTTTAAACCATATTGGAATACCGTTCCTTAAAGGACGAATTAGTGATGCAGCTTACCATCATTTCAAACTTTTTTATGTAGCTATTACTTTATTTTCAAGTCAACATTTTGCTAGCTACTGGAAACACGCGGGTAAATTATTAGAAAAATTTGTTGTTGATTATAGCGATGTTTACGATAGAAAGTACTTGACTAGTAATGTTCATAATTTATTGCACATTGAAGCAGATGTAACAATGTTCGGGGCCCTTCCAACGATTTCGTCTTATCCTTTTGAAAACAGGTTGCAATTCATAAAAAAATTGATTAGAACGGGGCACAGGACTTTGAGTCAGGTTATTTGCAGGTTAACTGAGCTGAACCAAGTCGAAAATGAAATGAGTAAAGACAGATCAGAATATCCACACTTAAAATACAAAAAAAATGAAGTAATTTTGCAAGTAAAACCAAATTTCGTATTAAGGACAGGAAATAGGAATGGTTTTTTTTAACAATCGAAAATGATGTCTTTAAATATAGCACAGCATTCATTGAAAACGGTACAATTATTATAGAAGGATACAAATTGCTAATTAAGCAATCGTCATTTTCCTATCCTTTAAGCGCCGATGTTATTTATAATTTTGATTTCAAATTAACAGATGTAGCAGTTGAGACGGAAAAGGTAGCGTTAAACGATGTTAAGTGTAAGTTGGTAGCAGTTTCTTTGGATAGAGGAAAAACGTATCATTTAAGCCCACTCTTACACACACTGATAGTATAGGTGATAGTAAGAGGGAAGGATGTGAATTTATACTAATGTGATCAAATCAAATCGACTAATGTAATAAATCAAATCGAAACGATGGCATTATTGTTAGTTCAATTCTTTATTTAAGTTCATTTAATACAAGTAATCCAAAAATACGGCTTGGCCGTTCCTTATGAAAAAAATAAAGGTAATCAACAATTAGTCTTCATATTCTATGTCTAAATTTTCGCTGTCGCTATCTCTTGATGACACTACCGTGCATTGTACTCCTTTATCTTCGTGTTTTGGCCCACAGTTATACAACTTATTTACAAAAAAATTCTTAACATGTTCGTCCGTTAAATCGAGGAACTTCGTTCCTCCTACAAACTTGAACAAATGTAGCACATATGTGTATTGTGAAAGTTGTACTTTCTTCTGACGAATACCGCGTCCTGTCCAACTACATTTTCTCAAAAAATAGTTGTCAAATAACAAATCTAACACAATTTTTAATCTTTTGTCCACATCAGTTATGCAGCCTACTATTTTCCCTAGTTGTGTTATTGTGTGGCCCATAAACAACGTATCTTTTTCTAATCGACTGTTAAATTCAATAAGAGAAGATTCGTTCCATATTTTTTCAATGTCAAAGTTATGTGGCAAAGTATGCTCTTTGGCACAAACGCTATTCATTATTATGCGGATTTCGGGAGTTATTTCTCGTAATGCTTCGCATATTACATCCAGCTTTCGCTCTATTCGATTAGCTTGGAGCGAAGAAATGGTCGCAGTATTGTTTAAGGAATTACTAGTAGGAGAACAAGGATTGGTAACGCATGCAACTTTTTTTTGTGGAGGATCAAAACTAAGCGATGTTGAAGATCTTTTTTGTGACTTCTTTGATGCTATGGATTTTTGGATAAGACGTGGAGAATTAAGTAAAGAGTTTTGATCAAATATAGGAGTAGGGGAGCATGATGATGGTACTGTATGTTTTCCTGATTGCAATTTTGTTGGCGTTACCGTCACTGGCGTGACCGGCAGTGTTCGAGTTGGAAGGGAGTGTGAGGATGATGATGGTCCTGTATGCTTTCCTAACTGCAATTTTGATAGAATCTCTGGCTTTACCGGCAGTGTTCGGGTTGGAAGGGAGTGTGAGGATGATGATGGTCCTGTATGCTTTCCTAACTGCAATTTTGATGGAATCCCTGGCATCACCGGCAATTTTTGAATTGGTCTGGAATCTATCAAGGAAGCTTTTTCACTATTGAACAGCGGAGGAGGAGATGTTGATGCAATAGGTAACCGGTCCGTCGATTTATTTTGCGACTCCCTTATTGTATCTATAATGAAATGAACGAAGATTGTCATCTCTAAATAAAGCGACTTTTACACACGGCAGAGCGTATACCTAGAATAGCCGTGAGCCATGAGCGCTGCTCAAACACAACGAGGTACGTACCCATGAATCTAATAATAATCTTCCACTTTACTCCAGAAATCAGCGTGAAAAAAGAATCACCGAACGCCGAACGAAACCGGATAAGGAACAACGAGAGGCTGAACCCGAACGAACGATAGAAAAAGAAAGACAAAAGAAACAGCGCAAGCAAGAAAAAAAAGCACACACATGTTTTTTTTGCGCGCAACAAATCTATAACAAAAAAGGTAGCATCACGAAGGTACCCATGACACTTCTAATTCGTGACGTCACAACATTGTTATGCGACCTGACCAAAACGATATTCTAACCATAGCTGTCCAATTCCCTCCACCAGCTGAAATGGAGGAATGGTGAATTTGATTTTGTGGTGAAAATGTCACTTGGGAATAGATCACCACCAGCATGGCATAATGTCACTCAACGTTTCCTCAGACTTCTTTGTAGCGTTGCATAGAAAACATGCACACAATGCTTCGGTCAAAATCATGTAGCGGACGCGCTAATTGTGTCCCAAGAGCCTATGGGAGATTCCCCTTTTGCTTCGTTTCAGAAAGCATGGAAGGAAAATGTATGCAAAAATAAAACAGATCGAGGTTATCGATATCCGTACGTGCGTACGAACATTACATTATGTTCCTGGGGTGATCCAGTGCGTTACCCAACGTCTCATGTGCGGTGATCGTAAATATTTTTACGATCGTGTATAGAGCAGTCTAGCCAGACAAAGATGAACGTGACCACATGTTTTCAAAGACGCTGAACTTTGTCCTACTTTGCTATGTGGGAGAATGTTTAGGATGTGCTCGAAACGTTTTTCGTCAATCTAAACCCCGTTTCACTAATGGCTAATAACTAGCAGAAAATAAAATTAAACATCTCAAAGTGTCCTTAAATTTGGCTACTTGCACATGTGAAGCGTTAAGTGACTTGTTTAATTAAACAAAAAAAATCTACAGATAATTAAGTATCTCTAGATTCGTTAAACAGCTCATAACTTCACTAACAATTGCCTGTCGCGATGTGATCTTGAAGCGTTACAAGCATTTAGCGCTTCTATGAATGCTTCGATAAATCAGAAACCCGATACAGATCCGGTGCCGGAAAAGCCGATCGTGACAGATGATGCCGCGGCTTTGGCGTGCTGCTGGTGCTATTAATTAAATCTTGATACGGAAAACGGTCGCTTGCGGCCGAGAGCAACCGCATTTAAAAAGAAATGGGACGTAACGGGGTTACGCCAACACCGCACGACCGACCGATCGTCCGGCATCACGTTGAAAGTCGATTGATATCTTGCAAATGAACGATTCCTACCATAGGCACCGGTCCATTCAGTCGGCTCACCTCCCGGCGTCTTTGCGACGGATGAGACGACAATTTATTTCTTTATTTTATCTAATAAATCCCCCCTGTCACCGTCTGAACCGCAGCTTCGTCCAGGCCACAAGTTCGTAGATCTTCGTGAGACATGGTGTACGATCCTCTTAGAAGCTGCGTACCCGGTAAAATCAGATAAACAACGCGCATCTTATGTTTGTGGATGGGCCTCCCGCGAATCGATGAGATCATGCCAGCGGGACACGGGTGGCAGCATCAGCTTGATGGGTTTTAATTTGCTCCGAAATCGCACATCTGTAAATCAGTTGGTCAATCCTTCCATTCCCGGGAAAGGGTGACAAATGGGAGGGAGGATGAGGGAAGATGTTTTCAGCGATCTTACTGCTAGAGAATACGTAATCAGAAGCAGAACGGAACGGTCTTCTTCAGTGTCGTTGAGGTTCGTTCTGCAATTCGTGCGATTCGATTTATAGCCATTCGTCTATGGTAGAGAAGCTGGATACAAAATTGCTTCTTGTGTGTTTCGTTATGACGCTCAGGTTTGAAAGCTATTATGTCTAAGAGACATCAAGGAAATATACTACAAAAAGATTAAAAGCAAGTGCTGTTTAAATAACAGCTATAAAATTAAGCATTTTTAATCTACTAATTTAAAAGGTGGGCACTAATTACCATTCTTTTCTATTAAATTTTATAGAATTCTTCGAAGAGTTGCTCGGACAATCAAAACACGAATTCCACGCAATGTTCAAGCGCACGTACGGCACGATCTACGAACAAAACTCGGGGGTCTTTGCTGATCTGTTTGCTGAGCTTGAGCGTTACTACGCACACGGCAAGGTCGACCTGTCCGAAACGATGGATCACTTCTTTAACATACTGTTCCAGAAGATGTTCACTGTGCTGAATGCACAGTACACATTCGATAACAAGTAAGTGGTGCTTTGATACTGAACCTTTGGGTTTTTGATGGACCTTTCTAACCATTAACACTACTGTTGCTCCTTTCAGATACCTAGGCTGCGTTAGCGAACACATGAAGGAGCTGAAGCCGTTCGGTGATGTGCCCGATAAGCTGTCGGTGCAGATCAAGCGATCGTTCGTAGCAACACGTACGTACGCACAAGCCCTTGCGTCAGCAGCCGATGCCGCCCGAAACATGATCAATGTAAGTGTTTTGTAATCTTTTAGCGTGTGTTCACTTTCACTAGCATACTTAATTCAACTATTGTTCCTTCCTTGTCCGCACAGGTCCGACTCTCAGCCGAATGTACGGCAGCACTGACACGGATGAGCACGTGTAATGTATGCGCTGGACAGACAAAGAAACCGTGCGAATCGTACTGCGTTAATGTGATGAAGGGATGCTTTCCGAGCTATGAAGAGGTCAGTACCGAGTGGGACACGTTCGTCGCTAAAATGGAACGCATTTCGGAACGTCTGCTTGGCCCGTTCAATATTTTCATGGTAGTCCAACCGATTGATATCAAGATCTCGGAAGCGATAATGAACTTCCAGGTACGTACGAAAGAGGCGTAGTGTTCTCACTTGTGTTTTTGCTTTGTTCCTAACGAAAGATGTTGTTTTTTTACAGGAAAATGGTAAGGTTATATCGGATCGCATCTTCCAAGGCTGTGGACAACCAGCACTGGGTCGTATGCGTCGATCGTTGGATGGTAAAGGAAACACGCTACTGGAGGCACCGGCAAATGGAATCGAAAGTCAACCACGTTTGATTACCACGTTCGGTCAACAACAACTCCCGCTAGTCGAAGCCATTGCGCGACAGCCAATCGTATTGAATGATCCAGAACCGTCCGAATATGATTCACAGTTTACGTTTGACGATGAGGGCGAACAACAGGACGAAGATAATAGCAATGGTTCGGAGAAACACATCAGCAAACGATCCGCTGCCACTAATGCAGGTGGTGGTGATTCTACCAGTCGTGAACTCAAGTACGAACCACTTCAGTTCTCGGACGGCGATGTACAGTTCACGAACAGCAACGGTCCACCGGTGGGTGGCATGCCAGGGGCAACTTCCCATCATACTTCTCCCAACGGTAATGGCAGCGGAAATGGTGCCGGTGGACGGTCAAACCGTCGCAAACATAAAGGCGGCCGGAAACAACCGAATGAGCAGGACGAGCACGATAATATGGAACCGATGATAGACCGTATGGTGAAGGATATCCGCCAGAAAGTGAGCAATTCTAAACGATTTTGGTCCCAACTACCTTACATGCTATGCAACAATGAGGACAGCGTGGAACAACCGTCAAGTGACGCAAACTGTTGGAATGGAACGGCAGTTGATCGGTAAGTATGATGATTATTCAAAAACACTCCTTTCACGCATTGTACTTACTAATTGTATTTCTCATCCTGTTCAGCTATCAACCTAAAATCGTTACTAGTGAAACCGAAAACAATCCGGAGTTCCCGAACCGTGTATTTCAGTCACGGCAGAGTACGATCGTACAGCAGCAGCTGTTCATTCTACGCACAGCAATCAGTCATCTTAGCAATGCGTACATCGGTCACGATGTAGAGTGGAATGATCAAGGTATGGAAAGATCAGAAAGAACAGTTCGAACGATGAATATTAACCATTTGAATTTTTTCTCTCTTCCCCGTCTACAGAGGATGGCTACTATGGCAGTGGCTCTGGACAGGGCAGTGGTATCGACTATGAAGAAACGGTCGGTTCCGGCATGGGTCTTTGGGAAATCGATGTACGGAACGAGCGACGGCCGGGTTCGGTTGACACTATGGCACCGTCCGCCGGGAAAGGCGCCGGTGTTAATATCGACGGTACGAGTGGTTCCGATGAAGTGTACCCCGTCATCAGACACGATCCCGTCCCGAACAACAACTTCGACCACACGGGCCCACGTTCTGGGCTGCCAAATCCAACCAGCAGTGGAGGCGGTTCGGCTGGTAGTGGTGCTGGAGGTACAAGCATCGCCGGCAGCGCACACAGTGCGCCGGAAATGTCGATCGAGCGTGCGATGCTCCAATTCTTCCTGCCCATTGCGATGGCGTGGTTCGGTGGGCTAGTTGCCGATTTGCTGTGATTTGTTTTTTAAAATTCTCGACCGTTTTACTGCTGTCACTGTGAGCTGAGCCTTGAGCGAGCAGGCAAGACAACCTTTATTTTGTCCTTCGATCACCGATCAGCTGTGTGGCGTAGGCATTCCAAAGAGTTGCATCTACTCGACACAGTCTTGAGCGTCTGTTGTACATTATGGCATTTGTACATGTATAAGCGTCTAAAAGTTGTATTTATTATTGCTATTAATTTTATTTTCACTAAATTGCACAATACCTTTTTTCTATTGCAAAGATCTTTAGTTTTGCTTTTGGAACAACATATGATGAAAATGTTACGCGCTACTTATTTTTTTTTTGTTTCGATTCGCACACGGCAAGCAAATGAGGAAGTGATTTTAAAAAATGCAGTAGGTTTAAAAAAATATTTTCCTTTCACTTGATCCTCACCCTATCATGCACCATTCCTTACCTACCGGCCTGTGTTGCAAAGCAACAAAACGTACAATATGCGCAAATAGTCATCAGCTCATACTTCCGTATTTGTGTTGTGGCTTCGATTAACAGTCCGCTAGAATGCATTTCTTTAATTTTGTATCAGAAATCAATCGATTTTACTAATAATAATGGTGGCTAATTGGCGTTATTTATGACGTTATAACTATCTCCCGTTTATTTGTCAGAAGTAAAAACACTTCTCACTCGAATAGGTTTATTTTTTTAAATCCTGTTTGATTTGCTAGCACCAGATCACCTAACTGTTGGGGATATGTACAGGGAGCCCTGTAAAGCAGCAACAGCATCGATCGAACCGGCCGGCTTCGGATGAAATCGATTTCATTACTAATATGCGTTTAGGCCTTATACATTTTTCCATCTCTAGTCAAATTGAATAGTTTAAATGTTCCCCGATGCTGTTTGCCGGCTGAGTTTGGATCAGCTGTGCTGCTTGAATTTCCCATCATCTACCACTTTTTGGGTTTGATGCGTTGGGTGATCATAAATCAAATGAAAGCAAATTATGTTTGAATTTAAAAGAAAAAAAAACATTTCCCTTTGATGCTAAGGATCGATGCGAACGTATTGCATTTAGTGCACATTTGCCCCTGCCCTATATATTTTTTTAATCAATGCTGCAATGCGACTAGTTAATATCAAATTACTGTGTTTTAATCGTTTTCTGTGTACATACGTATCATTAGATTTACTTAAGTAGGTGATACCTTAGATAGGACTGAGTAAGGAATAACAGCAAAATATACATAAAGGAGATAAACTAATTACTAGGTCGCAAAGAAGTACGAGAATGACATAGTTCTATGTTAATAATGTGGTGGTAAAAGAAACGCAATATAACTAGATAAAATGAGAAGTGGACACCTTTTGCGTTCGGTGGGCAAACAAATTGAGCATCCGGAGAGAAAATATTTATCAATAGCATACTTTAATGTTTTTTTTTTGTTTTTGTAACCTTACAACCCGGCTAACAAGCTGTTTCATTTAACAAAAGCTATATAAATATCGATAAAGTGTTCTTTACGCAGCAATCCGATTGTAGAACACATATATGTAAAGCGTGCTCAAATGCCCGATTATACGTCAGGTAAAATCAATCAGACGCTTTTACCACCGTAGCTGTGATTCCTTTTTAACAGAAACGGCGTGAAGATGGTATGGCTGCAAGGATTTTCTAGCGTTCAGCAGCAACCAATCGTCTTAATACCATGCATATCGGACATCCAGTGGAACGATGCATTTGCCAAGCTCAAGTTAAACTAAACTACAAAATAGAGTATCGAGCCAACAGTTTGTGACAATATTCAAACAGGAGCACAAAGCCAGATTTATCTCACAATAACAATACAATCGCAGGCAATGCATACATTTACGGTTTTTGGGGTTGTAGGAAACCGTTGGCGCCAAGTGTAGTGATAGTTGTACATAGCATTACAGTAATAGCGATATATCGATCGATCAACTCACAAAGCTGAGACAGACTCCACTAGATATCCGCTAAAGTAAGGACGAGGGAAAACAATAGATTAAAGTGCACCGTCGTAAAAACGTCGATGTGTAACAATGTGAATAAACCAGAGTTAATGAACAAATCAAGCAGTGCTACCCTACTGCTAGCGCCTCGTAGACTGTCCAACCGAATTGAGCCTTTCCACAAGAGTATACTAGTTTGCGTAATGCATGTGAAGAAGAAATATTGATCGAGCCCACACACAAGTAACAATCCGTACGTAAGCAATGGTATGAAGAACCATGAAACACGATCATTCACTTGATTGTTGATATCAAATGTAAACCACTAAGAATTAAGCTTCTTCACGAATGCGAGTAAGCGCAAATAAAGCTTTGGTAATGCGCGAGTGACTGAGAACAATGGATTATTGAAAT
The DNA here is from genome assembly GCF_943734845.2 of Anopheles funestus. Taxonomy (NCBI): domain Eukaryota; kingdom Metazoa; phylum Arthropoda; class Insecta; order Diptera; family Culicidae; genus Anopheles; species Anopheles funestus. The sequence goes on along the minus strand of NC_064598.1, from coordinate 40,693,983 downwards.
GGAAAATAAAAACCCTTTTATACGAAAAAATGAACTGTGTTTAGAGTACATTCTTATAAAAAGAAATAATGTTTGCAGCAAACGTTTTAGTCCACGAATGGAAAGATAAGAGATTATACTGCGATACGGTTCCGATATTCATTTACTAGGGTGGTGACTTTTCAGACTTTTTGACCATTTCACCGTGTAGCAATATAACCCATCCTTGGCTACGAAGGGAACAGTCCAGATGGGATTTGGTATCGGGGCTATCGAGTTGAAGATCTGAACAGGGGCACATTAGCCACAAGGCCACATTAGTTAATAAATCGAAAGAAAACAAATTATAATTAAAAACGGTAAAATTGAAATTAAATCTCAACTTCCCCACCGCCAGGTATAAACGATCCGCTTCATTTCATCTGTCAAAATGCCAAATGCCATAAATATTTTTTCACCAATGTTTCCGCGAACTGGATGCATTTCACATTTGTTTGTTGTTGATATTACGAAAACCGTAAAGTGTACTTTTACTGATTAAACAAAAAAAATAGCACGTTTCATTATACTGCCATAGACCTTGTTCTACGGACAAAAGGGTCACACATCACTTAAAAAATGGTGTTCCCTCAGATATTGGCGTTCGCTACAACGGTGGGCATCGTAACACTTGCAGCCATCGGTTTCGTCTACTATCTTAACAATCAATCTCAGCCAAACCATTCGTACGGCAGACCCAACAATACTCGTACGGGTAATCGTGGGCAAAGCAGCACATACGATCCCAAAGATGAAGAGTAAGTGTTAGGACGTGATCTACTGCTAGTGGGCTGTGTTCATCCTTACCAATTTCTTTCTTTATTCTTTCCTATTAGCATCTACTGCACTATCTGCCTGGAACAAATAAAGTCCAGCCAACGATGGACACTTCCCTGCAAACACTCCTTCCATTTGGAGTGTCTTAACAAATGGACGGCCAACAAGCAGGAGTGTCCAAACTGTCGAAAGCAATTCTAACCTGCACCGGTGAAGAAAGTGTACCTTTAGGTATGGATAAAGTATGCTGTCTTTTTTTACCCATTCGAATTGATAAAACGCGTAGGTGATAATTTCGCGTACGATAGTATGATATTAGATGAATTTAAAACATACGAATATCAGAATGATGCCTTACGGATGAAACCTGCTGGGCATTCGTTTTTTTATCCTCTCCGTTCTTCTGTAGCAATGGTTCCAGCAGGAACATTATTCGTTAATCGTATCGTAGGAAAAAGTGACAATACACTTCGTTGTTTTTTTGATGATCCGGATCATACTTTGTACGCGCAACAACGAAACAGAAAGCAACCATACATATCGGGATGTTTTTTTTTTGTTGTTTCTTGCGTTATAAACCATAATTCGCACACATTCTTATAACACGAAGCAATAATCATCGCCAATCGTACAAGATTTGAAACAGTGATAGAATAGAAACATAAAGAACAAACTCTGGTTAGTGAGTTTATTCTCTATACAGAAAAAAAAATCAAATCGATTTAATTTTTTTCTCAATTTTGCTTATAGACACGTCCCGCTTTGTAGTAGTTCATAAGCAAACATAATAAAAATTGAAAATATCGTAACAAGTTTTTAAAACATACCTTGCTGTGTATCAAAATAATACACAATTCTATTTAGAATTACAATTTTCTTCTTTTATAACCTGTTCGTTTTCGTTACAATAGTGTTCATCTCTCCATTCGATTGTTTTACTATAAGATACAGATTATCGTTACAATTCACCACTTCTATCACGCGACTGATTTCCATTCCACCATCTAACAGTCATTAAGATAAGGAAATGGAGTTTCTACATATCTTACGAGTATTTATCACAACCTTCGTGTCATAAACAACGCTAAAATATGCATAGGATTCCTGTTGTAGCTCACCAAAATCGTTCACTTTTCATTGCAAATAAGAGACAAATAAGCGTAAGACAGAAGTGCAACAGTAAGCTAGTTCTAATCGGGTTTCGCTGCCACCATCCCCCGTCTTATCAGCTTGCTGCTTGCTGCTGTTGATTGGCTTGAAGTTCGCAAGTTATACAATGTGTGGTAGCAAACATGCTCAAACAACGTCGGTGATAGCAATGACCACATTCCAGCTCTATCCACGTTGTTGCGTCTCCCATCTGTGGTATCAAACACGTTTCGCACAGTACGGGGTTGCTTTCATCCGCACTAGAAGATCTGCAAAATAGTAACAAAGACGCAATAAGTTCTTCTGGTGTAGGCGAAATGCAATCGATCTAACAAATTGGTACGTACTGTCTTGCTGCACCGCTACGTGCCTCGTATGGACTGTTGAAAAATTAAGAGAAAACCACGCAGCAATTAGTGAAAAAGGATAGGTAAATCACAACAACAAAAAACCGATACCACTTACGTATTGAGAGCTTTTAATTTCATAACCGTGTAAAGCAATCCAACCGCAGCGATTGCTGTTCCTACCATTGCACCCCACCAATACATAGTGGCCAATGTTGGAGGACGAAATAATGGAGCCTGCAAAAATACATGTTGGGACAATATGCAAATACCTATGATTTGTGTGCTTACGTGCTACAATCAGCTTTAGAACATTTCGAATAATTCTGTTCAGGAATAGAACGAAATCGTTATTTGATGGCGTTGGTGTTGTTGTCAAGCAAAAAGTTTACGCAAAGACGATTTGTTTTGGTCGTGCTAAGCTGCGTTTAGTTTAGTTCCGTAGGTTGACTTCTTACCGTCAAGTATTTCGTACATCCTGGTGCGTAAATTTGAAATCGCACGGACAAAGTTTATACGTGCCACTAAACAGCAGCGTTGTTTTTTGTGATCTTTAATTTTAAATTTTTTTACAAAGTTTGTTATTAAACAACAACGCATTTTTTTCGCCAACGTTTTTTTTATTCCTTAATGTCGATTGTCGCAAACGAACATTTCGAAAACGAACGGTTCTCTGAATTTTGAAACCAAGAGAACATACTACGAAAGAGGTAACACTAATCCTAGTGCGCATCCCTTTTGCATACCTTCCGGATGATTATGTGAAAAGTTTCTGCAGCGCAAATTGCATACCGTTCGAACTGCACTATAAAAATTAGTATTTGGTTATAGATGGCGCTAAAAGCAGTACAGAAAAAAGTGATGTAATAGCCAATAGATGGCGCACAAGTGGTTAACTATGGTTTTACGTAGTGCGTTTTAGTACTGTGCAGATATCGCTAGAAGATGTTTTGAAACTGACGACAAAAGGCTGCTCCTGCATTGTATGTTCTCCTATTACCCCGGATCGAATTTTTCTTTTGGTCCTCGGTATCGAAAACGATGCGAAACACGCGCTCTTCGGCAACAATCATCTTGCACGATAAGTTAAGCAAATGTTAAGTTTGAAAAGATGGAATAACATTATAATTTTATCGTTGTTAATCGCACCGTTGTAGTAATACCATCGTCAGATTGTTCTTTATCTGCCAGCAAGATTTCCGAAAACAGGAACAAAACGAATGTTTACGTTTCCATGAATATTTCACTTAAGTCGCATTCACTTTAAGTTAGAATATTATTTATTTCCTTCCGATTTACACTTAGCTTATTAATTATGAAATCCTCTCCTTTAAATTCAGTCCTGCTGATAAGGTAGCCGATCGATTAGAACATTAAGTAGTGGTCTTAGGTTACAAGGTTTACTAACAATCATTCGACATTTTTCTATTTGGAAAACACAATTACACAATAAAAATAACTAAACATATTTTAAATTTTCTTGCTACACAAAAGGTAGTTCTTTTTATATTTGTGGCGTTTACGGAAAAACATTTCAAACTACAGAAATACTGTCTTTTCGCGCACCCACAACTGATGATGATGATGACGACGACGACGGCATAAGACATCAAAATTATGCCGAGGGCTTGGCAGCAGCTGCAGCAGCAGCAGCAGCGGCTTGAGCCTTCTCCTCGCGAATACGATCCTTCTTGAGCACACCGTAGTAGGCGCGCTTGTCAGCCGGCGTCTGGAAGCGACCGTGACCCATCTTCGATGAGGTATCGATGAACTTGAGCTTGATCTGCTCGAGCGCGGAACGCTTGGTGTGTACCAGCAGCGATTTGCGGAGGGTGATGACACGACGCTTGGCACCGATGCAGCAGCCCTTGATCATGATGAAATCCTGGTTGATCTCACCATAGAACGGGAAACCACCCATGGGCGTGATCGACTTATCGGTCAGATCGTACTCAGTAGCAGCGCTGTTCTTGATAACCTGTTCCGATTATGTACAATAGAAAGTTGATGTTAGTTTATTCACTTTTGCAAAAAAAATATAACAATTAAATTAACAATTAACAATTAAAAATCGTCAGTCCTATCATTATATGTATGTACACACAGTGTGTTCATCATTATAGATTAATGTCGGCGATAAGAAATAAATCATCATAGCGAACTGAATCAAACTTTCAAAACCATTGAAAATATGCCACATATGCCTTACCTTGCCATCCTTGGTATGGATACCAGCACCGAGACGGTAGATCTTCTTGTTCAGCTCCGTACGGTGATGGTAACCCTTTTGACCGGCACGGGCCACAGTGAAGGCCACGCGGGACGGATGCCATGCACCGATACAAGCAACCTTGCGCAGACCCTTGTGTGTCTTGCGCGGCAGCTTCTTCGTGTGCCAACGGCTAGTCACACCCTTGAAACCTTTACCCTTGGTAACGGCCACGCAGTCGATCATTTCGTCCTGCGAGAACACCTGCGACACCGGAATCGGCTTCTCCAAGTGCTCCTTCACCCAGTTAACCTTATCCTCAACGGAACCACCGTTCAGCTGGATCTCGATGATATGGGCCTTCTTTTGACCTTGCTTGATCAGACGAATCTGTAGAGAGGTGCATAGAGAACAATTTGATTAGAATATATTTCGAAGATTTAGTATAATTTTGAATGGAAATTTCACTAGCTACAGACAGAGGAGAATAAGTGAAAAAAAAACATGTGAGCAGTATGGTTTATCTCCGTGATCATCGCCCAATGGGACGTAGGTACAACGAAGGTTAAGGAATATACCGTTCATCACCACGCGTCCGGAAAGGAACCTTCCCGGTGGGGCAATTTGTTCTACGACATCGAGGAACAACCCTGGATTGAACTACCATTGCCGGCCCCCGAACGATGGGTTTCAGACAAGCTGAAAGCCCCCGTGAGGTAATGACCATGTCGCGTTGAATAAATGTTACAATTAGAAGGAATAACCGAACAAGACGCGATCTTACCTGCGAGTGAGCGATCACACGGATGAACTTGCAGTAGCGCACCATCTTCTTGAAGGTATCCTCAATCGACTTCTTACCCAGATCGTCGGTCCACTTCTTGGATGCCTTGGTGAAGGCCTTCTTCTTGCTCGCGTGCCTTTTAAGAAACAAGAACATCCATATGTGGCATACGGAAAAATATAGGCACTTGATGGGAAGATGTGATAGATCCAGCCCGCACGTAAATTGGTTCATAAAGCCGCTCCTCTAATCATCGATGAACTAATGTATCGGGTCCCATTTGCAGGTCGTACCACAGAAGCATACAGATACACAGCATATGGTAACAGCCGCTTTTTCCTTTTCGATTCGCCGATAAGCGCAAAAGAGAAGAAAAGGGAACTGGCCTCATCGTGCACGGTGTGTGTGTGGTGCTGAATTTCGATTACAATCGAAAAGATGCTTGCATCACACCAGCAGAGCGGAGGACTACATGTTCCCTCGGCATGGTCACTTAACTTTTCTACCAACGATGGTTCATAGGGAAACCCCCTTCCCCATCCTCGGAAGCACCAGTTTATATGACCAACCGACAGAACCCTCTTGCAGTGATCGAAGGGCTTTACGATATGGTGATTAATGAATTTGCAAAAACTGATCGCACGAGAAATATTGATTGATCTTACAACGTATGCGACAACCGCGCTCTTATAGCATTCATCAGTAGGAAGGCAGCAGTTGAGTTTTCGTACATGTATGTATGTTCAGACGTAATGCCAGCAAGGCTAAATCATCATAAACGCAGAAAAGCGTGAATCGGTCTGATCGTCGCATACGTTGTCGATTTACAAACGCGCGCATCAAATTGATCGAAAAAATCAATTTGCGAAAATGTAAAAACTCACCAGTTCTTGTAGAATCGACGACGGCACTCCTCCGACAAATGCTGTGCCCAGACATTGCACAGGGCACGCGGTCCGAACGGAGTTTCAATGTAACCAACAGCTCCGACGACGACCAGTGGAGGCGTTTCGAGAATCGTAACCGCTTCCACGACTTCCTTCTTGTTAATTTCTGAAAACGTGCAAAAATAAAACATACAACCAACATAAGTGAACGAATCTACACGCGGCTGGTTGGTAAGGGAATCCACTGCGAATATGTTCATCAGACAGCCCTAGTTCTAAACTGGTTTGTCATTCAAGGATTATTCAGAAATAACCGTAAACGAAATAAATAATCATCATGTAAAAACATATTCAAGTGGTAAAACCTTCTGTGATCCACAATCAACTTACTTGATCCCGGACGGTCTGCTTCACGAACGATGTGCGTCATGCCAGCCTTGTACGCCAGGTACGCGGTCAGATGCACCGGTTTCGAGGCATCATCCTTCGGGAAAGCCTTCACGCGGCCCTGGTGACGAGAGGCACGCTTCTTCGGGTAGAACGCCATCGAACCATGGCGTGGTGCAGAAAACTTACGATGAGACTGAAATGAGGCGGAAAAGTGAGGTTAGAATTGGCACATCGTAAGAAACGTGGCATTTTCACACAGCACACAGAAAAACGCACAGCATCTTAATGGACACGCAAACTAAACGTAGATTAGTGTCTGCTTAGCTGGCACAGAATGTAGTAACATAAAGATAACTTTTAATTAAGCTATCGTATGCTAAACAGCACGTGTTTTATACCACAGCATAAAAGCGAGGTTAAGTTTCGCAATGGGCACTTTTTCTCTTACGCGTTTTATTTTAATGCAGGTTAGTTGCAATTATTTAGGTTCGAGTCTTGATTTTCAATTAAGTTGTCTAATATCTCACTTAATATCTTAAGAACACATTTATACAAGTGCACAAAATTAAACTTACCATCTTGAGACACAAATTCTGCCTCCTTCCTCGACAAAGAGCGAATTGGAAAAGAACTCGGAACTGCACAGCTCGTCCAGCGAAGGTTTGTTACAAAATATATCCACAACAGGTTCGGCCATAACATTCAATTGCAGCTACGTTTGACAGTTGTAATCAACATTCAAACATTTGAAGTCCAATTGTGGAAAAACTGGTTCCGATTGAACGAGCAATATGTTATTTATAATCAAGAAAATATGGCAAAAAAACTCTTTTATTATAAATGCAAAATAATGGCTTGGAAATAGCTATTCCTTCCCCGAAATAAGCATAATTTGAAAACAAATAACAGAACCGCATTCTTCATTTGCTGTTGATGTTTTGAGCTGTCAAACAGAACGGAAATTTTCGCCCAATACTCGAGATACCAGGAAATTGTAAACAATCGTTTATTTATTTATACATTTCACTACAAGATGTAGACGTACGTGTGCATAAATCGCAAACCTTTCTTCTTCGACAATTTTTGCGTTATTCAGCATTATGCTACCCGAAACTTTGTCCAATATTATTTCTGTTTTGCTAGCACTTGTAAGCTTCGCCTGTATCCTGCCTTCTCCGGCCGCTGGAGAACGATGGTGTGCACATAATCCTAAAGATATCGTATTCCGCCGGCTAGGCACTAAAACACCCTACCGGCACGTTCAGAACAAGGATGTACGAAATATCGCCACAGTGAACGGTAATAACACTTCGAAAGGAAGGAAGACAGGTCTTGTATAATTAATATTCCCGTTTTACTTCGCTTACTAGGATGCACCGTTAGTAAGATATGGGGCCTGTTTCGCCATGGTACAAGAAATCCCTCGAAAAGTATCATAGATCACATGCTTGTAACGCTTCCGGAATTACAGCGCGACATCGTAGAACATGGGCAACTGTGCCGTGATCAGCTGGAAATGTTCGAACGATGGCAACCTAGGATTAAGGTTGAAGAAGCCAAACTACTCGTTCGTGAGGGCGGTGAGGAGCTTTATCGGTTGGGCGAAAGGATGCGCAAAAGGTTTGGTCACCATCTTCCCGAGCGTTATGATGCCAATGAGTTTCGTTTCAAATTCACCAAAACTGAGCGTGCCGAGTACAGTGCTCGAAACTTTACGCGTGGTCTTTTCGGCCGTGACGAACCGATCGAATATCCAGAGGCAGTACGGCGGGATCCGGTGCTTCGGTTTTACAAAGGATGTGAGAAATGGAAAAGACAAGTGAAGGAAAATCCGTACTCGTACCGCGAAATGGATCGTTTCGGCAGCTCAAAAGAAATGCGAAGCGTTATCGAGAAACTATCGAAACGAATTGGGACGTTCGTCAGTCCGGAGGAGGTGCACGCCATTTACCAGACGTGCGCTTTTGAAACGGCCTGGAGTGAACGAGACGTTTCACCCTGGTGTTTGCTGTTCGACAAGGAAAGCATCTCGACGATGGAATACAACGAAGATCTGAAATACTACTGGATCGATGGGTACGGGTACGAGCTCACATATCGCCAGGCATGTTCGGCCTTTGCCGATCTGTTCGAAAGCTTCGATAGTGCGGATAGACCTCCGTACACGTTTTACTTTACACATTCTGGCACGCTTCTAAAATCGATTGCTTTTTTAAATCTATACAAAGACAACGAACCGCTTATGGCGCAGCACTATCGTCACAAACGGAAGTGGCGAGTCAGTCACATTGATGCGTTTGGATCTAATCTCTATTTTGTGTTGTACAGGTAAGTGTGTCGAATTGTTACATTGCAGTATTATTGCTGGGTTTACTTGTATTTTTTCTCTCTTGCAGATGCCCAAACGGAACCAACTCGATCGCACTGTACCATCAGGAAAGGTTAACCCATATTCCAGGCTGCCCGGATGATACACCGCTGTGCAGTTATGAACAGTTTAAGCAAATGTACGCTGAACGTATCGAGCAGTGTGATTTGAATACCATGTGTTCCGAACCGCATGTGCCTAGTATGGTAAAAGATGAATTGTAAAATTGCACGCCATGCATAGGTAGATTTTATTTATTTTATGCACTGTTGCACGGTCGTAATGCTACTTTTATAAAATGACGCTTTCGTATGCGGCTTGTAAAGCATTCAATGTTACAATGACTAAATAAACACTATACACTCACACCGATAAAACGCTGTGTTGTGAAAAGCACACTCCAAACGTAGGGGTTTATATCAGTGATTTCTTCCGTTGATTGTACCGCGCAAATTCTCTCTAATCAGTCAGTTGTTGACAAAAATCATGTATATCTTATCTTGTTGAAACGATATGGAGAAATGCCAACAGCACATACGCCCTCTTGTTGGCCAGTAAGTGTTCACCGCGCCAAGCAGCGAACGATGTTTGCAAACTAATCCGAAAACATGGATTTCTCAAATGTGGTGCTGGAAACACCGCTGATTGTGGAGAAATCAAAGTTCACCTCGACGGCGATTCTTTTCTCGCAGCGACAAAACAGTCAGGAAGACTACTGCGATGTTGTACATCATGCCGATGACCATTTTCGACCCAACTACGATCGGATCAAGCTGAAACGTTTATCGGTGTTGGATTTGTAAAGTTTCCCAAACGTGACACAGCTTTCGGGAAGGCCATTGCATGTAATTTCTCTTTTGTTTCCATCTCTCGTGTTTCTCCTATGTCAGATCGATGTGCGTTATATGCCGGTGTGATATTAAGTACAACAATCAGCGGAAGACATTGAAATGTGACCATGCGTTCCACGTGAAATGCATCAAGCAGTGGATTACGTTCCAGAACATATGCCCGATTTGCAGAATAGAGTTGTAGTAAGACTGTGGCTTGCCTAATTTCACAATAAACAGTCCAAGTCGGTAGATCACGAGTGAGTGTGAACATCAACCTTTTTGGGGGGCACAAGTTTTTGTAGGCTGTTACTTTAATTTATTTCCACAAAAAAGTTGCAGTTTGTGAATCACTTAGTCGTGCATTACTTTATCTCGTTTATACTAGTTTCTTTGCCTCGAAGAAGCTCTTAAGATGCCTCATCTGCCAGAATCCCATTATCAGCAGCACTAGCGTTTGAGCAAGAGACCACCACAACACACGCTGGTTGGTGCTGTCGCTCGTTTGCCGGAAGCGTTCCTCACGATACTATTAGCGAAACAAAAACAGGAGGAAGAAAAAATCAGCCATCGATCAACAGGATCAACAGAAATTCTAGCACTTACTCTCTGATAGTTCTGTTCCTTAGTAATTTGATCCACCTGGTCCAATAGCTGACGGATGCGTAACTGCAATTCGGTTAGTTTTTCCTTCTGCGCAACATTGGCGTAATCGATCGTGTGTTCTCCGACCTGAATGTCCAAATGTACCCGTAGCTGGGATCCACTGAACCATGCGGTACTGTTAGAATACATACACAGCACATGTTCTCCGGGTATGTGAGAGGTGAAAGAAATGCGACCTGTGTGGGAAACCAATCAAAGTTTAGAAAAACCCTTGTAACACACCCAACACTCTTTTGAACTACGACTAAGATTACCTTCAGAGCTGTACACACGGGACAGGATCGTCTTATCATCAGGATCCTTTATTTCGACGTGCATTCCGATTCCGGGCGAAGATGGCATAAATCCTCCGGACCGTGGATCATACAGTTCCACCTTGTAGTTAGCTAAACAATTGTAAACAACATTATCAGTAAGGAAATGGCATCCTGTGCGATAAACTTCCTGCCGTAGCTACTTTTATGTTTGCCTTACCTACTACGGTTGTTTCATCTGGTATTTCTTCGATGAAACATTTGCGTTCAGTTTCGCCAATGTGAAAATATAATCCATTCGACAGTGGCGCTACGAGTAGTGACGCTAGCACTACGAATAATCTGCAGCTTATCATTTTAAAAGTACGAAAATAGTAACCAGAAGTTGCAGAAATACCAACTTCACACAAATTTGAGAAACGGGGCAATTTTCTGCCGACACGTCAATAGAAAGCAACTATTTGACAGCAAGCCAGAAAAACGTCATTCGGGAGTTTAGATAAATACAACCAAGTTATAAATTTAAATCACGAATCAAAATCCATAACATAACAATTTATTGTATCAATTAACAAATTACAGCAACATAATGATGAGGCTCAGCCCGAATCTATTATCACTCGATTTCTATTTTACATTAGAACTCGTTTTTTTGTTGCTCCGTTTGAACTAAAATATGAACAGCATAACTGCACCCAGGGTTGTTATAACTTCGAGGAAACGTCAACAAACACTTTCACCTCGGGTAGGCGCTGCTCTGGGATTTGTCGTATACGACGAACGACAACGACAAGTTTTATGGGTGCTCTAGGATTTGTCGTCACACAAACTATCAAACAGAGAAGGGACGTCAAACCGTAATAATAAGAAGAAAAACATCAAATCATCAAACATACAAAACCAACAATAAAGCGTCCTCAAATCTGAGTTCCATTGCCTAAACTTGTTAGACTGGCCGCTTTAATTAAAATTCAGTTAAAAATGATGCACATTGGACAACTTGCGTCCATTTAATTTCTGCTGCAACAATTTGTTCTGTTTTGACAACCAAGATGCACGATTTGAAAGATGTGCCTACGACAAGTTTGACGAGGTTTATAGAAAAAACAAATTGATTTGTATAACGACAGATGTATGATCATGTTTTACAGGATTTGACAGAGCACCTTCATACAGCTCCATACGTTTGTATTTGTCGTTCGTCGTATACGACAAATCCCAGAGCAGCGCCGTAGCGAAGCATACATAAACATTGCAGATTATTTTAGGTGCTACGAAATGGATTTAATATTGCTTGCTGGAATCGCAACTGCCCTGCTCGTTGTGCTGATTACCCTTTTATTCCTTAACAAAAGCAAATCAAACATCAATGGTAGGTTGTGCGTACGTAAACGATAATCGTCAAAAAGTAATTGAAATCCGTCGTCCTTCTCTAGCGCCTCCTTCGGCACCAGCACCAGCCGAGGAGAATGTTCCACGTCGCGCACAGGTGGTGCGAAACCAAAGGAATCGTGCCAGAGTCGCTCAAGTAGCTGAACGTGTGGATGATTCAGAAGAGGAAGATACCATACCCCAAGCACAGCATGATTATGCCGGTGAAAAAATCGGCGCTAAAAAACGAGCCAAACTGGAAGCTAAGGCGCAAAAGAAGACCGAACGCGAGCATGAGCTACGGCTTCGCGAGGAACAAAAAAAGAGAGATGCTCTACTAGAAGAGGAACGTCGGAAAGTGGCAGAAAAGGAAGAACAGGCAGAGAAGGATCGGGAACAGGCGGAACGACTGGAGCGAGAGGAGAAAGAGCGCAAGGAACACGAAGAATATCTTCAGATGAAGCAAGCATTCAGCGTCGAAGAGGAAGGCTTCGAAGAGGAGGATGCAGACGAGCAGCAGAATAGTCTACAAGAATTCATCAAGTTTATACAGGTACCGTGTCGGTTTTGAGAAATCAAGAAATATTTAACGTTTTGTTAACTCATACATCAATCCTTTAACAGGATAACAAGGTCGTTGTACTGGAAGATTTGGCAGTACAGTTCAAATTGAAGGTGCAAGCCGTTATCGATAGACTAGGAGAGCTACAAAAGGATGAACGAATCACCGGCGTGATCGACGATCGAGGTAAATTCATCTATGTCTCGCAGGAGGAGCTAAAATCCGTGGCCAAGTTCATTAAGCAGCGAGGTCGTATATCTATTACGGAGCTAGCAGAGAACAGCAACCAGCTTATACATTTGACCCCAATTGTAGCTTCCGAAAGCGCCTAATGGCGCCAACAGTGGTGATATAACACGACTTATGATAGACCGTTAAGCTGTTTGTTTTCTTGCAAGTCGCAAATATATTAGCTCACTACCATGTATCCTTGGGTGGTAGAGTAAACATTAGTCGGATTCTTCCATATCATCATCGTTGTCCTCCTCCTCAGATGTTTCGTCCGGATCGTTGATTTGGTTCTCACATTTCTCGCACTGGCAGACGAACAGATAATATTCTTTTAATATTTTCTGCCGCGTATGGCGCGACCTTTGTGCATTGCACTCGTCAAGGTAGGAAATGCAAATTTCTTCCCCGGGCTGTATGTCACTCGTGGCCCGCAGTGCTAGTACGTGATTCGAGTTGGGAAACACAGTTTCAGCATTAGGTGCGCAACTGTGGTTGATTTTACTTTGCGTAGCGTACAATGCTGAACCTTCATTATTAAGGAACGAACCGACGACATCATCCATTTTGCTGTACAACTCATCGATTAGCTCGTCCACCGGCTGCCGTTCCTTATCGTCCATGTTGCAAGCGGCAACATTCTTAACCCAATCACCGAACGAGCTCGTGCCTATGCCTTGTCCATTTGTGCCCACCAGCGCAATAAGGCTTTTAAACCCATCGGGTGTTAGCCATTGGAGCCGTTCGTCCGATTGCAGATCGAATGCGCTACAGAATAGCCTATACAACTCTTCGATCTGCGATATAAACTTTTCACCGAGCATTTTGTGGAATATGAGAAGATCTTCGTTCACGGATTTGTGCACGAAATCTTGCAATTGTGTTTGAAGTGCTTGCAGATTTTCCGCCTGACGAAACATACCAACAATCTTCACGAACAACATAATACCACAAGTTTCCGGTGGATAATGCATCTTTCTGTTGGGAAAAAACATTTTAATCAATAGGTAGTTGCAATGTCCACGCACTATCCAGAACTTACTTCCAAAACTCTACCAAAATGTTAACCGGATGGTTTTCGCTGTGCATCTCTGCGCCCAAGCAAATAGCCGCATGGTAGCGATTTTGTGCCAGGCTCAAACATTCACTGCTGCAGTACAAAACGCCACATCTTTCACACTTTGTGTGATTGCCAATATTGGCCTCCACAGGGCAACATTCTGCCCTCGGTAGCATTATGTTCGGATCATTCGCCAAACGCTGTGCGTTGCGTTCGGCTGTTTCCAACGGGCGGAGACAGTACTCGCACGCTAAATATCCATATGCTGCATTCCATGAATATTGGCAGGACACGAGCGGTTGCTCTTCGAATATTGTGGTTCCCGCTGGAATAAGCTCGGTGGCGTATAAACCGCGTCCCTTTTCTGCAGTTGATTTAATTATTACGTTTTCCATCGTTGATCACACCAAACACGAACGTGCACGCGGTTTGTCTACTGTGTTTTGACATTCGCGCAGTGCAGCCAGCTGTACTAGATCACGGTGGCATTGCTGCCAATTCGTGCATGGGATGAATATGAATATACCGGTAGCTCCTGAAATCTGATATCCCGCACAAGGCAACATGGTTATTAATTGTGCATTTTGTAAATTCAGCAATTTATTCAGTTCTTTCTTCACTGTTACAAAAATGTTTCTAGCTACTTATATCTATAATTCCACAATAAGCAACAAGCATATATTTCTTAACTCCTAGTTCTTGAACACTGGCAATGCGACATTTTTCCAGTTTTCAGCCCACCTGAGCCCCTGAAACTGTTTCAAATGTTTCTGTATATCCTGCTTCATGTTTGCTAAGGCAATGTTACTGGGAAAGTCATAAAACCAATGACCTATTTGCTCTGCCAGTTCCTGGTGGTGTTGAAAAACGAACCCATTTTCGCCATGCTTTACTAGTTCATCGATGCTGGAAACATGGAAAGACGATGTGTTAAAAAGGCAATTTATTATTCATCCGACTTTGGCCATTATACATACCAATCGAAATGTACGGCACAAACCGGCAAGCCAGAACCAAACATGTCCACAACCTTCATGGGTAAATCAAGTCCGCTTGAGCTGTAGTGTAAGCAAACGCCCAAATCGCTACTGGCCAACAGTTTGGGGTAATCTTCATTCTCTAACCATGGCATTTCCAACTTTACCCTTTTCCACGACTTTGACTGCACAATTTTGCTGTACTGTTCTTTCAGTGGCCCTTTACCTGTAATTATGCACACAATGTCTGGATAATGCGAAGGTTGATCAAGAGCATCACGCTCGTATTGATCCAGGGCGCTGATAAGAATGCTAAAATCTTCGTCTGGCGTCCAGCTAGTACTGGACACTAATAAGCCCGGTCTTGAGTCACGAAATTTGACCTCTCCGTTACGGTGCCTTGTGGTAAACGCTGTACATTCTACAATGTCTTCATCCTCTGCATCATGTTCCGAGCGAAAAGCGCTAATATTTTCTCCAAGGCGTAGAAAAATGTTATGTTTATCCTGAAGGGAGATACTTTGAAATTGCTGCGGTGGACGATCATACAAGACAGTTGCTCTGTGGAGGGACAATTGACACAATAACTGGATTATGATTACAATCATTATAATGCACACAAAACACGAATTGATTACCTAACATTCCATTGTGTATAGAGATCATCTTTCATTGCTTTCGTTACGCAGAAACTGTCGGCTGCCCTTGTTCCAAAGAATGCTTCCAGTTTCTTTGCAATGCGTACGATCGGTGAATCTGGAGACTCGAGTGCCAGAATGGAGTACGTGTAGTTGTGCCAATCAATTATAAGCTTCGACCGAGCAAACAAGCAGTACAAGTATGCTACAATAACGGCAGGAATGGCCGGAGGATTTTGGCAAAGAATAAACTTCGGTCTCGGAATGCTGATCAGGGTAATCAGTAAGCCTAGCGCTTGCCATACTGTCTTAAAAAGGTACTTTAAAATGTTCGGCAATTCAAGCTCTGGGAAAGGGTTCAGTTCATGTATTCGCACATTCGGACTAGTTCTTATTTCTTCCAACGGCGACGAATGCACATAACCAATGAAGTCTACCGAGAAATCGTTTTCCGAGAGACTCTTCACATGGTACTGCATGCGGGGACTTCGACCAATGTCTCCCAGCACGATAACACACGCATTTTGCACCTTATTCTTTTCGTTCATGATGTCGCTTATCAATGCACTTCCAAATTGATCAAAACATTTCTAACTTGAACGTGGCGCAATAAGCTGTTGTATGTTTTGGTTGTCAAAGTGCTGCCAAACAGTTCTAGCTTTTGGTACCTTTTGCTCCTTCTTGCTTGAATATAATTTGCGTAGGAATATTTGTGTGTCGCATTTTTTGTGCGCAATTGTTTCAGGACACGAAGGGCGCACAATAATAAAATTTGCTGATTAAACAACTACACCAGCAGCGTTCGATTGTGCAATTATCCAATAAAAAATTCCAGGACGAATGGCTGGTCTGTAATCAGCTGAATCAACGTTAATGGCTCTGGAACTACATATATCAATATCTTAGATCGTTTTCGGAGCGCATTTTGTATGCAAGCTTTTGTAAAAAAAAAGTTTAATGACGTGCATTTATTATACGCTCAACATTTGTTTTATTTTCTGTTTCATAGGATGTTAAATCATAAATTGCAATGCAAGGATATCCACAGCATTAATAAAATACATGTAATCTAGTGGAAGCTTGCTGGTGTGCAACCGTTTTAGAACATCAAATGTCACGTTATGCTGGTAGCTGTCAAATTTATATTTTTTATTGCATTTATTGCAGTTTCATATTGCAAACTCTCAACGGATTTCGGCTCTCAAAAACATTCCATGTAGAAAGCTTGACGTGAATCGAAGCAGACATTTTGTCACAGAAGCGTCTTCGTGAAAAGGGCTGAAGCAAGTAGAATTCGTAGCGTTTTGAATCTTGTTAAAAGTGTTTCCATCATGTTTTCTTTACGCGGTGCACACATTTATGTTTTCCCGAATGGAAATAATGAAAAAAGGATGAAAATAGAGGTAAATTCCAATCGAGTTACAATTGGCGCACATCCCCTGAACAACATTCGTTTGCATACGCTAAACGCTGAGCGGCTCCATTGCAAAATATTTGCCGATTCGTCTAATTCGGTAAGTGAAAGAATCCGAGCATTTTTTTTTCGTTTTTGTATTCATGGCAATGGATTGCTTTTCGTGGTTTTCTAGGTAACTATTGAAAATTATTCACAAAAAAATCCGATTTTTGTGAATGGCGTCTGTGTTGAGCGCAGAGCAAAATTACACGACAATGATAGATTCGAAGTGGCCGGATCGGCATTTCTGTGGAATTTCGATCCTTCGCACATCAGAGTGGTTTCCAAGCCGAAAAAGCGCCCGAATCTGCACAGTCGCAGGAAAACGATCACATTGAAGCGTATACGAAGCACCGGAGACATTACAAAGCAAAGCATGATCAAAGTACCGCGAGCTGTTGGTTTAATGCTGGATGAATATCGGAAACGTCGAACAATACACAGGTAGGTCTGTTTTAATGTACTCTTCTCTACGATGCACGACTGGGTGGTGTATGTGTGTGTGAACGGTGGCTGTCCTACCCGTCAGGATCATGTATGTACATCTGGATCGTTTCCTGATACACAGCACTGACTACCCTGCTACTGTTAAAAAAAGGCAAGGAAAACCAGAATTGCTGTACCATTTCTTTTTTACGCCGAATTGATGTTGTTGTTGTTTTATTAGCTTAAAGATACTGATTCCAAGGGCTTCTCTCGCGTCTGCGACACCGAATTGTAGGGACAGTTTTATTAGCAGCGGGAGCAGCTTTTTTATATCTTAATCCTTCGCACCCGGCTCTTCGGTGCGTTTCAATGGCGCTAGACATCATTTCGAGTGTTCGTCCAATAGCTCGATACCGAGTTGTAGAAACAATTTGAAGGAGTGCATGAATTAATCTTAGTAGTGAATTGTGTTACTTTTTTATTTCTTTATTAAATATTTATTGTTGTTTTAAAACTACATCAGCAAACAGCATGACGAATACTGTTCCAAAGAACGCGATAAAAAAATATTCATTGTATCATTTTCACGTGTTTTACTTGCGTATCGCCTCAGATGGGACAACTGAGATGCAAACATACGTTTCAGCACACAGATTCCAAAAACAAGGAACACGTGATAAATATGCAATGCACAATACGAAGCGGCATAAAAAGCTTAAAATAACAGAAAACAGAGAAGGAAGGTGATAGAATCTCTTGGAAAATGTCAGTATAAACTCCGCTGTTCTGTTTTTCATCTTTGGAGTCGGAGCTAATTTATGATGGGTTTCCCATTATTAGGCCTGTATTGAAATATACGTACTGACGAGGGAATTGTATCTATTAAAAATGAAATTATATGTAAATTGCATTATTTGTTTTATATCTTCGTTTAGCACAATGTCTGCGCAGTCCCTAAATAATATTGGCAGAAATGTAAAAAATTGTGAAGAAATTGATCTTACCAACCAAACAAACGCACACGCTGAGTCCAGTACGCAAGCAGCATTAGATATTACTTCATCAGATTTAAGTTCCTGCATAACACCAGTAATTGAAAAGGAAAACATTCTACATAGCCACATTAAAGAACAAAAAACAAAGCTTACTGCGCAAATATCTGCAACAAAGAGACGACACTTAGCCTGCCATACGCCTGTTTCTAATCTAATCGATTTAACAACACCACCTGCTAAGTCCCGCATAACACCCGTGGTGCGTAAACCAATTTCTGCTAAGGCGGTCCAATCTCCTCGTCTTCTGGATGTTATAAACATCGTAACACCAAGCCCGAACAAAAAAGGACGTAGCACACCAAATTCGTTGAGGGCAGCAGTTGCAACACCCAAGAGAACACTATTAAAGTCGGCTATTAAAAATTCGCGAGCAAATGAATCCGTCGGAGCTAATAATACACCAATACCTTCACAATCCACGAAGAAAACGCCGAATGTGAAATTGAATACATTGCGTACCAATACTCCAAAGGTTACGCCGGCTTCGAGCAAAAGTTCTTCGATTAAAATCAGAAAACATCTCATATCCACTCTAAATGAGAAGAAAGGGGACGTCTTGTTAAAACCGGATTCTCCAATCGCTATCATAAATACAGGAAGGTTCAGCAAACATTCCACACCAACAGTCGGAAAGGGCGACAGAACTCCAAAGAGAGGGAACTTATGTGTTACTCCGAAGGCCCAGCGTGTCGTACAGAATGTCATTGATGACCATAACAATGAAGTAACGAATGCGACTATCGAAAAGAGCGCCGGAGAAAGCTGTGCCAGTGTATTGCCAATCATTGATGTACAATCAATTATAAGGAAACCTAATCGCACTACACAAATACGGTCGGCTAGGTATTCAGACATAACTCCTCACGAATCGTTTGCGGACGGATTATTGCCACTTGCTACGCCTGCCGAAGAGAAAGAGTTTTTATTAGAAACCGAGAGCACACCATTGCCAGCTTACATGTTCCAGGATGAGTTGAAATCTATTAACAATATGCACACAAATTTTAATCCTAATCGCAATTCCTGTTCATCGATTGTCGCAACAGTTTCCACCGAATCATCTAACATACGTAAAACAATGAGTGATTTTAGTAGCAGCTTATCAGGAAGTCCTTTACGTCGTTTTAGTCACAAGCTAATGCAAACCAATATTCAACCTGACAACGATTGGAAAAAAGACGAAAATACAAATGAATTCGAATCCGATATTGATACCCTAGCAAAAGATGCCGATGAACATGGCATGCTGGCGAGTAATGATTTGGAACCACCCGTACAAAAAGATATGGTCAGTACACCTGAGCTAAGACATTCATGGCGACATACTAGAAAATGTATAGGCAGCGCTTTTACATCTTTAAATACATCACGACCGCAGCTAGATTTAACCGCTGAAATAGACGAAAGTCTAGTGGTTATTGAAGATGAAGAACCAGCACCAGAACAAAAAGAACTTTATAACATGGAGTGTTCTGAAGCATTCTCCACGACGAATGAACAATATGATTTACAATGTCCGACCGTAAAAAATCGTGCAACAGTGCACATGGAAAACGTACCAAATGTATCCACTGGTCCAACCTTTGAATCAACACCAGATATTCTCTGTAGCAGGTGTGTATGAAATGAGTCATTGTGTTTTACTATTTTATACCACATGTTGTATACTAACATATGATTTTGTAAATTTCAGTGCTCTTGAGGAGCGGTCGGCTGAACCTAGCGCATGTAATACTGTGGAAAGCACAGAATTTCCGGTAGAACATGTCATTGAAGATGCACTAGAGGCAGAGTAAGTTAAATACATTCAAGATGGTAAATTCAGTTCTCAATTCTAATCTGTTCTTGTTTAATTTTCCCACTAAAAGGGATCATTCCGCAGAGGAATTGCTGCATGTTGATTCTAGCGAGGTGCAATCTTCAAACATCCTTGAGAAAGGAGAAGAAATGATGGAGCTGATGGAGGTCATGTCTGAAGCTGCTACTGAACAAGTTTTAGATTCAACATCAGACATATTTTCTGCGAGGTATGAATGAAATTTGAGACAATGTATTTTAATATTCTGTGCCACATGTTTTTTACTAAAATATGATTTGGTAAATTTTAGTGCTCTTGAGGAGCGGTCGGCTGAACCTAGCGCATGTAGTACAGTGGAAAGCACAGAATTACCGGTAGAACATGTCATTGAAGACGCACCAGAGGCAGAGTAAGTTAAATACATTCAAGATGGTAAATTCAGTTCTCAATTCTAATCTGTTCTTGTTTAATTTTCCCACTAAAAGGGATCATTCCGCAGAGGAATTGCTGCATGTTGATTCTAGCGAGGTGCAAACTTCAAACATCCTTGAAAAAGGAAAAGAAATGATGGAGCCGATGGAGGTCATGTCTGAAGCTGCTACTGAAGAAGTTTTAGATTCAGCATCAGACGTACTTTCTGCAAGGTATGAATGAAATTTGAGACAATGTATTTTAAAATTCTGTGCCACATGTTGTATACTAACATATGATTTGGTAAATTTTAGTGCTCTTGAGGAGCGGTCGGCTGAACCTAGCGCATGTAGTACAGTGGAAAGCACAGAATTACCGGTAAAACATGTCATTGAAGATGCACCAGAGGCAGAGTAAGTTAAATACATTCAAGATGGTAAATTCAGTTCTCAATTCTAATCTGTTCTTGTTTAATTTTCCCACTAAAAGGGATCATTCCGCAGAGGAATTGCTGCATGTTGATTCTAGCGAGGTGCAAACTTCAAACATCCTTGAAAAAGGAAAAGAAATGATGGAGCCGATGGAGGTCATGTGTGAAGCTGCTACTGAACAAGTTTTAGATTCAGCATCAGACGTACTTTCTGTGAGGTATGAATGAAATTTGAGACAATGTATTTCAAAATTCTGTGCCACATGTTGTATACTAACATATGATTTGGTATATTTTAGTGCTCTTGAAGAGGGGTCGGCTGAACCTAGTGCATGTAGTACAGTGGAAAGCACAGAATTTCCGGTAGAACATGTCGTTGAAGATGCACCAGAGGCAGAGTAAGTTAAATACATTCAAGATGGTAAATTCAGTTCTCATTTCTAATCTGTTCTTGTTTAATTTTCCCACTAAAAGGGATCATTCCGCAGAGGAATTGCTGCATGTTGATTCTAGCGAGGTGCAAACTTCAAACATTCTTGAGAAAGGAAAAGAAATGATGGAGCCGATGGAGGTCATGTCTGAAGCTGCTACTGAAGAAGTTTTAGATTCAGCATCAGACGTACTTTCTGCGAGGTATGAATGAAATTTGAGACAATGTATTTCAAAATTCTGTGCCACATGTTGTATACTAACCTATGATTTGGTATATTTTAGTGCTCTTGAGGAGCGGTCGGCTGAACCTAGCGCATGTAGTACAGTGGAAAGCACAGAATTTCCGGTAGAACATGTCATTGAAGACGCACCAGAGGCAGAGTAAGTTAAATACATTCAAGATGGTAAATTCAATTCTCAATTCTAAGCTGTTCTCGTTTAATTTTCTCACTAAAAGGGATCATTCCGCAGAGGAATTGCTGCATGTTGATTCTAGCGAGGTGCAAACTTCAAACATTCTTGAGAAAGGAAAAGAAATGATGGAGCCGATGGAGGTCATGTCTGAAGCTGTTACTGAAGAAGTTTTAGATTCAGCATCAGACGTACTTTCTGCGAGGTATGAATGAAATTTGAGACAATGTATTTCAAAATTCTGTGCCACATGTTGTATACTAACATATGATTTGGTATATTTTAGTGCTCTTGAAGAGGGGTCGGCTGAACCTAGTGCATGTAGTACAGTGGAAAGCACAGAATTTCCGGTAGAACATGTCATTGAAGACGCACCAGAGGCAGAGTAAGTTAAATACATTCAAGATGGTAAATTCAATTCTCAATTCTAATCTGTTCTTGTTTAATTTTCCCACTAAAAGGGATCATTCCGCAGAGGAATTGCTGCATGTTGATTCTAGCGAGGTGCAAACTTCAAACATTCTTGAGAAAGGAAAAGAAATGATGGAGCCGATGGAGGTCATGTCTGAAGCTGTTACTGAAGAAGTTTTAGATTCAGCATCAGACGTACTTTCTGCGAGGTATGAATGAAATTTGAGACAATGTATTTCAAAATTCTGTGCCACATGTTGTATACTAACCTATGATTTGGTATATTTTAGTGCTCTTGAGGAGCGGTCGGCTGAACCTAGCGCATGTAGTACAGTGGAAAGCACAGAATTTCCGGTAGAACATGTCATTGAAGACGCACCAGAGGCAGAGTAAGTTAAATACATTCAAGATGGTAAATTCAATTCTCAATTCTAATCTGTTCTCGTTTAATTTTCTCACTAAAAGGGATCATTCCGCAGAGGAATTGCTGCATGTTGATTCTAGCGAGGTGCAATCTTCAAACATCCTTGAGAAAGGAAAAGAAATGATGGAGCCGATGGAGGTCATGACTGAAGCTGCTACTGAAGAAGTTTTAGATTCAACATCAGACGTACTTTCTGTGAGGTATGAATGAAATTTGAGACAATGTATTTCAAAATTCTGTGCCACATGTTGTATACTAACATATGATTTGGTATATTTTAGTGCTCTTGAAGAGGGGTCGGCTGAACCTAGTGCATGTAGTACAGTGGAAAGCACAGAATTTCCGGTAGAACATGTCATTGAAGACGCACCAGAGGCAGAGTAAGTTAAATACATTCAAGATGGTAAATTCAATTCTCAATTCTAATCTGTTCTCGTTTAATTTTCTCACTAAAAGGGATCATTCCGCAGAGGAATTGCTGCATGTTGATTCTAGCGAGGTGCAAACTTCAAACATCCTTGAAAAAGGAAAAGAAATGATGGAGCCGATGGAGGTCATGTGTGAAGCTGCTACTGAACAAGTTTTAGATTCAGCATCAGACGTACTTTCTGTGAGGTATGAATGAAATTTGAGACAATGTATTTCAAAATTCTGTGCCACATGTTGTATACTAACATATGATTTGGTATATTTTAGTGCTCTTGAAGAGGGGTCGGCTGAACCTAGTGCATGTAGTACAGTGGAAAGCACAGAATTTCCGGTAGAACATGTCATTGAAGACGCACCAGAGGCAGAGTAAGTTAAATACATTCAAGATGGTAAATTCAATTCTCAATTCTAATCTGTTCTCGTTTAATTTTCTCACTAAAAGGGATCATTCCGCAGAGGAATTGCTGCATGTTGATTCTAGCGAGGTGCAATCTTCAAACATCCTTGAGAAAGGAAAAGAAATGATGGAGCCGATGGAGGTCATGTCTGAAGCTGCTACTGAAGAAGTTTTAGATTCAGCATCAGACGTACTTTCTGCGAGGTATGAATGAAATTTGAGACAATGTATTTTAAAATTCTGTGCCACATGTTGTATACTAACATATGATTTTGTAAATTTCAGTGCTCTTGAGGAGCGGTCGGCTGAACCTAGCACATGTAATACAGTGGAAAGCACAGAATTTCCGGTAGAACATGTCATTGAAGATGCACCAGAGGCAGAGTAAGTTAAATACATTCAAGATGGTAAATTCAATTCTCAATTCTAATCTGTTC
Source organism: Anopheles funestus (assembly GCF_943734845.2). NCBI lineage: Eukaryota > Metazoa > Arthropoda > Insecta > Diptera > Culicidae > Anopheles > Anopheles funestus. The sequence goes on along the minus strand of NC_064598.1, from coordinate 40,669,951 downwards.
TCGTTTAATTTTCTCACTAAAAGGGATCATTCCGCAGAGGAATTGCTGCATGTTGATTCTAGCGAGGTGCAATCTTCAAACATCCTTGAGAAAGGAAAAGAAATGATGGAGCCGATGGAGGTCATGACTGAAGCTGCTACTGAAGAAGTTTTAGATTCAACATCAGACGTACTTTCTGCGAGGTATGAATGAAATTTGAGACAATGTATTTTAAAATTCTGTGCCACATGTTGTATACTAAAATATGATTTGGTAAATTTTAGTGCTCTTGAGGAGCGGTCGGCTGAACCTAGCGCATGTAATACAGTGGAAAGCACAGAATTTCCGGTAGAACATGTCATTGAAGATGCGCCAGAGGCAGAGTAAGTTAAATACATTCAAGATAGTAAATTCAGTTCTCATTTCTAATCTGTTCTCGTTTAATTTTCTCACTAAAAGGGATCATTCCGCAGAGGAATTGCTGCATGTTGATTCTAGCGAGGTGCAAACTTCAAACATCCTTGAAAAAGGAAAAGAAATGATGGAGCCGATGGAGATTATGTCTGAAGCTGCTACTGAACAAGTTTTGGATTCAACATCGGACATACTTTCTGCGAGGTATGAATGAAATTTGAGACAATGTATTTTAAAATTCTGTGCCACATGTTTTTTACTAAAATATGATTTGGTAAATTTTAGTGCTCTTGAGGAGCGGTCGGCTGAACCTAGCGCATGTAATACAGTGGAAAGCACAGAATTTCCGGTAGAACATGTCATTGAAGATGCGCCAGAGGCAGAGTAAGTTAAATACATTCAAGATGGTAAATTCAATTCTCAATTCTAATCTGTTCTCGTTTAATTTTCTCACTAAAAGGGATCATTTCGCAGAGGAATTGCTGCATGTTGATTCTAGCGAGGTGCAAACTTCAAACATCCTTGAGAAAGGAAAAGAAATGATGGAGCCGATGGAGGTCATGTGTGAAGCTGCTACTGAACAAGTTCTGGATTCAGCATCAGACATAATTTCTGCAAGGTATGAATGAAATTTGAGACAATGTATTTCAAAATTCTGTGCCGTATGTTGTATACTAACGTATGATTTGGTATATTTCAGTACTCTTGAAAAATCAGGACAGTATCCGTTTTGCCATGACAAGGACGAAAATTTACACGAAAATGTCGGAAGAACAGGAATGACAGAGTCTACGCCAAAAATTTCCCAACGGCGTCTGTATACAAAAAAGAATTATTCAAGTGTAACTCCCGACAATAAGATGAACAAAGAAACACCGCTCTTTATCAGTGACTTCGATTATTTGGGAATGTCAGAAACTCCCAAATCGAAAGCCAAAAAAACGAATATCAAAACAGTTGATTGCTCCAGTATTGAAACACGTAAACAGCTTCCTAAAAGAGTATGTCGTGGAAAAATTCACAATCTCTCGGAAGATTTTTTGGCGGGCGACTCTCCTGCGCCAAAGTTTGTGAAATCAAAAGTGCTCACAGAAGATGACCAACACGAATCCAATACGGTCACGGTCACTGATGGATCCTCGTTTACGGATCAACATTTTCCGAAGCAACAATCAAAGGCATCAGCAACAAGAAGCGGGCGGTCGCGAAAAAATGTTCTCGTACCTGTAACTTCAAACTCGTCCGGAACAATGGAAGTAACTGATACAGAACCAGACAAAATTTTAATAGAAAATAACACACCAGTCCGAAGGGGACGGACTCGAAAACAGGTTCTTGTATCAAATGAAGATTCGAATAAAGAAATGGACGAATCAATCAAAGTTAATGAAAATTACCCATCGGTACAAACGCGAAAAACAGCTCTTGAAGGAGAATCCGTTTCTCATTTAGGACCAATCGACCAAGCCACAGGAAAATATGTCGAAGAAAAAAACACATCAGTACGAAGGGGAAGGCCTCGCAAACAGGTTCTTGTAGCAAACGACATGTCAACTAAAAGCAAAGACAATTCAGTTCTACATTCAGAGCAAATTGAGCCTTTAGAGACGGAAAACAACATTAACGAAAATGAGACACCGGTACGAGCGGGTCGAACGCGGAAAAAGGTCCTAGTGGCAGAAATTGCAAAGGTGTCCAAAGCAGTTGAAGTCATTGATACCGAGCAGGTATTGCACCAAAATGTAGGGACAAAAGTTGACAAAACAGATACAAAATCGGAACAAACTGAGGTTGTAGTAACAGAAAATCAACGAAAGGTACCGGCAGATAAACCCGCAGCAGTTAGAAGGGCCCGTCCGAGAAAGAATGCTCCTAAAACCGAATCTTCAATTTTAATCCACCCTGACGTTACTATCGCTAAAAATGTAACACCTGACGAGCCACATCCAACGGAAGACAAATTAGATGAAAAAACGGGACCAGTTGGACATCCTTCAACCGATCAAAACTTAGAAGAAAAGGATGCACCACCAGCAGTAAGAAGGGGTCGGGCGCACAAGAAAGTTCCTGAAGTGGACGTAACAACTGTAGTTCAGCCTGTGAAAAAGGGTCGTGGTAAAAAAGTAATAGAAACGGTAGAGGAACCTATCGCTATCACTGAAAATGTAACGCCTGATGAGCGACATCCAACGGAAGACAAATTAGATGAAAAAACGGGACCAGTTGGGCATCCTTCAACCGATAAAAATTTACAGGAAAAGGATGCACCACCAGCAGTAAGAAGGGGTCGGGCGCAAAAGAAAGTTCCTGAAGTGGACGTATCAACTGTAGTTCAGCCTGTGAAAAAGGGTCGTGGTAAAAGAGTAACAGAAACGGTAGAGGAACCTATCCCTATCACTGAAAATGTAACGCCTGATGAGCGACGTCCAACGGAAGACAAATTAGATGATAAAACGGGAACAGTTGGACATCTTTCAATCGATAAAAACTTAGAGGAAAAGGATGCACCACCAGCAGTAAGAAGGGGTCGGGCGCACAAGAAAGTTCCTGAGGTGGACGTATCAACTGTAGTTCAGCCTGTGAAAAAGGGTCGTGGTAAAAAAATAACAGAAATGGTAGAGGAATCCATCGCTATCACTGAAAATGTAACGCCTGATGAGCGACATCCAACGGAAGACAAATTAGATGAAAAAACGGGATCAGTTGGGCATCCTTCAGCCGAAAAAAATTTAGAGGAAGAGGATGCACCACCAGCCGTAAGAAGGGGTCGAGCGCACAAGAAAGTTCCTGAAGTGGACGTAACAACCGTAGTTCAGCCTGTGAAAAAGGGTCGTGGTAAAAAAGTAACAGAAACGGTAGAGGAACCTATCGCTATCACTGAAAATGTAACGCCTGATGAGCGACATCCAACGGAAGACAAATTAGATGATAAAACGGGACCAGTGGGGCATCCTTCATCCGATAAAAACTTAGAGGAAAAGCATGCACCACCAGCAGTAAGAAGGGGTCGGGCGCACAAGAAAGTTTCTGAAGTGGACGTATCAACTGTAGTTCAGCCTGTGAAAAAGGGTCGTGGTAAAAAAGTAACAGAAATGGCAGAGGAAAAAGAACAAGATATTGTAACGCCTCGCAAAACAGGAAGAAAGCGTAAGATTAACATGCAGATTGATCCACAGGAATCTGAGGAGAATCAGAAAATTGAGGATACAAATGAAATTCAGCCTGAATCGAATCGTTCCGGAGGAGTAGCGCAGGAAGAAGATAGCGAAAAAACAACTGAGTACCCAAATGAAAAGAAAACTAAAAAATCTGCTGCCCCCCAAGCAAAATCGAAATCGAGAAAAACAGTTAAGAAAGGTGATGAAAGTGTATCTGCCAATACGAGCGCAGTAAAGAATGAAGCTGAAAGTATTGATACAAACGTACCGAGAAGAACACGTGCGAAACGAAATTGAGCACAGCAAGCTATTTTCTCGTTTGATATTTTTTTTAAATTTTAGTTTATATTTTATGTATTGAAGTTTGACTAACTAACGTGTTATTTCGTTTGACCATAATGTATAAAAACTATTTAAATAAATATTTTTAATTCGAAACTTCACTGTGTTACCTCAACTAGTAAATTTAAACAATCGTTCTAGAAACAATCAAAACTTGCATATGTGTAATATCGAAATCTATGCTCCGCAATATTACAACAGAGGGTTCACTATCCAGCTACGTCAGAATCAGAATAGTACAGTTACTTCCCGACTTACGTGGATAATGGGGACCGGAAAAATCCGCGTATCTCGAATATCCGCGTAACTCGAATACTGCCTGACATATAGTTTATACTTCGTATCCAGGGGTCGAGTTCTTGTGTCCATGTTATAAAAAATTCAAATATTAAATTCATCCATTGATTTGGATACAATGAGTATTTTTCAAGCATTATTGCATTAAACGCAATATAACGAGTATTTTTGGTTGATTTATTTATTAACAACATATTTATTTAACCGTAGTGTCTACGACCAAAAAAATACACGTTGTTCTACGACCGCCTACCAGGGTAGGCCATACAATTTGTATGGGAGTTTTCGTTTTTTCGGATTCTGAAGCGTATATCTTTTGATCTGCTCGTCGTATTTGCATGAAACTTTCAAGAAAGATGGGTTTTTTAGTTGTCCAACTAATATCATTTAGCTGAGAATTTTAAAAATTCTGGTTTTGTGTATTTTGCATTTTTTACAAAATATTCTCCGTTTATCTACGGCCGCCTACCCGGGTAGACCATACGATTTGCATGGGATTTTTCAGTTTTCAGATTCTAAATCATGTATAAAGCATATATATCAAGTTTTTCGGGGTTAATTGTAGCCAATTAATAATTTTTAATCATATTTAATTTTTGTGTATTATTTTCGCAACTCTGCGTTATTAAAAAACAATAAATCCATTTTTTATAATTAAGAGCTTTCCACGTAAGCTACTATAAACCTCAAATGTTATCATATGATTAACACTAAGGGCTAATATTTCAAATTATTTACATTTGGAGAAATATGTGTTAAATTCAGAACGCGAAGAACTTAATATAAATAGCAATTTCCTTTATGTTTGGTTCTTACTGAGATATCTCGGCTGAAAGTTGTCCCAGAAAATTTCCGAGAAAATAAAAACTCCCATATAAATCCCATGCCCTACCCGGTCAGGCGGTTATAGATATACGGAGAAAAATTTGTAAAAATGCAAAAAAACTGGAAACCAGAATTTTTAAAATTATCAGCTAAATGATATTAGTTGGACAACTAAAAAACCAATCTATATTGAAAGTTTCATGCAAATACGACGAGCAGATCAAAAGATATACGCTTGAGAATCCGAAAAAAATGAAAACCTCATACAAATCGTATGGCCTACCCGGGTAGGCGGTCGTAGATGTAAGGGATATCAATCGAAAAAAATATTTAAAAAATGGTAAAAATAATTTTAAAAATTTTCTTTTTGTACGAAATGGAGAAAAACATGTTTTTCTAGGCATTTTAAAAATTTCAAGTCTGTACGACTTTCCTATAAAAAGATATTAAGAAATAAAAGTGCAAAACTTACCCAGGTAGGCGGTCATTGACAATAGGGTTAAGTCTTGTCATGGCAATAGCAGCAAACATTTTTTCACCTTCATGCAGTTTGATTATGCTGAGTTTATCGGCGAATGTAATAGCACGTATCTTTCGTATTTCGCTTTTATTACGGATATTTGCCATTTTTTATAATTTGCAGCAGTTTTGTTAAATAAGGATTCAAGGAATAAAATGCGTCCTCTTCATGAATGCTTGTTATGACTTTTGACAATTCCCAGGTGGAGAACTTAATTTGGTATAATAAACCAAATATGCTGTCAAACTTGAAAATCCGCGTATCTCCGAATCCGCGTAACTCGAATACCGCGTAAGTCGGATATTGACTGTATTCCAGTTGTTAAAAATATTAGGTAGATTACCTAGAAGAATGAATGTCGTTTATTGGTTTTTATTCCTTTCTCTACGAATGGCTATGCATTTATACATCTACCTACTTTTTTAATTAGTTGACAAACCCGAAAAATTAGCTACGGTTTCTTGGGGTTTTTTTTCATTACGCCAACAGGCATTTCAAAATCACTTTGACATATGCCATCAATTGTCATATGAAGCTTATTCGACGTTCATTTGCAGTTTGCTTGTTGGGGATGCGGGATTAAGTTCGCATTTGCGTTGTGATCAGCTGTGAATCCGACGCGGGGTAGACAAGTTGCTGTGTTTTCGTTTTGTGAATGCTTACAAGGACAGAAAAGTGGAAAACAGATCGATTTGCTTGTGTGAAAACAGTTTCCGGCAGTCAGGTTTATGGAATAGGCGGGAAAGCAGTGTGCAAGCACCATTGAACACTTTTTGCGCTGGCAGCAGCTGGGCGTTAAATTCCTTTGTCATCTCCGTAGAGATAGCTATGGTGTAGGAGCAGCCATTTGGAAGCTTGCTTCTTCTTGCTGTTCGTAGTTATCGTTGGTCGTCGACGTTTTTCGCGTTTATTTATATTGAAGTTGTTTGTTTATCCTGCGTTATTCTTTAATTTGCTGTTGGTGTGATCGAGCTGGTGTGAATAAAAAAAAACAAAATGGCTTGGTCGCAAAAGCAATTCATATTCGCGCTTACAATGGTGGTTACGGGCTCTATTAACACGCTCAGCACAAAGTAAGTAAATATAGCTTCAATGTTATAACTCGATGCTTGTCCTGGAGGAAAAAACTTAACCGTGTCTTGACCGTATATTACAGATGGGCTGATAATATCGAATCCGAAGGCTCGGATGGTCAAGTACGACGGTTTGAGCATCCGTTCGTTCAGGCCTGTGCAATGTTTCTCGGAGAGTTTCTTTGTTTACTTGCATTCAAAGCCGTATACTATCATCTTCGCCGCAAGAACGTAAGTTGACTTGCAAAATTTTCACCAATCGCGAGAAGCTGCATGAGTACTGGAAGTTATCGAATCGTCTTATAAAAGTACAAATGTCTCACAAAATTGTGTGTTGTACCAAGACATGTACCACTATGTGCTGATTCTAAAGCGTTCAATCTTCCATCATGGATGGTTCACTGTGCTGTAAATACACTATAGAGGTCTTATCAGCATAAATGCGCTATACTACCATGCTCCTTTCCTGCGTTTCTTTTTTGCTCCTCCACATTCTCGTTGCAGTTCCTTATTCTCTTTTTTGTTTCGTTGCTTTCCCGCATTACCCACAGAATGGTGCTGAAGACCGGCATGATCTCGTACAGGGCAATCGTGAGTTCAGTCCCTTCATCTTATTTGTGCCGGCTATGTGCGATATGCTGGCGACCTCCATTATGTACGTCGGACTCAATCTGACCTACCCCTCTAGTTTCCAGCTGCTGAGAGGTAAGTAAGCTCTTCAAAATATTTCACAAAACACAAACAACTCGCCAAACAGATCATATTCACGTGCAATGTGTCACCTCAGTATCTCTTTGTTTAATTATGTATGCATACGCCTATTACGATGGCGATAACAGTGAGTCATACTTCAACAATTACATAAAGTAAATCAGTTTTACAGCACAGCTATTTTTTTTAGGAAACAAAATAGAATTTTTAAAAAACGTGTAACAAAAAAATAGTTACCAAAATGACACCCAATGTTGCTTATTCATCTAACAACAGTTGTCTCTCCTTGGTACACAATATAGTTGAAGCCATTTAAGTTCAATAAAAACCTTCGGTTACTTGTTGCGAAACCATAGTTACCATATGTAATGCTGAAAGATTCTCTTTCTCTTCCGCTAATTCGTTCTTTTTACTCCCCACAGGATCGGTCATAATTTTTGTTGCTATACTGAGTGTCGCATTCTTGAACCGCACACTGGTGAAGCGCGAATGGTTCGGGATCGCCTTTATCATGCTCGGGCTGGTCGTGGTTGGCATGTCCGATGTGCTATCGAACGATAATACGGGTTCACAGTACACTAGGAACAATGTCATCACTGGCGATCTGCTTATTATACTGGCCCAAATTATTACGGCGGTGCAAATGGTGTACGAGGAGTACTATGTGACCGCACTGAACATTCCAGCTCTGCAAGCAGTGGGATGGGAAGGTAAGTTGTTAATCCGTTCTAACCGCATCGATGAAACTAACCGTTCGGTTTAATTGCAGGGTTCTTCGGTTTTTCCGTGCTCGGAACTCTCCTGCTGCCCATGTATTTTATTCACGTGATGTATCCGTTCAACAGCAATGCGCACGGAGTGCTTGAAGATTTGCCCGATGCTCTCGCTCAGCTCGCTAACAATTATCAGCTCATCATCGCCATTTGCGGTATGATCGTGTCGATTGCATTTTTCAACTTTGCTGGCATTAGTGTGACGAAGGAAATATCTGCGACCACGCGGATGGTGCTCGATTCCGTTCGAACGCTTGTCGTGTGGATGGTTTCGCTACTGTTGATTTGGCAAAAGTTTCATTACCTGCAGCTGATTGGGTTCGCTGGGCTTTTGTTCGGCATGTGCCTATACAATGATATTATCATTTTACAAACGTACCGTCGTGTACGGGTCGCTCTGTTGTTGCGTATCGGCCGTCAGTCGGCTGATGGAATGAGCGAAGTTATTATTAATCGGCAAGCAGATGAGCCGGACCGTTAGACTGAACAAACAAACAAAAAGAAAGAAAGGCTGATCTGGCGATCTGGTGCAGCAAATGTTCGGGAATGCTCGTTTCTTGTATGTGTGTATAATGTTGTAGCTCTTGAGCTGGTACTCTCCGATGTGCGTATCATATAAAGTAAAACAAATATCTCAATCAATATTAAACCTTTATTGGTAGGGGAATAAACGTGAAACAAATCTGATGCTACTTCTAATTTTTTTTTTTATTTTTCGGTCGTAGATTTAAAAATAATTGTTCACTAGTAAATGTTTGTGAAAGATCATGTGCTTATCAAGAAAAAATATTCTATCATAACGTTTTCCGCAGTAGATTTGAAAAAAAAAACCACGACATCCACGCGACTACTGCTGCATGGGTTACTTCGTTGTGGGATTTTCAAGATTCTTTGTTTTCTTTCATGACATTTGTCGATCGTCTGTTTGTTGTTATCGTCGGAAAGTTAAAACACCATCATCGTGTTCATTAAACTGTTTTCGAAAATTGTGCTACATTACAGACGGCAAAAATGAAATTCCCCTGGTCCCATACGACGATTGTCGACATGATAAAGAATGACCATAAAGTGGAAGAAAAGTGTCGCCAGGTTACAACTGGTAAGTTGCATTATATGTGGATGGTTTTATTTTTGTCCGAATGGTCCAATGTTCATAATGCCATTGTGTTTCTTTCCTTCGTTAGATATAATTGCTGGGAAGCTAAACATAGCGGAATTTGTGGAAGAGTTAGGACCAGCACTAACTCACACCGATGCTACGATACGTGCCAAGGGTACAACGCTCCTGTCGAATGTGCTTACGGATCTTCCAGCGGACTGTCTCAATGCGAGTCAGATAGAGCTACTGTGTACATTTTATATTGATCGGTCGCTAGATCACAACACCGTGACGCCAATGGTTCTGGCAGGCATTGACGCATTGATCAACATGACTAACTTCCCCGAAGGCGCGGCTGTCCGATTGCTGAGAGCGCTTTTCGAGCGTGTTCCTTGCCAAAGCCAGAAAAAGCCAGAACGTACGCTTTACTTTCACACGATTCTTACGCTTGCGGTGCAGAAAACTACCGAACTGAAGGAGTGGGGCGTAGATTTCGTGTATGGTGTAATCGGCGCAATTGAAGGTGAACGTGATCCGCGCAATTTATTGTATTTGTTTGAGCATATGCCATCATTTATCCGGACGTTCCCGATGTTTCATCTAGCGGAGGAAATGTTTGAAACGTTTGCCTGTTACTTCCCGATTGATTTCCATCCCAATCCGAATGATCCTGTCGCAATAACGAGGGAAACGCTGTCCGAACAACTTGCAAACTGTCTGTGCGCTACGCCCGAAATGGCTGAATTTGCAGTGCCACTTTTGCTGGAGAAGCTGGATAGTAGTCTTATCGTGGCGAAGCAAGATTCGCTTTCACTTCTCGTACGCTGTTTGGAGTTGTTAGATGTTGCAAAAGTCGAGGAACATCACGACGAACTGTGGATTGCATTGAAGAAAGAACTCTTGTCTACTGGAACGACATCCACCGCCGAAAAGGATCTGGTCGATGCGGCTTATGCCACGGTACAGGCACTGGTAAAAAATGCAACGAAAAGCGAATCTGCCGCAAAAGCTCTACTCGACAAAATATTGCTCAGCGTAATGGGAGGGCTGACCGATGCAAGCTCGAAACAGTTCGAAACGAGCCTGCGTGTGGAGTTGAGCTGTGCCCAGGCGAGTGAGTACTGTGCCGTGTACATCATAGAAAAGCTTGTACCGATGTTACTCGCCCAGCTAAACCCCGACGAACATGTTGAGGTACGCGTGGCGAACGTACTGGTCGATGCGATACAGCGCCTGTGCGTCGTTTGTGCCCATTGGTATTGCATTCACAAACTTGACCCGGCCATTGTGGGACAGATGCATAAAAAGTTAGTCGAAATACTGCTACAAGAAGCCGACACTAGCGAACCGAAACGATCGGCCCTGAGAGCTCTCGCTGCCGTCCCCGAAATGGTAACGAGCGAAAATCGATACGTGGTGTACAGCACGATCGTAAGGATTTTGCTTAACGCTGGTGACAAATCGACGAATACGATCACTGCCGTTCAGGAATGCTTATTCTCGTTCGCCATCCGCTACCAGCAGGAAGTGAAAACAGTCGTCCTAGAGAAGCTCATTACGCACGATTATGCCACAGTTGATGCAGCACTAGTTCAGCTGGTGTTTACAACGTTGGGAAAATTCATTCTTTACCATGGTTACATGGATAAGATGGTGAAATTTTTCCTTTCAAAAATATTCGATGCTGAAAATGACAATTTGTCCATCGTTGCCATGGACACGCTGACGGATGTGGTAGAGAGTGGTCATTCGAACCAGCTAGCGAAAGCCGAGCTCTACGTACAGTACAAGCTGATCGATCGATTCTTCGAGTATACGAACGATCGCCTAAGCTCGGAGTATCTACACGCGATGGCTCGCCTGATCGGTGCCGTAGTGAAACAGCTTTCGGTAGAAGATCAGCACGATTTGATAGTGCAACGGTTGCCATCGCTGCAACTTCAACGGCGTCCGGATCTGTACTTAGCTTCCGGATTGCTCGGTTACCTCGACCAAAGCGTACCCTTGGTAGATCATTTCGAAAATCTCGTCACCGATCTGAGCAACCTCGCACTCGAATCGGACGACGAAAAGGTGCGAAACGTTTGCAACCGGCTGTTGTGCAGCTTGTTCAACCGAATGCCGGACGATGAGCATCATCGTGGTGTGCTGAAGCGGCTCCTGAAAACCGTACGGGCCGAACTGAAGAAACACAACCATCAGGCAGTGATCATACTGGGATGGATTGGCAAGGGTTTGATTGCACGCGGCCATGCCGAAGCAGGTGAAATTGTAGACGATGTTGCGGATCTACTAGACCATCCCACCCTGGGACATATCGCTGCACTAGCGTTTGAGATACTGTCGATTGAATTCCCACAGCTTCATCTGCCCCTGTTACGCAATCTGTTTAAGCAAAAGCTGTTCGTGTGGGTAATGAAGAAGCTGGAGGAAAAGCTGGAACAATATGGGGGCACCCATCTGAAAGCGTTGGCCTTTGTGCTTGCTGCGACACCACACACGGTACTGAAAATGAACCTATCCAAGGTGGGGCCGGTGCTGCTAAAATGTCTCGCACAGGACGACGACAAAGCGATACTGGAAGCGTTAACGATCGTGTTGCGTTTTACGCGCGATCACGATCCATTTATACAGGATCATCTGCAAACGTTGATACCGCTGTTACTTAAGCTGACGGTACGCGAAACATCCATGGTACGATATCGCTGCAAATGAATTTAAATCATCAAATTCAATTATTACGCTATTAATGTATGCTTATGTTTTGTTTTATTTGTTTTTTTTTTTCTGCAGAAAATACGCATCGATGCACTCGAATGTATGCTGTACGTGTGCAAATATCCCACGTTTTTGCTTCTTCCCTTCAAGCAAAGTACGCTTCTCGCGCTACAGAAACCGTTGGACGACCGGAAGCGCTTGGTACGCAATGCGGCCGTAGCAACGCGGCTCCAATGGTTTGTGGTAGGCAGTGCGGAGGAAACGAAACCCGATAAGTAAGTTACACCACCCTCCTGTTCAAATATACAAACAAACACACATACACACTAAAACTGGCTACCTCGAGGAGATTCCCGCACAAGACACGTGGTCGTTCCATAGAATGCATATGAAAGGATACATTCTACCGGCGTTGCATTTTCGTTTTACAGTGTTTTACCGTAGTTGAGGATGTCAATGTTAGAATGAAATCAAATTTCATTTGATGAAATTTTCCCTTTTTTTTCTTTCAATTCATTTAACTTTTCGTTCGTATATATATATAGTCGTGGCGTTTAATATCGAATAAAGGACGTTTTATATTCAAACTGCTTAATGCTTGGGTGGATTTTTAATTTAAATTTAAAACTTTCTTCTAATGGTAATGTACAGCATTCTTGAAAGAAGCATTCTCATTAGAATGTGTTCGGATAAAAATGATCAGTTAGAACGGGAATCGAAAAACAGTAGAAAAGCATTCTAAGGAGGTAGTTATATTTATTGGATGAAAACAGTCACGGTATTAACATTATCTCTAATTCTTGGTCGATGCTTATTTATAAGTCCTTAAATCTTACGACAAAACTACTAGCATACTGCAACAACAAAAAAAAAACATGTTCAAAAAAACAGAACAAACATACAACGAACCAACAGTAGCATTAAAAGGAACATATCCAACATACTAAACCGATCGCGTGCGAATCCTAATCGTAGTGTTGTGGACATTCCGTTCGCACTTAACTACCCTGATCGCACTGTGCACGTGCCATAAGGGCTACCTTCTGGGCACGATTAATCACATCCGGACAGCGCTTCTTTCGCACCAAGCGGCAATCCTGAAAGAAGCCTTCGTTGCGCGGGAATCCGTGGCTCTGGTCGCTGAACGTAATCAGTCCCAGACCCCAGATGCGTCCGCCACGGAACTCACCCTCGTACTTCATACCGTCCGCCCGCCAGAACACACCGTGCCCGTGGAACCAGCCCTGCATGAATTCACCCTCGTACCTGTGTGGTGTAGTGAGTAAAAAGGACATTAACAACCAGACCAGTGTGGTGGTCGTGACCCGTGTCTCGCTTACTTTGCACCATCGGGAAAGCACTGAAACGAGGAAAACAAAGCGATCGTCTGACTAACAAGTTTGTGATCGAGGTGTTGTTGTTGCTTGCTTACCATTACACCGAGCCCGGAACACACACCGTTGCTGAATGCGCCATCGTACCGGGTGCCATCGGAGAACATCATCGAGCCCATGCCGTGCTTCTGGCCCCGCTGGTTCCAATCGCCAATGTAGCGTGTCCCATCGTCATACCGATAGCCGCCACATTTGACAACTCCCGTCTGGATACTGTCCATCATTGCTGTCCGGTGCTGTTACTGTTTTTCACACGTATTCCGTGGTTCTGACCGTTCCGTTCGCTCGCTACACTGCTACTGTCCAAGCAATCCTTTTTTTATTCACACTTCTTATGGCGTAGGCGTGTGTGATTGTGTGTCCGTGCACACGTCTCTTACTTTCCCTCTCGTCGGTTGTAATTTAACGCTGGCCAGTACTCGAACGTAAATCCGATTTACCGAACCATGCGCGATGGATGGTGGTGAAATGGATTTATTTCTTGTACGATTTCCTAGATCGATAACCGGATAGGACCCAAATCTAATTAGTTGTTTGTAGTATTATTTCTTTCTATGCACCTAACTGTTTGTGTAATTTTTACACAATTTTTACAAAAAAAAAAACATTTTCACAATTTTTCTTTAATGCGTTTGGGGTTTTTATGGTTTTACCATATTTCGTAACATATTAGTTTTTTTTCGAGAAAAAGAAAACAAATACACGAGATAGATTAGCGAACAATAAATAATTGATAATATTTTACTTATGCATATACATAAATGTCAACACGTTGTGAACTTCGAAAATCACATGTAAAAATGCACAAGAAAATTAGACAGTCTCGAATCCGTCAATATGCTTATTCTTCGTAATATTATATTACTCCATTTTTATCCATCTCTTCATTTCTTTTCTTTGTATTAAAAAAAACTTGTTATAGTTATGTTCTCTTTGACAACTTTTTTGGAAGAATTAATAGATGTAGCCAATTGGTATTTGGTACATGAATTAGCATAAAACGTAACAACAAAAGTGAAACATTTAGCACAATTCGAATAAAACAGTTAAAGTAAAGGATGAAAACACTCTGAAGAAATAATGGATGCTTTGATTAAAATCGGTTCTTGTAAAAAATATTTCCTATTATTTCTTTAGCTTTAAATATGTATAGTGCGGAAATTATTCAAACTTTTTTCACTTGCTAGCACATGTTCACACTGAAGCACTAATTTTCCATTGGTTTTGTGTCGTTTTATTTTCTTACACGCGTTTTATTGTATGCACTTTATTGTATGCACGATGAATGATCATGTACGCCTGTAACTATTTGCACTCAAACCACAGTGAAACCGGTTACAATGCGGTTCGTCTGCTCCGGTTATGTTTCACTGACTAGCATAAATGTGTGTTTTATAGTTAGCCGCTCCACCACACACCACCCAGCACCTCGATTTGAACCAGAAAAAGCGGTCCTGTCTTGCAACTACCACAATAAAACAACTACAAGTAGTAAAATCCCTAATCACAAGTGCAGTTTTCACTTTCATGCCACCGTTATCAAATATGCTTCGGTCTACTGTCCCTTCCCTCAACTTTTGTAACACAAGTGCATCACTACCTGCTCTGACCGGTGACTACCAGCAACCTTCCGGCGGGATGTTCGTTATCCGAGATGTAGCCAAGCGCGCGTCACTATACCGAGTGCGTGGTGGATTTGTAACGAAACCATGCAGGAGTCGCAGAAGTAGGCATTTGTGTTCGAAGCCTTCTCCCACTACCGGAGAATCGTTACCCAGTGGGGATTGATGGATGGGCAAAGGCAGGAAAGTGTGCGGGAGCGGAAAAACTCGCACACTCGAACGAAAAGACATGCGATTGCTTGGTTGGTTGAAAGAGTTTGCAGATTTTCCGTTTCGATGGATCTAGTACACATGTGCACGGTAAGATATGGAGTGGACTTTCGGTGTGGCTTAAGCAAAATGTATAGCAATTTTTCACAGTGTTAAATTATTGGTACCTATATTTTGGCTAGCTTAATTTTTTTTTTTTTGTAAAAATGTTTATTAAAAAAGAAAAGAAAGAGAAATTAACTTATGTACTAGCTTACAATAGATAAAGGTGGAACAAAAAAGAAGAGGAAAAAAACAAAAACACAGGTTACGATGAACATTTAAGGACTTCCTCATCTATCACAGCATTATTGTTTCCAATAATGTGGATGATGTAGTTTGCAAACAAACTTAGGATTTGGATCCGCTTACTTTTACTAATATTCGTTAGTACAGGGAAGCGGAGGGACAGGAATGTAGGAGTAAGGGCGGGATCGACGTGTTGGATTGCTTGCAGCAGAGTATTCCAGGCCGATGACACTCTGGAACACAACGTGAATTTGTGTTCCAGTGTATCCACCTGGGAACACTCTGTGCAAGCTGATGAACCTCGGTTCATCCTCGCCATGAGCTCTCCATGGGCTATCTTGTTGTGGACCAACAGGTACAAAACGGATCTCTGTGCCGATGAAAGCCGCCGAGAGCTGATGTTGGCCCAAACTATTCGCCAGCTTAGTTTTGGGAATTGATTAATCGAATCTTTCAACGAAAGATCGTATGTTTTTTTTGCGGAATATCTTGTTAAGCTACATAACTTTTTTTCGATGTTGAAACGAATGTTGTCTACTTCAAATAAAATAGTATACAAGATAACATCATTTCTCATCTAACAAATTGTAGAAAAAAGATAAGTAGTAGGTACAGTCACTAGATAGTAGAAGTAAAAGAAAGGGAATGATTCTAAAAATAGTGAGAATAATAAAAAAAAAGGAGATGATGGAGTAGGAAAACAAGGTAAGTGGTACAGTTTAGATAGGTTAAATAAATAAATTCAACCAAAGTTCTTTTATCCTTTGTGCCATGTTAAACGATTAATATTGAAGTAACAACTACTATCCAACTTTTATCAAGCATTCTACCGAACTTCATTGATAAGAATTAAAAAAATGACTGGAATATATGATCGAACCCCGGACTGACAAGGTCGAGGAAGATAAAATAAAACATCAGACAAGATTTTGAAAATACCAAACATTTAAAATGTCCACCTGTTTGCTCCACACTGCACCACAGTGATGTATGTAGGCGCGGTACCGGTGATGGCTTGTAAGCTTGTTTCTTACCTCTAATCTCAATGCACGAAATGTGGGTTGTGCACTGACGTAAGAGCAACTGGTAAAGAGATTTATAATTAATTTTATCGCTCACTATTTAATTTCAGCCTGTTTTTTTTTATTTTTGCTATCGCTTCCAATTGGATTGGATTGACGCTGCGGTATAAAACAATCATTTTACAACTGGTCAATATATTATTTGCCGCAATTTTTGGGCCGTTTTGCGACATTGTGCTATTTGTTTCGTTACGCTCCTTCATTGCAACAATAAGCGATCGGGGGAGTAGTTTTTAATTTCTTCTTTTGGTTGCCGATTGCAAATAATATTAATTTAAGTAGGATAGTCTTGAACTCCGAATTGCAGACAAAATGTAGATAATTTGTTGATGATAAAAATTTGGGAGCGAAGTTATGTAATACTTAAACTTTGGTTCACTTTCTTCAACGATTTGAAATGGAAAAATCGAACCAAACAGTTGAAAATGAAACTAACAGCACACAACAATTGAGCGCAGGTCTTTAGGTCTCCATCTACGTTTACCAATAAATGTGTTGCAATGCACCTACCTACACTGCAATTAAAAGCTTTCATGAGTATTGACGCGATCACGTTAGAGATCATGATCAAAGGATGCACCGCCTAACAACGCTTTGGTACCAACTGGTAGTAAGCTCACTATAGCGACGATTCGCCTACTTCGATCGTTTTTTGTAAGCTCTGTTTTAACGATCCAGAATGCTGGCAAATAAATTTGTCATTTTAGCTTTTGGCGTTGCCTTTTTTACAAGCGATTCAATATGATTACGATACAACAGCAGCACGCGTGCACAACATCGATACGCAACGGCTCGCATGGATTAAACGGACCGCGCAAATGTGTGGGCACAACGCGAACAGGAAACAAAACAGATGCAACCGATAGCAAACGATGCGCACCGCCAAGTGTGGGTGAGATCGTAGCAAACGACGCGCCAAACCGACGTCGGCCATCGGGAGCCGGGGGGGCTCTAATCAGACACACTCCGCACCTCGCGTCATCGTCGTCGGAGGGTGATATATGCATATGGCCACTGAACATAATTATTCTTCGAACGGCGATCGGTAGTACATGTAAGTGGTGTTTGTGAATTGATAAGTATGCAATCTCGTGGTTTACAGCATAGCGGAGATGTTACAGTGATAGGCATAATAAAATGCTCACCTCATAATTTAAATTTCTATCAACAGTGTGGCTCATTGTGGTCTTTTACATGTCTTCACGTTTCGCTTAACAGAAAATAAAAAACAAAACTGATTTATATGGAGGAAAACAAATAAATTTGCATCAAAAACATAATAAAAAAAAATTGTTTCCTTAATTTTCGTCCAAGGAAGGATAAGTTTGAGTTAAGTAAAATATTTTTTAAATAGTTTACATATCCTCGTTAGGACTTTAGGATCTCCTGCAAACGTTTCGGTTCAGTTCTGATCTGTCCTTTAAAATAGTTATTTATGGTCTTACGAATCTGTTAATTTTATTCGCCAGCAGGATCTGTAAACAAATGTAAATCCGGCTATTAAGAAAAACTTGAACAAAAACAAAACGATGAAAATCTACTAATCGTTTAATTTCTTTTGAATTGTGACATTAAAAAAATTTCCATCTACTCACATAAACTAAATCGACATAAAATTTCGTATTACATATTAAAGGAATAAAATATGAAAAATACTGGATAATGTTTATGTTTACTTTAACCACAAAAATGCGGAAAATAAAAAAAAAAGGTGTGAACTTTACGTAGGCATCTCACTGTACCTCCTATGTTTTCCAGCTGTTGTTCGAAGATGAGCACCACACCAAATAGATGCAGATGATCGTTGATCGTCTTACATAGTGCGCTTACAACTCACCCGCAGGTACTTATCGTCTCACGTATTACAGCACCCTTACGCGAACGATTAGTGGGTGTCTATTATTAATCAACTAGCGGGCGTCCTAAAACGAGCATCCGAAATTCAATATGTAATGAAAGTGAAACCTCCAAACGAGGTTCCATGCCGTGCCCGACGCGGAACTAGCGGAAAGGAACCCGCAAGCGGAAAGAAAGAAGGAAGGAAAGAAGACGAACAAAAAAACCCTTTCCGGTTGCTTGCTTGCGTTGCGTTCGTTTGCGAACACGAAATTGGCGCCAGAGAAGTGGTCCGTCGGTTTACCCTGTTAAGGTGGCCCTGAAACAACTCACTGGCGAAGATGCACCGAAGCGCGCTACACCGTAGCTAAATTAAATCACTCACTGTAACGAATGTACATAAATTCCTTTGCCTTGCTTTGAACCGGGTGGAAGGGGGTGGGGGGTGGGAGGCGTCTTTTGGGGGTTTGAAAAATTACAACCGAAAAGTAAAAACATTACGTACGTACGTACGTGTGTGTGTGGCTTAAGCGTGCACCGGATTATGCTCGCTAATGCAGGTTGCAGGCTGAGCAGCTACTGTTCGGTAAGAGCTCACGCTGAGAGAGTGGATTGGGGCCGGTCATTTACACGGGTGCATCCACACACACACACACACATCGGTGTATCCGAGTGGACGGAAATGCTAGATTTACCTTCATTGAAGGTACTACAATAAGTACGTTAGAAACAATTTCAATTACTTGGTTTGGCTTTCATCCTTCGTGCAACTTGTTAAGGGTTGATAAAGAAAAAATGCGTGTCGAAGTGAGCTGTGAAGCTAGTGACGATGATGATGATGATGACGACGGATGGGTCATTATAGGTACGGCTTAACAAGTCGATTGCGCAATTCGTCTCTGCTGTTTCTTTAATGCGTATTTTTGGAAACATTTTTAATGTGTAGCATCACGTTTTTTGGTGGCGGCACTAGTGTTGCGCGATACTAAGTTACTTAGCAAGATCTTAGTGTATTCAGTACATCAAAATGATGTTGGCATATGTGTCCCAGTCGGTATTAAACAGCATGAAAGTAATCAATAGTGTAAGAATGCCGGATGACACCTATAAAATATAAAGAATATTTTCATCTCTTTTCGGGCGTTGAAGTCTTTCTTAGTTAAAGTAATGTTCGCCTAAGAAAACCCCATTTAAACAGCATTTTTTCTTTATCCTTTTGTTCTTATCCAATATCAAAGATCTTTACTATCGATCTTCAAGAGTATAAGTATTGTAATAAAATTCATTATAGACAGCCATGTACACCAAATATGGTATTTTTTCAACGAGGTATTCAAGAGAAGTAGACGGCGAGGGGAAAGTGGTAGACAAGGCAACGTTCTTCGTTCTTTACACGACAGGACCGGGTATTAAATCTCATTCGGATCGAACCCCTTCCGCTGAACTGACTATCGTGCTACGGGTAAATCAAGCCAAGCAAATACGTTTCTTTTCACTCAAATAATGCCTTACATAAAAAAGAATAAAATTTGTAAAAAAATAAAGAAATATTCTATGAATTGGAAAATTTTCTAAGGCTAGCCTTAGCTTTTGAGTAATTTAGCAAAATTTTATAAATCGATGTATTTTAATGCGAATTTGTTGGAATACGTTTCTTGTCACTCAAATAATGCTTTTCGTAAAAGAAGAATAAAAAATTATGAAAAATTTAAAAAAATCTATTAATTTGAAAATTTTCTAAGGCCTTTGCTTTTTATGAGTAATTTAGCAAAATTTTATAAATCGATGTATTTTAATGCGAATTTGTTGGAATACGTTTCTTGTCACTCAAATATAGCTTTAAATAAATATGAATATAAAATAATAAAAAATAAAAAAAAAAACTTTTAAGTTGAAAATTTCCTAAGGCCTTAGTCTTTTTTTGAGTAATTTAGCAAAATTTTTAAATGAGATATACTTTATTGCGAATTTGTTGCAATAAGTTTCTTTTCACTCAAATAAGGCTTTAAACTAAAAAAAGAATAAAAAATCAAAAAAAAATTTCTAAAAAATTTTCTACTCGAAAATTTCATAAGGCTTACTACCCCTTACGTTTTTGTTACGAAATTTTGCAAAAAAAATAAAATTGATTTATTTTGATGCCAATTGGTTCAAATAAGTTTGTTTTCACTCAAATAATGCTTTAAATAAAAAACAGAATAAAAAATTATAAAACAAAATAAAAAAATATAAAAATTAGAAAATTTCATAAGGCTCATTTTTGCGCCAAGTTTTGGCTATAAGTCGGTCGGTATCCAACGGGTCGCCAATCTTTAACCTGTGGTCGATAGATGGTACCAATGGCTACATTTTCTTCTTGGACGGCTATGCCCTCAGATGTATGTGCCAGAAGTTATGCGAGGAACCAAGTTCCGTACCCTGTTTGAGAAAATGTAAAATTTTCCTCATTTTTGCGCCAAGTTTTGGCTATAAGTCGGTCGGTATCCAACGGATCGCCAATCCTTAACCTGTGGTCGATAGATGGCACCAATGGCTACATTTTCTTCTTGGACGGCTATGCCCTCAGATGTATGTGCCAGAAGTTATGCGAGGAACCAAGTTCCGTACCCTGTTTGAGAAAATGTAAAATTTTCCTCATTTTTGCGCCAAGTTTTGGCTATAAGTCGGTCGGTATCCAACGGATCGCCAATCCTTAACCTGTGGTCGATAGATGGCACCAATGGCTACATTTTCTTCTTCGACGGCCATGCCCTCAGATGTCTATTCCATAAGTTAATTGAGGAACCAAGTTCCTTACCCCGTTTGATAAAATGTAAAATTTTCCTCATTTTTGAGAAATTTTGCAAAAAAAAAGTAAATTGATTTATTTTAATGCTAATTGGTTCAAATAAGTTTGTTTTCACTCAAATAATGCTTTAAATAAAAAACAGAATAAAAAATTATAAAAAAAAATAAAAAAAACATAAAAATTAGAAAATTTCATAAGGCTCATTTTTGCGCCAAGTTTTGGCTATAAGTCAGTCGGTATCCAACGGATCGCCAATCTTTAACCTGTGGTCGATAGATGGTACCAATGGCTACATTTTCTTCTTGGACGGCTATGCCCTTAGATGTCTGTGCCAGAAGTTATTCGAGGAACCAAGTGCCATACCCTGTTTGAGAAAATGTAAAATTTTCCTCATTTTTCTGCAATTCAGCAAAATTTTTAAATGTGATATATTTTATTGCGAATTTGTTGCAATAAGTTTCTTTTCATTCAAATAAGGCTTTAAATTAAAAAAAGAATAAAAAATCAGAAAAAAAAATCAAAAAAAATTTCCACTCAAAAATTTCATAAGGCTTACCCCTTACGTTTTTGTTAAGAAATTTTGCAAAAAAAATTAAATTGATTTTTTTTAATGCCAATTGGTTCAAAAAAGTTTGTTTTCACTCAAATAATGCTTTAAATCAAAAACAGAACAAAAAAATTATAAAAAAAATAAAAAAATATAAAAATTAGAAAATTTCATAAGGCTCATTTTTGCGCCAAGTTTTGGCTATAAGTCGGTCGGTATCCAACGGATCGCCAATTTTTAACCTGTGGTCGATAGATGGCACCAATGGCTACATTTGCTTCTTGGACGGCCATGCCCTCAGATGTATGTGCCAGAAGTTATGCGAGGAACCAAGTTCCGTACCCTGTTTGAGAAAATGTAAAATTTTCCTCATTTTTGCGCCAAGTTTTGGCTATAAGTCGGTCGGTATCCAACGGATCGCCAATCTTTAACCTGTGGTCGATAGATGGTACCAATGGCTACATTTTCTTCTTGGACGGCTATGCCCTCAGATGTATGTGCCAGAAGTTATGCGAGGAACCAAGTTCCGTACCCTGTTTGAGAAAATGTAAAATTTTCCTCATTTTTGAGAAATTTTGCAAAAAAAAAGTAAATTGATTTATTTTAATGCTAATTGGTTCAAAAAAGTTTGTTTTCACTCAAATAATGCTTTAAATAAAAAACAGTAAAAAATTAGAAAAAAAATTCTAAAAATTTGAAAATTTCCTAAGCAGAGACGGATCCCGTTTAATATCCTTGCCGATCACACTATCCCGCTTGTTCGCTTATGCAGGTTTGATAGTTAGGCAGAGCGAGCAGTATATTCAATTGGCTAGTTTGGGTATTGTGCACATGTATTTCGTTTCAACTCATGTGTATCAACCGTTTCGTTTCAACTCATTTTTTTCAACTCACAAATTCGGATATTCACGCGTTCACTAAAAACAAATTATGCTATACTCAAATTCGATATTATATTAAATTCCATACTTTATTCTTTTATTAACAAAACATACACCATAGCTTTAATCTGTAATTGTTTCCGATATTATGTATGTTTCCGAAAAAGAGTTTGTAAAAATACTTTTCGATCTGTGTTTAGTATAAAATGCTACGCACTTCGAAGGTGGAATACGGTTACTTCCTTTACTTACTGTACACACATTGTGTCTGTCAAGATGGCAGCAGAAATAGATGACAAATGATGCTTTAGTGCATTGAATAATTGCTACATTCCTATAAAATGTCACTTGTTAACTTTGCCATTAACGCCTGGAGGCCTAGTTCGATTTTTACTACTCCCAACACAACCCAAAACCTGTTGTTTTAAGGTCTTTACGCCGAGCTGGTCTATGCTGCTCATTGTTCTTTTCCTTACTATCCGGAACCTAGAGTAAACGATAAATGACGTAACGGATTCTTCCGTTCGGAGAGTTTTTATTTCTTTATATACGCTATGTGTACTTCAACTATGTACATGGTAAACTATCACGTAACCGGCGGGTGCCATTAATAAAAAAAAGTATATAAAACAAATTTACTGCTATAATATGTAACCGAACTACATCGCTTCGTCAGAACGGAGCCATTTGTTTCTACGTCGATATTGGCAGCTTATTTACAGCATTTTCAAACACGTTTTCCTTTTTCCCTATAAAGCAATATTTGCAAATGGTTTCATCTCTCTATACTATAATAAAATGGCAAAGATGCGTTGGTAAGCAATACAAGTACAAGTATCTTTCTCGCGTAAACCTTCCCGATGGCCTTTACTTTCCGAATAAAAGGAAATTCCTATCATGCTAAGGGTATTCATTCGAATGCGTGTATAAAACAGGAGCTAATGTAATACGACTATTAAAAAGGCACTACTGTTCAGTACGGCATGTGATGGTAATCATCAGTTGGGGCAGGACATAACGCTTTTATGGAAGGAAAATTAAAGAACAAAAAAAAAACGTCGTCGTGGATGATGGTCCTATTCGCTTAAAAATGGTCCACCTTTACCGACACGGTATGGGCCGCAGTGTTGCTCGGTAAGTCGATATCTTCCCAATCGGTTTGCAGGTTTTTCTCACTATCGGTCGCTTTTAAGGATAGGCCTAGCGACGGGGTGCGCCCGGCACAGTGTGGTATGTTGAGTGTGACCGGTTTAAGAAACTCTGTTCCCTGAGGACCACACATTACTAGTGGTGATAGCATCGTTTCACCTGTGGTAAGATAAGAACATCGAATTAATGTAAGACGGGTGTAAGGAATTATAAAACAAATGAAAAAAAAAAGATAAATGCTTGTTACACTGCATACAATAAAAAAAGGTAAATAGTTACAAGCAAGTTATGGGTGATTTAACGTAACTAATGTAAAAATGAAAAAAAAAACTAAAAATACTACACAAAAGAAAATGTATTGAAAATGATAACGCGAAGAAAGAAACACTTAGTGCTACTTAACATAATTTCAACATGCATATAAAAATATATAAAAGAAATAAAAAAAATCACACACACACACACGCGCGCAATGAAACGCAGCAAGCACACGGACATACACTTTTACAAATCTCTCACATGCATAAACATTTTATGAAACTGATTATGATGATGGTAATAAAACTAAAAAAATATTATTTAAAACAAAAATGCGTGCAAAAACAGACAAAAAAAAAATAAAAACATAATAGCAAATGTAGCTATTTGTAGGTGAACAAATTAGACCAAAAATTAGCGTATGAAAACAATTGCACACACACACACACAAACACATTTAAACATGGTAACTAATCCATGAAGAAAAAAAAACATATAATGAAACACAAATAAATGCGATGTTTAAAACTGAAACATTGAACGACTGATGCTAATGGTGAACGAAATAATAAGGTGATAAAAACTTTCAAACGCAAACGCATACGATAGAAAATAAAAGAAGGGACAAACAAACGTTGCTGGCTAACAGATAAGTGAGAGCAATACGAAGAGAAGGCGACAAGTGGCAAATCATAAGTGGCAACAGGTACAGCGTACAACATAGCGAAATTGATTTGATTTTGTTCGGGTTGGGTGAGAAATATAGATATTTTTGCTAAAGGTGTTTTATGGTTGTGTGTGTTTTTGTTAAGTGTAGAATTCCGAAAAACCAACCATTCTCCATGTCCAGCGGTGGTCCACCGACGCTTTCGCTCAGCCGCGGATCGGTGACGGTGAAGTAAATCTCTTGCTGTACGCCTGGCGGTATCGCGCCGGCCGGTATGTGCAGCGAAACGTTCCAGATCGGATCGGCCAAACTGCCACCGGCCGTATCGAACATACCGCGCCGGGTTATGGGTTGCCGTGGAGCCGGCAGCCCGAGTGAAAGTTCACTCGCAAACGGTGTACTGGTCGCGTTCGGTGGTCCGATCGGTAGGCTCATCTGTGAACCGGTCGCAGCCGTCGTGTACTGTGTCTCGATTGATGTTCGGCTCGCGTAAACTGGGGCCGGCTCGGGACCCGACTGTACAGGACGATTGTGTGGCGAGGAAACGGGTGGTGGTGGGGGCGGTGGCATTACCGGTGGAGCAGTTCGTTTTAAAAAGTTGGATATGTGTGTCGCTCGGATACTTTTCGGTGTGCCCATGGACGGTGGCACCGCTACGGGAGATGACGTTGCAACGGGGCTGCCGGGACATTGCGATCCCACCATCAGCTTGTCGAAGGTGGAATCGTTTTGGTTCGCTGCAGTTAGCGTTCGTTCGCCGCTCTTTTCCTGCTCATCTTCCTCCTCCACATCGTCATCCTCTTCGGCGGCTAAGGGTGCACCCAAGCTGTGTGGTTTTCGTACAACCGAAGGCGTGATGTTCGGGGATTCAGTAATGTTAGTCATGTTGCTCGTTTCAGACTCCTTCGGTTCCTTTCGATCGGTATCGGCTGCAGTTTCAACCACGTTTAAACAAAGCCCTTGCATTTCACTAACCGGATGTTCCGATGCGTCTACCATGGATGAGACCGATTCGTGCTCATTCTTCGACTCATAGATCGGTTCATGTTTGAGCTCCCTGCGCGAAACGTACACTGGTTCGGCCATTGATTCCATCGCCTCTTTGCGGGATTGATAAATTTGTTCTCGCATTTGTGTGCGCCTTTCGCGCATTTCGCCTCCATTGCGGGACGACGAGTAACCGCTTTTGCACGAACTGCTCGACGGTGAGTTGGGAGAACTGGAGCATGAACCGCTGGCAGTAGTACCACCACCGGCTAGACCCTGGTTGCGCAGGAATCGATCACTAGCGGCGGAAGTAGTTGTGCCACCCATCGAACTACTACCATTACCAGAAGCGGGTGATGAACCATGTGGCTGCTGTTGCGCTGCTTGTGGTTGCATCTCCACCATTCTACTTTGCTGGATGCGATCTTGCATCTGCTGCTTGCTCTGATAAAGATGATCACGGTGCATTTCCCGCCGGCTTTGATACACTGGATCTTCGATCGTTCGGCGCGTATGCTCGCGTGCTTCGTTGTACAGAAATGAACCACTCTTGCTCTGATAGATAGACTCATCGTGGGCAGAAGAACCGTGACTTACATTGGCTATTGCTGCCCGATGATGGTCCACTATTGAGGCGTGATTGGGTGCCCTCTCGGAGCCCATTCGTCGACGGTTCAATTGATTGAAGCTGGGCGATGGAGCGGTTCGATCGGCCATACTGTGACGACGTACGATGCGTCGTCCAAGCGTACTAGCCGTGGCCCCTGGTCCTAACGGAACTCTTCCACGCTCTAATTCAATAAGTGCCCGGTTGGCATACAAGTTTTCGTCTGGTGGATAGTAACCCTGGCCATCACCTTGCTGATCGTAGTATCCTCTACCGTGGTTACCGTACATAGATTCTAGCTCCAAATTCTGATACGTACTGTTACCATCCTTAGGATAGTATGGCTCATGGCGCTGATAACCCCGAACAGGTTGCGGTGAATAAGGTCCCTGATATGAGGACACATACCGTTGATCGTTATAATACGCCTGCTGTTGCATTTCTCTCGCGTACATTGATCGCTGATCGTATAACTGCTGCTGTTGCTGCTGCTGCTCGGACATGCGCATTCGTGCCAATCGAGGTTCCATCATCGAGTGTTGCCGTTTCAGTATCGGCCTGAGCGACTTTTTATCCGCATCACCCACCAAACTTACCTGCCGACGTAGCGGACGGGTAGACTTAATGAATGCGTTCTTGATTGCTTTCAGCGGAGATTTCAGAATGTTTTTCTTCGGCGGTTTCGCCGGTAACTCTGGTGGTAGGGATGGATCATGCCCAGGGTAGGGTCCACGAGGTGGCGGCCCCGGTATCGGTGGCAAGGGCTGTTGCTGTAACTGGCGCATGCGTTCCTGATGCATCAGGTGTTGCTGGTGCTGATTGAACTCATGGATCGACATCATTGGCTCCATGTCTCTGCAGAATTGAGGACGAATGTGGGAATGCAGGGATGTGGCAAAGGATCGATGTGCATGATTTGGGAATGGATGTTGATTGATAACGAATCATTTATTAAATAGAATTAAATAGAACGTTAGCGCTCCAGTAGCAGAGTAGTACGGCATTTTGGCCAAGGATTAGGTGCGCCAGTTTAAAAATAAAAGTGAACGGTGGAAAGAGGACTCAAAGTCTGGGGACAGGGGTTGGACACACAGACAAAGGTAGAACAGCATTTGCATCTCGCCGGAGCAAGCACCAAGAGAACAGCTTTGTCACATTAATGCATTGGACTACATGCACTAACTTTTTCCCCCATTCATTTTGTTCGCTTTTCTATACTAACCATCGATTATTATTTAAAAAAAAGTTAAACAAAAATAGATCAGTCTCGCTCAATTTTCAGTTTTTGTTTAATGTGGTTTGTAGAGATTCGAGTTCTGGTACAGGCGGATCGATCATATCGTATTATTTTTTAACAACTGTTTAGAAAACTCATTGTACAGATTTGTTTTCGGGTAGTTTGTAAAGAATCTCAACATGTTTTTTTTAATAGAAAATAATCATTTCAATTCAAAACCAACATTCGCTCTCTATCTCTCTCTCTCTCACACACACACACGCACATACAGACATAAAAATGTAAAAATGCATTCGCGATCCATACAAGAGTTCACTCAATGATTATAACCTTATGCAAATGTCTTAGTCCCTTCAGCCAGCTATTACCTCTTACCAAAACCCATTTTTTAACCGATTGCGTACATTTAGAAGTATACCACTAGCTATTGGTAATTAGTCTATAGAATAATAAAGAAGATAGGAAGGAGAGTACCGTTTCAAGATACAAGTGAACTGTTTGCTCGCATAGGTGTCCGAAATCCGAAAAGCGGGAGTTTGGAATATACATTTCTTTCTTTGTGAAAGAAAATCAACGACAGCAATATACTCACGTTCGCTCTTGTGTATTAGGTAGGCAGAGGAAGCAAAGTATGTTGAAATGTTATTTGCAGAGACATGAGAAGCAATGGTTAGTAGAAATCAGAATAGCATCGAATGTCTAATGCAACAATAATCCTTACTGTAGCATGAACTATTTTTACACCTCAATGCTCAATTATAATATTTTAAAGCCATCCTTATACTGTATGTTTTTTTACATTTTTTAAAACATTTACTTTAGAACAAAGCTATGCATTGTTTATGATTTTTTTTTGCTTTACCACCATTTGCTACGCTATGTGGACATACATTTTTATTCAATTAATTAACTCATTAACAAGCAATAACACTGGCGTAGCGAAAGGGTGTTGTAGTCATATCGGATATACAATTTTAAATAAGGCTACACAAACGAAAGGGAACGTACAAAAAAGGGTACTGCTCAGTCAGAAAAAGAAAACAAAATTGAGGGTAAAAGTTAGTGCGACCTGTAACGTGCGGAAAACACGATTGATTTGAAGTTGTTCCAATGTTCCTTGTTGCTCTAGAGGTACGTACAAATATTTGGATTCAACGCGGAAGTATTTTGTTTGTGGTTGCAGCGAAACAAACGGGTTTTTGCCTTAAAATTCTGACGTAGTTTTGTCTGGCGTGTGGAAGTATGCATTATAGAAGCGATGGAATGGACTAGTCACAACAGGGGGCAGCGAGTCATAGGTATGGTATGGATGTGTATCAAAGCATTGCATGTTTTGTTAACCTGTAGGATTAGTAATAGCCGTAAGTCATAACGCCGTTCGCCAGGGTTAGAAACGTATGTTTTTTTTTATTAAACTGATTTCTGTTCGTCCATCATCGCTGAGGATGAAGCACAACATGCATTGTATCGAACGACACACATGTGTTTTAAATGAAGTAGAGTCAAAAATTAAAACTGCGTTGTCGTACTACTATCAACAGTCAGCTTTAACAGTCAAGGATTTCTAAAGTAAAGTTCTGAAGTTATCTTATGTATGTAAGCAAATGAAAGAGTAATTTGTGGTCCAAAGATGTAGTCGTTCGATGAGTTTGTTCAGAGAATGGGTAATAAGAATTTGGTCAGTCGTTGGGAGCAAAGTTGAGTTAGCAAACGAAGAAATGAATCCAAGAAAAAGATTAATGTTGTGAAGTACTTACCGTATGTTGTGGTGGTGCCCAACCATCGTACCAAGTTGTGGTTTGCGGTAAAGCTCGAATGCCGATCCTCGCTGCTCTCGGCTTCCGGCGAGATCGAGCGCATGTCGATCAGTTGGATGTAGTGCTGGCATGTTACCTGAGAGACACAAATCCATGATAAGTGCAGGTAAAAATACATGGTAAAATACAGTCCATTAACCCTTGAATGCATGAATTTGTAAGTATAATTTAACCGTAAAACATTCTTTGCACTTCACAATTTTAAATTTGTTATCAAGGGAATATATATGTGAAGTTTCAATTTAAAACAAAAAAAAGGATTTCTTGCAGTAAAAAAAATAAACGATTTTAATTGAATCAAACGTCTTGTGTTATAAATTTGGTAATGTTCGAAAACACAAAAGCATAACATTAGCTACAGCAATGTTTTGTGGTAGATTTCATTTTGAATTGGATGATAATAAAGTTCGAATGAATTTGTGAGCCTTTGTGCCGTATCGTGAAAATCATGCATTTAAGAATTGGGTAGTAAATCAAGGAAAAGGGATTAGGATAATAAGGAAGTAGTAGATAAGTGGGTAATGAGTGGAATTATTGATGGTAAGACGCGTGAGAACTATCAGTAGAGGATCTTAAATCATTAATGGATGGTATCAGTATGTATAATTTGTGTGTAGTATGTCAAGGCGTGTTTGTTACCTATGCCATGAGTTCCAGTCCCATTACCTCTATGCATGTAAGTATTGCCGTAGGGGTATTGTGCGTTACCGTTGTTATAACCATTGTTTGCACCCATTGCACCCATGTCCCTGACACCATTGCTCATATAAGAATGACTACCGTTGGTGCTGCCATTGTACATAGGGCCACCATTGCCGCCATTAGCACCATTTCCGACCGCGTACGGATTGTACGGATGCATACCGGGACCATGGGATCCACCATTGTTGGGTGAACTTGGGACATTGTGGGCCATGCCTTGATGATAATGTGACGTTGCCATTGGAGGATAATAAAAACCATCCGGTGAGCGAGGTGAAATCGGTTCCTGCAATCGAAAGGAGCATTAGATTGTTTGCCTAGACTTGACCATTGATTGAGCTTACCCCATTATCCCACTGTCCGGAATGATGCATTCCGGAACCATTGCTGCCGGTACCTCCGACTGGAGGTCTGTAGTTTTTAGGTTTTGGCGGAGGAACAGGTTTAAATGGTGCGCCATTACCCATATTCGCTCCGATAGCACCGGGTGGCTGTCCAGGTGAACCAATCATCGACGGTCCTTTGCTAGGCTTCGAGTAGTCTGCTTGCGATGCGGAATTATTTCGACTGTGCCGTGTAATGGAATCGATATAACGATAAAAAAACATGAGTATAAATGCTAGTAGTAATTTCGGGTTTCAATAAATGTTCATCATATGTTTGATCATAACCGAGTATGGCCGGGATGAGGTAAAATGCAACGAGGAGCCTTGAACATATTGTATTTAACTTAGCAAAAGCGGTGCTGACAATACGGCAGAAGCCGTAACACTAAAAAAAAATAATTAAAAATATGTTCGATTATATATGAGGAGTATGAAAAGATGTGCAAAAAAACCTTCCTTCGTACAAAGTGATTATATATACATGTGTTTCGTTTTCTTAAAATTAAGAAACAAACAATATTTCACAACAAAACATTGAGTTGTTTGTTAAATTTTTTGAAATTATGAAGCGAGATGACATAAAAGATAGCTAAGAGCGGGATCTTTTTATAGGCAATAATGAAGGCATCTGTGTTACATGTTTAAACGAATCGTGCTTGAAAGTGAAATAGGCAGGATGATAACGAAAATCAATCACAAAAAGTGCAATCTAAATTAAACACATTGTGTCGGTTCAAAAAATAACAGAAGACTATTAATGTCTTACAATGTACCTTCGAACAATCCAAATAACGAATCAATTGTATTTGGCTGATTTTTGTAGTACTATACTATACTAAAACAACAAAATGCTTTCGTTGATCCCCGAGCAACCATTTTAAACTAACGTGTCGTACTTCGAACGAACTAATCTACGTCTGTGTGGACAACACATCGTATGATAATGTAGATTTGGTTGGGATTTGTTTATAAACAGATATTCCCGCATCTGTTGTCGCGACCTTCAGTTGCAGACCCACATTACGTTAAAATGCAGCATGAAAGAAAAACAAAGCCATCAATCAACATCGTCAAACAACTTCCGGACCGCTACATTATTCTATGTCTATCGTATTCTAACCTAATAATCCACATTCTACGGGTCAAAAAGAAATAACTGATGTCGCTCACCTGTATTTGCCGTAATCCGTTTTCGTTTCGATGATGTGCTTTCGTGGACTGTCTAGTACGAGATTGGTTGGTCTTTGTGGCATATTCATGCCTCCTCCGGAACGATCGCCTGAGTTTCGTTGCGTTAATGTTTCATGAACTCCTGTACCTTTAGAAACGTGTTCCAAGTAATTATTAGTACATGTGATTGAATCATCCATTTGAGTGTAATCTCTCAATAACGGAAACATACCATTATAGTTGTTTCTAGCTGTCGTTAGCAACATATCGGATGAGGTGTTCATTGAAGGGTTTCTTCCATACTCTGAAAGCCCTGATGCGTTTCCTCCCATTGGATGTGCTCCATTTCGATTGCTAAAACAACGAAGAAAGCATTCATTAATTGAGCTTTCCCAAACCTGAATCGTACAACAAACGATGGATTGTACATCATTTTGTTTCTATAAAACATACGAAG
This sequence comes from Anopheles funestus, assembly GCF_943734845.2. Classification (NCBI taxonomy): domain Eukaryota; kingdom Metazoa; phylum Arthropoda; class Insecta; order Diptera; family Culicidae; genus Anopheles; species Anopheles funestus. Next base: position 40,637,957 of record NC_064598.1, on the reverse strand, counting down.
AAAGCTATTTCAAATTTCTTTTCAAAAAAACTAAAACCAACTGAGCATATGCTAAGGAAAAGAACAAAAAAGCTGCCCAAAACTGCGACAAATTTACTTGGCAGGCAGAAATACGGGAAAGACTTACTTGGGCACCGATTTCAGATCATCGGGTGCATTGGGTCCTAACCTCATATTCTGTGCGGTCAGCTGCGATGATGTATTGTAAGAATCGTAGCTGGAAACACTATCGTACGATCCGTTCGCTTTGCTGGACGTGTTCGGATTGCTGCCGGACGAAGCAGCATGATGATGACCAGCCGTACGACCACCGCCACTGCGATCCAGTGATGTATTGGCGTTACGCTCCAAGGAGCTAACGGTTCCTGGGGCCGTCGTGCTTCCATTTACCATCGGTGGAAGTGCTGGTCGCTTGTCCGGTCCTCCATGTCCTAGCAGCTGATTTCGACTGCTATACTCATCGTGCGTCGATGTAGGATCATGTAGCGTATCAGCGGAGGATTGTTTCCCATTGCCGAAGAGTCGTTCCTGTGCTGAACGACCGAGTGTACCGCCAGAGCTTGAGTTACGCGAAGGTAACGAAGATCCGGACGTACTTGGAGCACCGGGAGCGTTCGGTGGTTTGGACGCTCGGTCGATACGAGGAGGTAAATCTGGAACTGGAGCAATTAGAAGATGGTGATAAACACACAGAAACACTCCCTCGATATCATTCAAGTTGAAACTTACCCGCTCCGAAGTGTGGACCATTCGATGAACCTTGCAGCGGCGGTGCGGCACGTGCAGTGGACGAACCGTAAATGGCATCTTCAGGATTCATTGCCGATGCACCACCATTTTTGCTCGATGAAAAACCATACTTGTTGTCAACGGTCATACGACGGGAGTGAGGCGCATGTTCGTATGGATTCTTTAGCAACGATGATCATTAAGAGAAACATTAAATTATTCATTGAATCAAGTGATTTCGGTTGTGTTAAAAATAATTCTTTTAGTCACAAAATGAGTCAAATGAGGATGAATGAACGTTTTATTATTAGAAGAGAAGTATGACTTCGAAATTATTAGAAGAGAAGTATGACTGCAGTACATTTTAAATTAATCAATAACTGACATAGCATTATTGAAACATAATGCACTAAGTTCCAGTCGATTATGATTAAAGAAATAATTTAGAAAAAGTATATTTAAAAAAACAGTGGAACATTTGCCGAAACAATATCATAAATAAAATATGGGGATGCTGTTAGCTTACCGTGTATGGTGGTGGCATGCCGTCACCGAGTTCTCTATCCCTATCCAAGTTATCCTGATTAGTGGCAATCGATGGATCAGAGCTGGATTTCACCAACTGTGGCAAGTTGCCCAATGAAAGTGATGCTGACGGGCCCGGGCTTAGCTCCAGATCCGATTCTGGACTCGAGGCGTAGGAAAGACGGGATGTGGTCATGGGGAACAAGAAATCATCTGACAAGGATTCTACGGGCTATCGGTTCGATAGTCAGCAAACCGATCGGTATGATGGTTGGGAAGTGAGTAGGAACGGACGGCAAACAACGGAAATAGCGTTACCAGTACGTATACGGTACGATAAAGGTTTGTTGGGAGTTTATCAAGCGTACGGTGACGATGAAGGAACATAATTGAATATTTTCAGGAACAGAAGGCAATCGTTAAGAGGATGGGGCAATATATTCAGCGCACACACACGCGATAGTTGATAAATGTAGCGTTTATAGAGTAGATATGTTTCGCGTTAGTTGCAAACAAACACAATTTTGTTTTCGATTTATCGTCAACCACATCAGTAGTGTTTTTTTTTGTTTTTGGGGAAGGACATCGATTTTCATGTAGAAGCGTATGTAGGAAGTCGAATGAGTATATATATGGAATTAAAAAAGACAGAAAAAATCACACCGTTAGATTCGTCAAAAGTCAAAAAATGAGTGATACTTATACTATTGCAAATGGAAAGTGTAAAAGCCTTTCAAACCCTTATTGGAAGCATGCGAACATTATTGTTAGATAATTCTTATTAAAACCCGATAGCACTTATTAGTATCTCTGTTATAAAATTTTACGTATTTAACATTTGTACAAAGTTACAAACTTTACAGACATTTAATTGTCAATGTAAGCGATGAATTGATTTTGATCATGCAAATGATTACCATTGGCATCAATGGACGGGTGGATGTTATTAGTACCGTGCAATGAACCACTAGCACCAACACTGGTGCTGTTGAGAGAATAATTATTATCGCGACCATTGCAAATACCGTTGCCATTATTAACATCATTAGTAATGTTAGTGTACGATCGGTTGCGATCGTGCATTTGCAAGTTGTCCGGATTGTGATAGAAAGGTGTAGCGTGAACGGTCGCATTTGCCGGCCGACCATTGTCGCCAACGCCTACAGCGATTGGTGGTTGTTCATCGTCGTACAGCAGCTGTTCCGAGCTTCCGGTGGTTGCTGTGGACGATTTACCACCGTAAGACGACGCTGCATGCAGACTAAGGGTTGATCGCTGAATGTTTGGATTGGAACGATGCAGTCCGGCATTGTAGACGATTCGACCCGGTTGTCGAGCTCCGACCGCCGGGGATGCCATCCGGATATCGGGCAGCATCATTTGAGCACCAATCTCACTGCCAAGAACAGTGTTTGGCCGACAGTTTTGCAAGGCATGCGGCGTTGGGATGGGTGTGATGGGTTTGATTGTATTAAACGATTGGTTAGTAAAGTGTGGTTGTTGAGCATATTGGGCAACGGCGATAGGTGCGATGGCAAGCGAATTGTTGAAGTTAGCAGCTGGCATTGAATAGCGATAAGGATTTCGGGACATTCCTCCAACATTTGTCTTTGCTGGTGGTAAAGGAGACACATAATTGCAACACGACAACGGGCATGGAGGTGGTAGATAGGGCAGAAAAATATCGGATGCCAGTTCCACCCGCTAGCCAATATAAAAGGTGTTGGATTGAGTTTCAAAAAGGGTATTAAGGCAGAACAAACATGAACATAGAAGAAGGAAAGTAAAAGGACCGCAACGTACACCAACCAACACCAAGTGATAGAATAAGAAAAAAAGAAACAAATATTTAGAATTAGGTATGGTTTGAAAATGCTCAGCACCATGTGAAACCCCTACTAAACGTACAGATGTTCCGTAACTTACGGAGAATTACGGAGCCTGAAATATAATAATTTATACCACCAAATTCCACAGTTTTTGCGCTAAAGCTACAAAGAAAATAATGAACCCACATCCCAAAACCCATACTACCACCATGAGGGCGCGGTGCCAATGAACGGGAATTGTTTACCTTGGTCTCCGACATCCAAACTGCACCACTCTGCTGTTGATCTATCGAATCCCTCAGCTTTCGGTACCACGTGTCCGGATCGTTCAGGTTGATCGTTGTGCTAAACACATGGGACCAAACGCGTTCCAGCTTCTGACATTGCTCGAACAATTTCTTGCTGCTCTTGTGAGCCGATTTTGGTAATCCTTGGCGCATCTGCTTGATTGTGTGTTTTGTGTCCGCTTTCAAGAATATCACTATCGGGTAGAACTGCGCATAGTTTAGCCGATCGACCGCATTCGGTGTCACGTCAAGTAGCGCATGCTTGCCACGATCCATAATGTCACGAATGTTTGACAAGCGCACGATTCCACCACACTTAGACGAACCCTTATCGTCATCCTGCAACGGTGCCGTATATTTGTCAGGGAAATCTTTCATCAAACGTTCGCGTGCAATATCCGCGACCGGGCCAAAGATGACAACCGGACGCACAAAGCCCGGATGTCTCAGCACGACACGCTCGTACGCTGGGAATTTTGAGATGGCGTCCGAGAACACCACATCATCCCAGTTCTCGCGTGACAATGACTTTGAGCGACGATGGGTCGAACGGCGCCGGCGGAAGAAGCTTACTCGCGACTCGGAAGTATTGAGTTCCTTCTTGCTCGCGTTAAACTGCACCGTCGCCAGCTCTTCGGCCCGAGCCTTGTTGGGAATGACGCCGCGCTGCAGCTCTTGATGTCCACGACCGATGCGCAACACCTGCCAGGCACCGACTACTCCATTGTACAGGGTATCTATGACCCGAAACACATCGCCGGCCTTGAATGACAATTCACCCTTGGTCGGTGTATCGCAGTGGAAATGCGTTTTGATGTGGAACGAATCTCCCCGCTGCTGTGCCGTTATGCTATCGAACTCCTCCTTGCAGTACTGTACGATCAGATCGATGCGATCCTGCAGGCTAAGCAGAAAGAGGACAGCCTCTTCCCTGGTAACTCCGTTCATGTCCATATCGTTGACCTTCAGTATTTTGTCCCCCGTTACGAGACCCTGGGCGGAAGCGGGACTGTTCTGCTGTACGGCCGTCACAAAGATGCCCACTTCGTTACCGCCCGTCAACCGTATCCCGACCGAACCCTCCTTTTGGAATGTGATGTATCGTGGTTCGGTCGTCGGAGGTTTTTCCTCCATCAGCTGACGGCGTGTGGCGTAAAAATCTTCACCCCTCGGTGGTGGTGGTCTCGGTGGTTCGTCAACGACACTGCGCGATCGTGAATGTCCGGCAGCACCCGAGTCCGCCGTGCGGCTAGACGTTCCCGGTGGGGTGCTGGGACGATCGAGCTGCTGCAGCGAAATATCTGTCAACGGTCCTCTGGAACGGCCTCTCGGCGTTAGATTGCTTTTGTCATCCGCCAGCAGCGTACTCATGGCGGATGGTCTCGTCGGTGGTTGCACGTACAAATTTTGCCCCGAGTATGAACCGGTTCCGTTGAGATAATTCTCATCCATATTGCTACAGTTGGAGACCTGGGCCGTATGGGAATAGACGGGCGATTGCATACCGGAACCAGTTCCACCAGTTGCCCCTCCACCATAGTTTCCACCAACACCGTTCGCTTCGCGTAGCACAGCTAGCGTTAATCGTTCTTTGCAACCGTCAATGATTTTTTTCGCCTCTTTCAGACTCATCGAATCATTGCAGTTGGTGTTGTGAATGCGCGTGACCAGATCACCTTCCTGCAGTGAATACCCATTTGCCGCTAGCTGATCTTTAGTCTTTGATGATATTTCCTGTGGAGTAGCACAAATATAAATCATCAAAAAAGCCTATCTCTTAGGATTTTTGTACACGGTCAAACACTACCAACCCGTATAAACAATCGGCAGCCCAGGACGATGCCGAAGTCGTCCTTTTTGTTCGCCTTCGTGACGATGACTTTGATTTGCTGCTGAGATCCATTATTTGCACCGAGCCCCAGCCCGGTCGAACTGATGCTGTGCTGGTGCTGATGTGAATTCATGCCCACACCGGCCGGTATACCGCTCATCGCACCACCACCGCTGCCGGGTCCGGTTAAACCACCGGATAACCCTCCGACACCACCACCCGGCCCCACTGTCATCCCGTGCATATTCGCACCAGGCAGTGGATGCATCAGACTGTGATTGGGTACGCGCCGTTTCACTATCAGCGTCACGGTATTGCCACTGTCGCGCAATACCTGTACGGCTGTCGCGTACTCCACGTTTTCTAACGACACTCCGTTAACGGAAATGATGCGATCATTCACTCTACAAACGGAAGAAAGTAAGTAAAGCGAATGTTAAGGGTTTGAGTGACAAAGTTAATTAGGCAGTGCATTTCTTACTGTAGTTGACCCTCGGCCGGACCATTCTTTAGCACGTCGCTCACTGCAATGGATGGGTCGCCATTTGCAAAGTGAGGATTATCACGACCACCGGATACTGCTATGCCAAACCCGTAACCGGTGACTCGGGAAAGTGTTACCGTGCTGTAATCCCATGACGTTCTCTCCAGCTGGAATGGAAAAAAGAGAAAAAAAATATATAAATACGATTACCAAATAAAGACATAAGTGGGTAGTTTATTACGGAAAAGGTTTATTGTAATAATATAAAAAGCACATCCTTCAACTCCCTTTAGGAAAGCCCATAAGCAACAAACTCTCCGTTTTGGGCATATTTTTTCGAGAGAAAGTGTGAAGAAAACACTGTCACCTTTTGCCAAAAATATTAAGTTGGTTTGTTATGTGCGGGGTTCGTTTTTTGTTCATTCCCATTACACCTTGCCTACATTGGAGCTGCTTTCACTCGACACATTTACGATAACAGTGTGTGTAGTTCAGTAAGCTGAGTAAACAATATAACTATAATGGCACCCATCTACCCCCTGTACGGAGCCATCGCGTGCAGCATTTGTTTCATGTCGCCATAGAGGCATCACCATACGTTTGCATACTCTCAAGCAGCCCGCATACACACCACAATACACGCAGCTGAGTGTGTACAGCGCATATGCTTTGTATCGTCGATCACGCTTAATCCAACATGGAATCTGGATGGAGAAATCGGACAAGCAGTAACAACAACGGCATCCATTGATGGTGCGTAACGACATTTCCGCAGCCGGGATCGAAGGAAGATGCGTCCACAGTTGATCTTTCCCATCAGAAAGAGCTGTCTGCAGGGTCTGCTGGTTCACGATTTTAATCAACCTTAATTCAATTAAATCCGGGAACCTTATGTTGGCCTTGTCCACTGCAATGAACTGTTGCACTTAATCAAAACCAAAAAAAAATATACCCATGCTTATGTCCTGATCAATGTTTATTTCCGTTGCTTTTAATTATTTAAAACAAAAAGGATTGAAACATCTAACAACATTTTAAAATATGCAAGAATGTAACGCTTCCAAATTAAGTGCGTTATTTCTTTATTTTAACATAAAAAATTCCACATTGATACTCAATGAATGTAACAAACAATACACCGTTTTTGTTGCGATATCGTTAGTGCTTATTAGCCTACCGATTGTTCGGGCTGATCAACACGCAACGACCGAGTCCAAAAGAGGACATTAATTGTTGAGCGTATCGGAACATTTACACTTTCACCAATGCCCAGGTGGATTCCTAATTTAAATGGAGAAAGACTTCTTTTGTTGCATGTAGCTCGATGTGCTTGAGACATTAGGAAATCAAGCGACAAAGTGAGAGAGAGAGAGAAAGAAAAATGGAGATTTGCTTTAAAAGAAAACTGTAGCATCGGACTATTATCTATTCAAATGTTGTAGAGAAAGCATGGCAAATTCAGCACAATACCTTGACGAAAGTGCGATTAGTCCACCTGTCCACCAGGCGACACTATTTCACAATCTCAAGATCAAGACACTGGCGGTAGTGTGGCTGTGGATAGAAAACTCCACATGGACAGAAATCCCACGGACACAGAGCTCGAAGGGAAAGGGAAGTTATCGAACGATAGATTTAATTATTACAAGTAGCGCCGGAATGTCAACCGTGCCCAAGCTATTATAGTCTAAAAATTATAGCCTTTTTTTCTTAGGACGTAGGAATGAGATAAAAGAAGAAAAAAAATGCTTCCATTCCGGGCTCGTATTATTAACCGCGCCACGTGCAACAGGCAAAGAAAATAACGCTTTCGCATCATTGTCGGTTAGCATCATTAGCGTTATCATCCGGTCGTGGGGTTTGACAAATCGAAATCAACGTCAAATCAATAGTGATGGCGTGATCGTGAGGTAGAGAAATCATGCTAATTACAATAATGACCACCAAGGATATGCCAAGGAAAAAAAAAGCTTATAACTAAAATGTACAATCTATGTCAATAAATTTTTAGCCTATTTCGAACCGCACATAATAAGTGAAGAGAAAAAAAAGGATTTTTTGAAATGACACAAAATATAAAATTGCAAAAGAAATATCAAGTTAGCAATCACACGATCTTGGCTCGACAGTCGGTTCAGCAATCGACCAACGTACATAATAACCGAGCCAAATGGATTTTCGTTCAATTTCATGCAAACCTTCCTTGGCCACTGATCATCGGGTAGCACACACTAGCGCAGATCGATCGCGATTCCAGCACCTCGCAGTTGATTTCGTATGCGAAACCATGGGAGGGTGATCGATCCCACTACCGAACCCAGTGTGTAGCCGTGACGTGATTGAAGTCAAGCTAAACCCATTACACGTTCATGTCAAAAGGCTCCGCTGGACACAAAATGCTCCGCACAAAACCGATGGTACTTTTATTTGCAAGAGTAGGGTTTTGGGGGGCTTATGCACGCGGAATGTGTATGCCCTTCGTCGCTGCCTAATGGCATCCTGCTAGCGTGTTGCACACCACTAGAAGGCGTACGCCCGAACTAAACTATTGTCCCAGCCGTTGGTGCTACCGTTACGACTGCGTCTAGAGCCATGAAGGAAATTATGCCTTTCTTTTCATTTGACCATTAAAGAGCGGCGTGCAACATACTTTTTTATACTCTCGCAAAGGAGGGCTTTGAAGGTGATCGGGGCGGAAAGGTTGGAAGAGGACGGATTGCAAGTGGGACGGTAAATATGAACCCAATGTAATAGGACGGAGTTAATTGTCAGCAGTAATGTTGTAAGAAATAGTGAAGTATTTTAGCTAAACGTACGTATTCCTTAGCAAGGACTAACTATCCGGCTTCGTTGTACAAATAAGTCTAGTAAACCAGAAATAGAGATTGCTAAGCCAAGAAAAAGAAGTAGCTAAAAGGTGGTCCATTCTGGATGCTTCAGGTTTCGGGAATATCTTGTACAAATTTCATATCAATAGAGCAACATAAAACGAAATTAAAACCCGAAGAGTAAAGTCTCCAATTTTGACATTAACGTCTTCTTCTTCTAGGCTTAACGTCATGCCGTCAACGTAACCTAACGTCATGACAGCTATTTATGGCTTATTAGACTTATTTTTATCACGTAGCTGAATAGTCGTCAATCCTTACTACGGGGGAACAGTCCGGATGGGATTTGATCTGCGGCCGTGTCGTGTGGAAACGACGCCGTTTATCACATACACCAACAGGCCGCACGCCGAACATTACGACAAGTAAAAAAGAAAAGAATAATTAACGGTGGGAGAGTAAACTTACAAAAATACATTTTCAAATTTGCTTTAGCTCGAATGATTGTTAACATAACGTTTCAAATATATTGTTTAATTTTCGTGCGAAATTCAGTATCAGCGATAAAATGGTAAACACACTTTAGACTCTCAGACTTTATGTACCTAACAAATTTCACTTTCTAACCGAGCTCATATGTTTATGGTGCAACCTAGCGCTCCAACCGGAAGAAAGATCGTATCGATCGACACGACAAATCGCAACCAACGACAAATTCCGCTTTATCGCAAGCAAACCACGATCGTATCGGGATGGGATTCACTTTCCATACCACCGTTAGCCGTTGGACCGGACAATCTCTCATTAGCATCACGCAATCGATCGAAATCGTGGAAGAGTGGTGACCGAGTGCGATAGTGTAGCGCGACTTACGGGTTTGGACGGAAACACGCGTTATCTAGCCTTCATTAGAGATTACAGGCAGATGGTCGTTTGGTGCACTTTCACCATTTTCTACGCACTTTTCCAACCGGTAGGACGCAGCTCAACTCTCTGCTCGAGCGCATATTATACCGTCGCGGTAATGAGTCGCGACGATCGTGCGGCCTACTTTCTGCAACTTGTTTTCTACGCCTGTTTACCTGTTCAGCTGCATGCGTACGAGCTACATGCGAAGGTAAAGATGGTTAATGTGTCAATTAGTAGCTAAGAGGTTAATATTACATCATCGCACATCATCTTCTCACACATTCTTGGGCTTATAATAAAAACGCTGTGTGGTATGGAGGAGAGCAAAATCGAAAAATAAACAATAAACACATTGCAAGATCGTAAAGGCACGAAACAAACCAATCGCTAAACAAGCACGTATGGAACAGTAAATAAACCGTTGAAAGATTTGGCGCAAAACTTCACGCAAACGAGGTAAACGATCCCACAAGATAAAGCAATCGAAATGTACGATTTTTGATTTTACAAACAAGGGGAAATCGGTTGACTTTCATTTTGTGTTGAGTGGTGTAAATGATTGTGTAGACTTGAGACATAAATTGATGTTTTCCCCATACAAACGAAGCTGTCAACCAAATAATTAGCAACAAAAATTTTTTTTTTAAGTAAAATAAATTAAAATCAATCTTTTTTGAAACCCCATTCTCTATTAATTAAGTGGATTTATTTTGTTGGTGCTAGAGAAACTCTTCCAGCCATAACATGCGCGAATGCTTTCAATTTGACATTCATCAACAGCAGCAAGAAGCAAATCCGACGGGTTGCAAAAAAAATGCATTCGGATGCGATGCATTTATTTGTCCGTGCACCTTGTACAATCCGTCTTCGGAATCGAACACGTTCCATGCTTCGGAACCTGTTACATTCCGCACGCAACACGGTCAGCATCAGCGAGCGATGAAGAAACGATCGAGCCCCGGAATTAGGCGCGCGCGCACGCTCGAACACCACGTGAAGGTGGACAATGTTGCCACGAAGAAGTGGTAAAACTGGTCAGGTGAGTTTTTTTCTTCTTGTCGTCCACCGTCTCTCTTTCTCTCTCGGGGTGCCGCTTGTTGCTCTTTTTCACGCTGGCCGGGCATCGTAAGTCGAATGTCCGCAATGTTGCCCAGCTTCTTCGAGCAATGTATAGATCAACCTACGAGCTTACTTCAAGGCAGCGTGGGGATCTTGTATCGCTCATCACTCCCCAATAGCCACTAGCTCGTTTTCTATTAGCGATATGTGGCTACACTACCTAACTACGACTATTACTGTTTACTACAACTTCCCTCATACGAACCATAAACATCCAACGGAAACCCATTAAAAACAAAAAAAGCATTGGAAAGGAAGGACAGTTTACCCCAAGATTGCAGCTATTATGATTAATTTATGGATATATTGCAGTGTGATGCAAACGCGCGTACTGCGATCGCACACGATCGATTCCATGTGCGAGCAGATGTTTGTGTTTGTGTGTCGGGATCAAATCAGCATCCAAAGGTTATGAAAAGCGACAGATTAAGCTAGTGCTTATGGAGGTTATGTGTATTTTTTGCATTGCTTTCAGGCTTATTTACACTCTCTCGTCGATTATCGTAATTCGAAGCTGAAGGGGGTTGACTGATCAGCATGCTGTTTATGCTTATGCTTATGCTGCTTTATGTATGCAATAGAGATATTTGCTGTAAGTAGTCGACAAGAGAATTCATTATTTCATATCTTTCATATCTTTTCTTCACTAAAATTTTAATAATCTAGCTGTTTGTTTTAAGTTTAATTTGTTGATTAATCAATTGACTGATTGATAGTTTTACGCTACAATCTCACTTCAATAAACCAGCACTTGAATAAACGACATAATACACCTAGTAAAAGCGATTTAAGACAAAAACTATAGTACATACAGATGCATAGTGCAACAAGATCAGCACTAACATCACCCCACAAGAAAGGAAAGCCACACACACACGTCATAAAAAGAGAAAAAAAGAAGAAATAAATATCGATGCCAGCAGATTGCAATCATTTTGCAAAACAAACTCCCGACCAACGTCTGAGCTGAGTGAAGTGGAGTGGAACAACGACGCAATGGTGCTGCGGGAATTGGATGAAGTGCTATAAGATAAACGGTGGATAATCATTTCTCGCGAAAGCTAACCCTTAGTGAGGATAGGTTGAGAATAGGACGCACACGCCACTGGGTTGGATTCGAATTCCTGAAGACAGGAGAGCTAGAGAGAACCGGGCGGATTGTACGCATCGGCACATTTGTCTCCGGTTGGTAGCCAGAGTGTGTAATAATAATCGCAATGTGCAAGGTAATCGGATTCGCTACCGGTACGGTTTGTTTCTCCGGGTTGTATGACGTGAAGAAATTCAAACTTTAAAACGCATTGCTGAGCGTTCTTTCCATATGCATCACGTTGGGTATGGTTTTCAAAAAATGAATCGTTGCCTTTCGTGAATGGCCCATGCCAATAGTGATGGGTAAATCTTCAATTTCCCGGATTCGGAGTAATGTTGATTTAACTCTGCCAATATTGACGACTGGGGAGGGGGAGTGATTTCACTCCGACCTTATTGACGAGTTCGACTAACCGAACTTTAATATGGAGTTAAAATCGGGGATTACTCCGAAGTTAGCATTGGATGCAGCACCGGAGTTATTGCTCCGGAATAACTCCGGATTAAAACGGAGTAGTTACTCCAGAGTTACTTTGGAGTTACTTCGGAGTTAAATCCGAAGTAATTGCTTCGGAGTATACTCCGGTTTTTATACGTCAGAGTCGGAGTACATTCATGAATCCACTCCGGAGTTCCCACCACTTATGGTCAATGTAGCTTGTAGCAGAATTGCAAACATATCCATTGTGAAGAGCACATCTTAAAACGATATTATTAAGTTTTTCTTTTCCAAACTTCGACACTTCAGAACGCTGTTAACGACCGATCGAATTGATCGTGTTGTTGGATAAGACAAAGTAGTGAACAAAGGCGTGTTAGTTTCCTCTCTTTTGTACGATACTTTCTAAACAAAAGCTTCCCCGGTGTTGCATTCTTAGCACATTAACATTCCTAACCGGCTCCACATTCCACGCCACTGTCCTATAGAATGCACATTACCTGCGAGTCACTGTGAAAGTGGTTGTTAGGCAACTGCTGGTTGCCACCGCTCGGGGAACCGAGCATATCCATCATCATCCTGCCGTGTTGCTGTTGTTGCTGCTGCTGCTGCGCTGTCTACACTTTACGAAATGGACCGTATCCGAAGGAGACGCACTGCTTCCAACCAGTCGGTCAATCGGACCAACTGCACTAACTCCACAATCGGTGTGCACATCAACAACTGTACCGATACTGCTATACTAATGCATCTCCAACAGGTGCATTCAGCATTCCTTACGTACGGGCCAACCACCAGCCAGCCCCCTCTACGCATGCATTTGAAAATACACTCGCGCAACACACAACCACTACGCACCGGTGCAGCTAAACACTGTGAACTATCTTTTACTGGCTCTGCCCTGCTGCGGAGATTGGATAGAAAGCAACGAACGCTGTTAGCTGTGGTTTTCTATGTCTCGATGAAACCTTGAATTTATAATTCAGCTTCAGGGGGAGAACGGTTGGGACATGTTTTCGATGATGCGAGTCTGCGGGTTCTCGCGTGACGACAAAAAAAAACAAACAAACGCACAAATTAAGCCTCGCCTCTTCCAGTGATTAGAATGGATAAGTCTGCCGCACATTCCTTTTCCCTTTTTCTTTCTGCTTCCGCGCGGCGTCTTACGATCGTAGAAGTCTACTTTCCGTTTCACTTTTCTCGCTTTCTCTTTCGCACTCCCTCTCTCTCTCTCTTGATCACAGCTCGTTCTTTATCCAGACGCAATCGATATCCTGCGTAAATCTTGTGCGAGGATCGGAAATATTTTATGACATTCAGTTGTTGTCCATGTCAGAGAAATGCTGCATATACTGCTGACCAAACAACACCACCATCATCATCATCATCATCATGATCGCCATCATCACTTTGCCCTGCCTGTTGACCACTGTTGACGAGCATAAATGACACTGTGCAATGATCACTCACACACACACACACCCATACACTCCTTTAACGGCAAACCAAGCATCAAACAAAGCAAACCCCCGGCGAGGGTGGTATTCTGTTATGTGGAGAAGGGACCGCGAAGGCGCGAGACCGGTTTCTTATGCGTGTTTTTATTTTCGTTCCGTCCGCGTCTCCCTTTGTGCTACCTTCTCCACGGCATGATGGTTCTCCTTCCAAAAAAAATTGATCGACTGGATTGTTATGCTGTGTACCTGTTGGGATAGGATCAAGTAGGCACAGCGTGGAAGAAGTGGTTGCGACGAATTCACCTTGTCACTCACACGCCGAACTCTGTCTCGCTCTGGCGCAGCATATGTACACACACACACGCACACACATTCATGCACACAAAACACACACACGACAGCTCATTCAAATGTGCGCATGCTATACGCACAATGGTTGCGTATAGCGCGACACGTACGAGGCAACTGCTCGATTCAATTTCTATATCGCCATGGCGACGCGGTTTGCTACGCGACGAACGAGACAGCAGATCAAACAGCTTCCAAAGATTTCGAACGATGACAGTGATCATGACGGTGGTAGCCTGCAATGATGGTAAATGATGATGATGATGACGGTGGGATTGGTGTTATGCCGTTCCGTTTGCTCCTATATCTCTCGCTTCTTTGCACGCGAAATCTTAAGAAGCTTTTTGAGATTTCTTTCCTTCTTTCTTCTTTTCAGGTGCGGTTCTCGGTCGAACGATCTCTTCACTGAAAAAGCACCGTCTGAGAGGACATAAGACGCTTGCTTCTTTTCTCCTGTCTTGGTTGTACCGTTTGAGCACGTTTTTTTCTTCTTTAAAGCGTTGCTTATGAAATTCGCAAACCGAATTCGATTTATTATGTTGTTGGAATGTTGGTAAAAAAAAGTAGGGATATCCTTTTTTTCTAAAGGCATTTAAATATGGAACAGCTTATCTCTATTGAACAATTTCACACATTAGCACAAGGGGCACACACAACACACACGCATACATATACACAAAAGATTTAGGCAAAACTTTAAAACGCGAACGCTGAAAAACGTGTTTTACATTCGATCTGCGCAAAATTCTTGTTTCGAGACGTCGAAAAATTAAGCTGACGCCACAGCTTACGGACAGCTTTTGGGGATACGAGGACGTAGGCGCTTGTTGCGCATCAAGGCATTCTTTGATTTCGAATTTTAAAATGCTCATTCACCCACACACACGTATACACGCACGCACATACCACAAAACGAAACACCACAAAGTGATAGGAGGAAGAACCCACAGCTCCAGCATCCGACAAGAAGATCCTTGCCGAAATGAATCACCTTTTGCTGTCGGACTGCACCACAAACGCGTCCGATTTTAACACAACGGATTAATGTTTTTTTTTTCGAATGAAACTCACAGTTTCCACAGACAGTGGAACCCGTATCGTTCAGTCCTCCCTGAAACTAAAGCCCACTGGCAGGGCGCGCAGGATCACGCGGAGAGACCCTGTCGACCGCTCGGAGACACGAAATAAAATGGACGACGCCAGCGATTTGATTTGGACCCCGTGTCGAGTCGAAACATGGTGCCGTTTCGCTTTCTCCTTCTGCGCACTGGTTCGGTTTTTTTTCTCTTTCGCACACCATCATCATCATCGTCAAGGCACGGTTGATTTATGAAAACGACAAAAGATGGCCCGTCTAACGACGGCGAGAAAGAGAAGGGAAAACCATGTACAAAAACATGAGACGCAACAGGCTTTCGAGACATACGCACACAGCCACAAATCCTGCTACGGCGGCCCTTCGCTTCGCTACGCGGTATTTGCATTAGAAAAAGACGTGCCGAAAGGGATGGCGAACGTTCAAACATAGGAATGCGATATTTATGTCCGTGTGCGCTGGAAAGCTTTTTGGCGTTAATCTTGTGCGCTGCAACTGCAGCAACTGCAGAGCTTTGGTGGCAACTGCGGCAACACCAACCATTGGTAGCTGGATTACGAAGCAAAGGGCAACACGCAGCAGGATCGGTGGCAGAAAGGAACGCCGAAGGACGCTGGAAGCAGAGAAAAAGATTATGAATTCGCGACAGGGCCAGGTTTGCTGCGTTCAACCGAAAGGCGGCGAGCTTATCGTGTGAGTCACGCATTGGCAACACTTGCAGAAAGAGCGCTTAAGGAGTGGTAAGTGGAGTTCAGCAAGGAACTCGAAAAGTCATCGTCGCTATGCTGGTTAGATCGTATGATCTTGGAATGGGCGGTATCTTCCATCTCTCAAAGGTGAGAATATATTTTATTAAATACAATAAAGTGCAGTACTTTAAACTAAATTGTTTGTTTTAAAATGTATTTAGTGTGTTTTTAAAATGTAGAAATATTTTATATATTTCAAACCCACTTTTATAGCTGTTTGAAAGACTCCGAAGACGACAGTCGGGCAGTCTAGAAACTAACTTCACTTTAATGCTTTTTCATCTTCGTTGTACTATGAATCAGAAAGAACATAGAACCTTATCACGGCAAATTGTCCTGTATAGAAATATATACTTCCAAAAGATGATGCCTCTTTCTAAATAAAAATGAGTTTTGGGTAAAAAGTAGATAGGGTGGGCGAAAATAAACTATTATCGAAAATATTTTGAGAAAGAAGAAAAACAATGCGTGCAACAATGCACTTTTCCACACTATTTCTGCTAATGTATGATTAATAAACGTGTCTAAAGTATTCTTTTCTTTTCCTGTACATATGCCAAATTCTTCGACGATGACGTTTGTCGATGATTTTCACAGCCAATTCTCCCTGCTGTTCTTTGTTAATCTTTCAATACAGTGCGCTACACTCGTTTTGTTGCACTGTGCAATGTTGCTTAAATTGGTTTAATAACAACTTGAACTTACATTTACAAAATACTTAACCAGTTAGTGTACGGCTGTGTTTTTTTGTCATTTTTCTCTTATTATATAATCACACACGAAATAAATAGAAAAAGATGTGTTTCATCAAATGACAGGCACTGTATTCGGTTGAATGCGTACCCATTCACATGGACACACAAGCACAAACAGATAGAAAAGCCCGCATTAGGAAGATCAGCAGTACAGCGCTGCAGGGTGCGATTGAGAGAATTGTGTGTTTTTCAAAATGAACCATGCCAAAGCCAAAGTGGTCACAGTTAAGGTTGTTAAGTTCGATATGATTTTGTTTGTACCTCGTCATCAGAGTTAGCCCCTATCTCAATCCGTTTTCCCTTCGACTGTTTTTAACAGACATAAATTAAGAACAAAAGAGAAATAAATCCCAAAATGAAGTTTTGATTTACAGTTTGTTTCAAAAAAATATTTTTTAAATTGCAAATTGAGAATTCTTAAAACATTCGTATTCACCAATTTGTTGACAATTTTTCGTTTGTTTTCTTTATCTATTCACTCTTCTGTACAAGCAACATTAACCTTTCTCAGCAAAAAAAAAAATATTATCTCGTCTGGCCGGGCATACCCGGCCCGGGACACACCCGTACAAAATTCGCTAAAAATAAAAGCCAATATTTACGGACTGCGAAACGGGCGACAAAACCCCCGAAATGGCCGTACGATTGTTCGTATGTTTTTTTTTTTAAAACTTTTACTCCGTCAACCATAAAGCCTTGACATGGCGGAGAATTTTAGGCCGGTATTGAATTTAAATAAAGGAAGGTATCGCTTCGCTTCGTTTGGCTGATTTTGTTCTTGGTGCTGGCCCGCGTACTCGTTTTGCATATTGGCAAGAAAATGAGAGTCACTACGACCAAGCAAGAACGAAAGACTTTAACGCCCGTTAGCAACGCAATTGGTGGAGACAGGCAAGAAACCCCCACCACCTTCGTTGGGTGAGAGAGAATTTTAAACACACGCAAACAAATGTTGAATTACTAAATCAATAGAAAAATGTTTTTGTCTTTAAAACACTTTCAACGCAGAAAATTGTATTTTAACATTAATGCAGAGTATTTTCAGAATAAGAAAAAAAACATTTCATAAGGTAGTTTACAATTGATTTTATAGAACATAATTTTCCTTTTATAATACTTAGGGGTATGAAGATCGCACCAAGACCATAATGATCAACAAAACAAAAATTGTGAATCTTTTTTTCCGTTCTTTAAAATATTTTTTCTTAGTGAGAAAATAAAAAGAAAGAAAGAAATGCCTACCTGCAAGCGCTTCTGAAGAAGATGGTGTTGTACTAATTGCATACCATTCGGCTGATACGCATGTGGTGTGTATTGCATACCGTTAGGCGGAAGCTGTTGCTGTTGCCATTGCATAGCATTTGGCACTGGTGGTCGGTTTCGAAAACCACCGTTGCTGTTTGGCAATCCGAGCGGATGTGGCTGACGCTGGTGTCCATAATATCCGGCAGACAATCCGGTCGGGTGCACTCCTGTCTGGTAGACTACTCTACCGAAGGAAGCGGGAAGCGTACGGTAACGGGCCATTTTTTCGGCATCATCTACTCTTCCGTCCAAATGTGCCGGAGAGGGTGCCGTCTTGAAGAAATGTTCCGCCGGATAAAAGTTTTTCGTCGTAATTGCAGACGAAACGTACGAGTTTCGTTTGCGTTTCCCTTTCAGTGCGGCCGAGCAAGATTTTCGACGATGCCGTTGGCTACCACCACCACCACCACCACCGTCGGAGCTGTGACCGGATGACTTCACGATACTCTTGACGCCCACATTTGATTTCGGCGTACGCCTTATCCACTTTGGTAGTTTCATTTCATATGACGTGGTTTTTTTTCTTCTGTGTGTGTGTTTAAACTAAAGGCACCAGATACTGCTTCTTTGCACGCAAAAAATCACTTCATTTCTATACATCCATTATGTGTGAAGGACGAAATTCTTTAAGAAAAACGCTTTCGACACACAAACCACACACCGCCCCATACACAGACACTTTAAAAACCAATCCCTTTTTTGTGGAGCACCGTCTTTGCGCGCGCGTTTCACTTGGGCTAATTAAATTAGAACAATCTCATTTTCACCTCTTGCCCGGGGGTGGGAAGGGTACACAACACTCTAAGGAAACAAAACAACGGCACACTTTTTACGATGGACCAAACAAATACACAAGCCGCCACACATCGAGCGGAGGAAGTGTAGAAGTAACGCATGAAGCCACAAGAAAATTGATTTTCTTTCGCTTTTCTTCGCAATGTACCATGCCCTCCAAAGCCTTATGCGTTCAACGTACAAACAGCACAACAAACGCGCTTTGTTGCATGTGTGTTTTGAGGCTCCAGTGGCTTATGAATGGGAGGCTGACCTTTCAACTGCGTCACTCCATCGCCTCCCCGGCGTCGTTTTAGAGATGATGATGGTCAGTGACCACGGATTTGCGATTTCATCATAATTTCACGCACGAAGCACATCGGTACGGTCGGTTTGACCAAACCCCGGAGCCATAGCAATAATACAAGTCGAAGGTAAGACAACAAAAAAAATGATATGCGCCACTAATTCGGGTCCGGCGGAGGTCCAAGCAAAGGCACCGCCAGAACGGTAACGATTTCGAGTGCTTCTGTTCAAGTGGAGTTTGTGAAGGCCACCACACTGAGGCTAGGCTTTTGCCGGTTCGCTGTTTCGATTTTCTTTTTTTACACTGAGACTGACCAAAGCATGAGCCCTAATCGCACTACTAAAAACCGCCCCCTTTTTACACAGTGGTCTTGAAGGGGACATCATCCCCTTTGTATCGTAATTTGACCAAATACTGGTTAATATCTTTAATGAAATATAAAAACACTAAAACATTTTGCAACTAATAATGCTTTTTAAAGTAATCATAGACTTAGGTGAATTAAAAATTAACACTTCAAACTATCGCCAAACAAACATACGAACTTTCGTTTTAAATCAAACACACAAAACGCACGCGAGAATGTGATCTAAAGTGAGATTGATACACGCGATTTAGCATAACTAGTGGAGACGCAAGGATTATAAATTTCTCACTACACAACTACAGCAACAACAAAAAAAACATTTGCTCTAGCAGGACTAGAACATTTAAGCACGACGTGTTAGAAGCGACTGGCCGCCCGATACGAAGTGTTACAAACGCCACGAGATATCGCACGAGTGTAATAACACGAGTTCGTTCCATCGTCGTACGGAATGTGTCGTAGCTGGTACGACTTCGTGGATCGTTTGTCCATGAAAATGGAAAATCGTTTCCACTAGTACCGCCCGGAAAAGCCACCACTTGATACCGCTTGCTCCCTTGCTTCACGATAGGCAATGATACGCCGGCAATCGGATCGTATAGCACCGCGAGTGTTAGTACCATCGTCCATACTTCACGGTGATGTTGGTCGAAAAGTTTGTGACCTCAATATTTTGTACTTAAGAAAAAAAAGCTGATAAACAAATAATGGTTGGAAAGCGTAAAAAGGGACCAAAAACAACAAACATCTAGTTCTAGAGAAAGGTTATAAGAAATGAAGTTGTAGTGAATATATGAACGCTCCAGTATAAAAAAATCTAAATTCAGGTTTTAAATTTGCTGAATGCCATGAATATTGTCCTCATTTCACTTTAGATCTTGTATTTATGTTTGTGAACATCCATCGACATAATGTTATTTTAATATTTCTTTTTATTGTCTTGCCATTAGGTATCAATACCAAGGTACTATCAATATCTAAAGACGTAGTTGTAGAAATGTTTTAAAAATTACTTTCATAACAATATACTTTTTCGTACTAATTTATAGATTATCCGACTCTAGCGATGATTTTTTTCCTTCTAAATTCCATCCAAAAATTGTATCATCCTACGATGCAAACACAAACATCGACTAAAGGGATAGCTTGTGGCATCGCACGCACCCCAAATAAGCAATGCGCTTTTTTTCCTCGCTTGCCATCAATTGCATTTGCCACTATATCCCCCATTCAAGTATATTTTCACAAGTATTAAAGGACGAACATCGGTCTAACGACCGAACTAACCCACCTTCCAGCCATGACGTGTGGCGGACTGCTTGCTGCTTCGCGCGTGTTCAATTCCCTACTGATACCGACTCCATCAGTGTGCAGCGGTGGACTGCAGGGGGAAAAAAATAAAGCACATTACACCGAATACGGTGTGAAGTGTAAATTGTAAGCCAGGATAGGCAAAAGATCGAACGACCCTTGGGAAGTATGAGGTGAAGCCGGTCAACGGGCTGACGAAAACGAACGGGACCATCCAATTCGAAACGTGACCATGCGCACTTGCTATGTTTTTCTTTCCCGACCGAGTTGGAATCCGTAGTTGTAACGGACCCGTTCTCCCCGGCGATTCACTTCCGATTTCGATATTCAGCACTTCCGCTTGGCCGGTGGCACGACGAACCCTCACAGTGTGTGTGTTTTTGGGACGACAGCCAGACCATTTAATCGACCATATTGCTCCGACGTGCAGGAACAAAACAAGATCAAACGCATACGCACTGCCTGGCACAGACAGACGACGGGGCCAAATTCAAACGAAGGATACGTCTACTGGCAACAGAAGGACAGCAGCCCACTCCAGTAAGTCTATCTCTCGCGATGCAATGGATTATACACCTCAGGTTATCGTCCTACGATCAATGATTCTCTTTCTTTCTTTCGCTGATTTGGACACCCTTAGGCGTTCTTCGTTTCACGTTTTGATTGAATGGAGTTTTGTTGGTTAAGTTACACCCATATCCCCACACCATTGCCAATCGACATTCATCTCTCATCACACGTTTCTCTTCCATGAATTCGGTTTTAACAAGAATACGTTTGTTGCATGTAAAAACGCACCCTCTATCGGTTGTTAAAAGGTGAAACTAGCCATATCCTTCCAGGCAATCCTGGCGCCAAACAACGTGTCCTGGGCCAATGTGGAAATGCGTTGTACGCCAGCGCACCATATTCCCATACATCTCCAGCTCGAGAGTATGTAGTTATGTGGGTGTTGTTATTGTTTCATTTTCAGCTCTTTAACATACCGGCAATCCCTTCCGAAGGGTCTTCTATCTCTCTTTCTTTTACTTTTGCTCTGTTTACTTGGGGGATTCATGTGGAGCAGCTGTGGAGGCACAACCGACGGTGCTCGGTGCATACAAAATTAGCATATTTATACGCCGGACGTAATACAATTAAGAACCAGACCAGACGGTATGACTTTTTGAATAATAAACAAACAGATTGCAAAAGGAGTTTACAAAAAAAAAAAGGAAACAAACGCATGGACGCGCGTGTGTGCCACATGGAAGAATCGATACTTTGAGTGAGTGTTTATTTGTGGAAATGTGTAACAAGCTGAATTATGCTGAATTTATGAAGATGAAGAGCATCGATAATGAAGTAGTTGATTGTATTTTTGCGACAAACCCATACAAAGAAACGGTTTAATATATTCCCAAATGGTTTAGTTGACATATTTTGATATTTGATAAATGGATTTGATTCCAACTCAAATTTTGGCTATTATTTCATACAATTTTGGAGACTATACGCTGCAGCTTCATTTCATTTCTAGCTTGAATCAACTGGTAAACAAATCATCTGTCTGAATGTCTGCAAATGTGATGCATCAACAAAATTTATTCATGGATTTAGATTAACCCATTTGATTTCATATTTGTTTTGCACAACATAGTCGGCAACAAAAAAAATCAAAATAGAAAAAAAAAGTATGATTCACTTACCACTTTCTCATCCTCCACCACCTGATCCGCTAGTACCTCGATCGTTTCATTCACCGACCGGTACGTTCGTTGTTCCTTTTTGGACTTGCTCCGAAACAGGCTTGCCGTTTTGTTCTTCAAGTTCAGTCTCCGATCAGTGGTACCGCCGGTAATTTCACCGAACGGCGGAGAGCTAAATCGCTTTGGATTGAAGTAGGAGTAGGCGGCTGATTCTGACTTTTGTAACCGCTTGTTCGATGGTGGTAAGTGGCCTTGACCTAACGCTTGCCGGATACTGCGGAGTACACTTGCATCCGGGACACCATTGGCCGTCGCCGTACCGGCGGAACTGCTGCCATTCGATGGCTGATGGTTGTTGTTGCTTTGGTTGTTGCTACTGTTGCTACCGTTGCTTACGGACGAATTGTTAAAGTTGTTGTTCGAAACGGCAAACTTGCTGTCGCCACATCCGGCCAGCTCGAGATGGGTTGCCGTTGCGACTGCCGCTTTCGATGGTAACTGAGGTATTGGTGGAGGTTGCTGACTGCTTGCCGCTGATGCTGTGGCCGAAATGAGTGAGGAACGGCGTGAGGAAATGGCATTGCCGATGGGGACGGTCGTCGGGGTCGGTGTAGACGTGCCGCAGTAGCTCGTACTTCTTCGCGAACGATTCGAATCAATTGTGTCCCTTTTTTGTTCCATAATCACATGTGCCGAAAAACAGAGGGAGAGAAAAAAAATGAACAATTAATTGAATTGCTATTTTATTACATGTAAACAAGGGAGTATTATGCTGGAAAATAAGCCTCATTGAAGACATGCAAAAATAAACATATCTTAAGTCGGTAATTGCACCACCGGCCTACCTTTTCCGAAACTGTGGGCTACGAAAAAACACTGGACTGATCGGTACAAAGTAGCCCAACTGTGGAGGACCTCCATCTGGAGGATGATAAGCACCGATCGCTGTTGGTGTGGGAACGGGCGTACAATCGTCCGTACAATCTTCATCCGTTGTTGTCGCATTGCTGTTTGTCGTTGTTGCACTGTTTACGAAATTTTCATCGGAATCATCACCGTACGGTACGGAGTTTTCTGGCACCGTGTAACACGAAAGATTCGAAACGGGACGTCGACAACCGGGATAATCGCACTGAGCACCATTGTAACCCGTATACATTTGCATTTGATGATAGTCCATTTTTTTGAGTGCGTCAAAATACTTTCGCGTTAAGGTGAGTACTAATATACACTAAAATGCCACTGATGTATGTAATAGGTAGACAGGAACAAAGTATTAAAATTAACTTTTTGCAAGTATACTGAAGAATTTCAAAGTTTGTTTAACTGTGATGTAAAACCAATCAAGTCTTGCCCAAAAGACGAAAAAAATAAATATTCTAAATATAAATAACATTATCAAGTGAAACAATACTCAAAAGCATAAGGAAATGACAACGTTTCACAGGATACCACAAAACCAACAACAGCAGCATCGATCAACCATGGTTCATTCGTTGATAGGAATGTTTTAGGAATGTTCCTGTAAGCGAATGTGGACGAAAAAAGGTATCCCCTAGCTTCGTCTGTCACAACCCAAAAGCCGACCAATCTTCCCTAGACAACGTTCTACGCGTTCTCTTCTTCAACTCTATCCCATTCATACTCGTTCGTAGATCGTACACACCAACACGATTCATTGCGTTTTGGGTTTTGTTATTGGCCCATTGGTGCATTTGTCGCATTCTTGGCATAGTTTCATTTCTTTTCTGTCTGTCTTACACATAGCGTCGTCTGCAGACAAAATCAATTTGTTAATTGAAATAAAAAAGTGAGAAGAAATATTTTATTTTTGGATTTTATTTTCATTTATTTCATAACGGATTTTGCGGTATGATAACTCTTTAACATATCCTTAAAGCCGAAAATGAAAGTCTTTTTGAACATCTGAAATGTTTTTTTTATAACTTTCATTATTCGATTCCTTTAATCTAATTCCTTTTTTATCAACGCATATCGGTACGATTGATAAGAAAAACAAATGTAACAATGTAAGAATGGAAATACAAACTCTGAATAGAATTCAATAAAAATGCATTTGAGTACAAAAATCATTTGAAACCAAAAATACAAAAATATTTGTAAAAATGATCTGCTATTAGGAGTCTAGGCTAGTAATTTCGGTTTGGGACAGTATATTGATTTGAAATTTTGACGCAAAACTACAAGCATTGGAAAATGAAATAAAAATATACGATGTTTTCTAGTTTGCTGATCGTATATCAGTTCAGATCAAAACAGTTCACCTTAAGTGAACTTTCACTTCAAATTTTCACCAAATCCTCTATTCCGTGGCGTTGCAGTTTGCTCCAGTTTTTGAGGAAATTGATTTTGTTTTTTGCTCACTGTTTCACGCTGGTCACGATGCACAATTCAAATGAAAATTAATGGCATTCGTGAGTCATCCGGGGGGAAGGAAAAAAAACGATCGATATTTCGCCGATCACGATGATGCATCATATGATTACGATGATGCAGTTGGTGGGTGGTGTCTTAGCCAAGTGAGGAAAAGCATTAGCAGCATCGTTACCATTTTTAAGTCCATCCTCTTTCAATTTGATTTCTGGAAAAAAAATCCGTCCTTGTAGAGGTGCTCTCATCATTTTCCTTTGCCATCGATACCATCGGAAGTCGATAAAAATTGCTCAATAGAAGTATCGGAAGAAAGCAAAACAAGCACCAAACGATCAAGCAGAGCACCTAAAATTTTTTTCTCACTTCACTATCTTCCTTACGATATCAAGGGAACCGGAAGATTGGTTGCACTCCAAAAACGGGCGAATAAAAATATCACACAACTTCCTAAAAATAATACCACATTTTAGCGACCACACTTGT
This sequence comes from Anopheles funestus, assembly GCF_943734845.2. Taxonomy (NCBI): domain Eukaryota; kingdom Metazoa; phylum Arthropoda; class Insecta; order Diptera; family Culicidae; genus Anopheles; species Anopheles funestus. The sequence goes on along the minus strand of NC_064598.1, from coordinate 40,612,851 downwards.
AAAACCCATCGACCCGTTTCAAAGCTGCTGCTAAACTGCTACGCGCGATTGATGCTGTTGATGTTGGCCACATATGGAATAACATAACACAGCTGAGACGAATGTGGACTGTTGGCTGACGGTTAGTGTATTTGCTGCGAAATTTAAGACCATCATATGCTAACGAAACGGCGAAATGGGAATACGTTTCAGGCCGCCGGCCGGGGGATGATCCCAAGAATGGGTCTCTCTTGTTGAAGAGCACGTTAAAACAACACCCGTAAAGACGCGCATGAGAAATGAAGTTTTTTTTTTGGTCTTCCTCAAAGCGTGAACACGCGAACGAATTGAGCAACTTTAGGTTGTTTTTTCCTTTCCGGATGTGGAACTGATCGAGATCGATCTTCACGCATTTTTCTGTACGTTTCATTTTCTTTTTCAATTGCTTCACACGTGCTGGTAGGAAATTCTACTTTTTTTTACTATTTGCATGTTATTCTTATCTTCCAGCAATTATCGATCGTTACTTTTTCACATTAAATTGTAAAAGCAAAAACACTACTCAAAGAAAATAAAATTAAATAATTAGTTTTTACTTGTACGTGACTTGTAATGGGACCGGTTGTTTGTACCGGAACTTAACGAACTCTTTATAGATACGCTAATTGAAAATTCTACCCCTAAAAGATAAACAAAAAAAACAGTTTATCCTATTTGTTCCCTTTGCAATGATTTATTATTGCTAGCTTTCTTCTCTGAATGTGCTTCATCTGCATTGCGCAATCGAATTGCGGTTCGTTTGGAACCTGTGAGCACTTGTTACATGCCAAACACGGTACAACACGAGTGGCCACGGCAACTGCAACGATGCGTCCTTCTGATGAGTTCTTCTAAATATAAATATGCGATGCGTTCGTTTCTGGATAGACGACACTTAAGCGCCACAGCCTCGAATGCGAATGCGAACGCACAGAAACGCATTCGTCCGAGCAACGAGGAAAGTGCATCCCATGTGGAAAAGGGTTGAAAAACCCTGGCATATCAGCGTTACAGTCCCGGCCACTGTCATGTGCAATCATTTAGCCGGATAAATCATTTCACAAGTGGAGAATGGATGATTTATGCAATCTTAAATTCAATGTTATTATACATCCGAAAAGAATAAACCATGAAAATGTCTTTGTATTGTAACCTAGTTTTGCACACACGTACAATCCTTATTTGCTTCTCTTTGTTTTGCAAAAAAAAATTGTTTCTGTAAGAACTATCTTATACGATTCTTCAATGTTAACAAAGACTGCACTTAAAACTGCACAAAAACAAAATTATCCTCTTCGATCACCGAGCAAGGGCAACAACGAAACGAAGTAAATTTACGGAAAACCCACAATCACGGCTTATTCACGGTGCAACGCACTGGCAACGGTACGATCACCACCAGTCAACCAGTCACCATGAGTTTTTCATGAGTTTTTCATCTGTCTGGTGACAAAAATATACTTTTTCCGTCTGGTGGTAATCTTTGTTTCTTTTTTTGTAATTTCATTTTTGCACTTTCTTGTTATTTTGTAGCAAAAAAACAGCTCACGAAACACAAAACACAACCACTACAAATTAAACATCGGTTTTGTAGCGTCTATGCGAGAGAAATAATAATTTGCATAACCATCACTAAACGCCGGAATAAGACCTTTTTTCTTAATTAAACAAATGCACGATTAATGGGCACAAGATGAGCAAAGTTTCACACGATCATCCATACTGCCGAATGGAAGGTTTCTTACATTCAATAAACCACTTGCGATACTGATTTCACTTTCAATCAGACTTTGAGTTAAAATTTAAACTACAGCTAGCCGGACGATTGAAAACTGCACCAGATTCGGTTCTAGACGCGTTCGAAACACGACTGGCCGGCAATCCGACCGCGTGCGTGCGTGAGAGGATACTGCCAAGGGAGCCAATTCGATCTCGAGAAGATCTCTGGTACGCAAAACTGTGTCCGGCCGATGCGAGAGCAACGTTACCAGTGATATCTCCCCATGAAATAAAACCCCCCTTTTCATGGATGGTGGCCTCTTTCGTAAATTGGTGATTGAAAAACCAAAATGCCAAAAACAAACCGAAAAAAAGAGGAAGTCTCCAACCATGTGTTCTAATTTAAAACATTCGGCTGTCGGCAAACTGTCACGATCGGGAGCGGAACACGATAATCGGTTTCTGCGCGGCAAACGTCACCAGCACCATGGGGGCTTGAGTGAATCGCATATGAACGAAATGACTAGGCAGGATCGTTTCATCAGTGGAAGCCGTGAATACAGTGCAACAATTTGCGACCATAGTTTCCGTGGATCAATGTACAAACAGTGGACAGTAGACATCATGTGTGGGTACGTGAACAGTAAACGATGATGGGAGATAATTAATAAATTAAACCCTTCCACATTTTGCTCTTTGATCTCAATGGCAAAAAAACAAATAGTTCAAGATCAAATAGCCAATATATTTTTAAATTTTACAACATTACAAAATTTTTATGATTAAAATTAGGCAGGAATATTGGGAATATGGAGAAGCATTCTTCTTGAAGTATTTTTGGAGACTGGTTGATAGCAATATAGTACGAATGCGGAAAATGATCCTCTTCACTAGAGAGACAAATGACAAATAATTGGAATTGGAGCATTGGAAATATAAAATGCTTAATCGTTTGACAAACGTACGAACACTAATGAATGCCAATGAAAACGATGAGAAAATCCAGAAAAATTGCTTTAAAATCTCCCTAGATCAATTACGGAAAATTGAAGAAAACTCGTGCCAAAATACAGTAATTGAATAGTACTGAACAATTGATTGAAAACTACTAAAACATCTCCATAAAATGTATGTGATCAACTCGTGGAAAGGACGTGATAGACTTCCTGATTTGTATGACTTTAGGCCTCAGATACGTCGACTCTAGCATCGATATGACTCTAGTAGTGGAAAGCCCTAGAGGAGTGGTTGTACCCTTGAATATGTCTGAGGAGGTAACTTCTTAGTTTCATAGAGTGTAGTGCCCCACTCAACAAGAAGAAGAAGAAGAAGGCGACTTTCTGATTATATTATTCTCCTGGAATGGATAATCTTCCAGAAAAATGACAGATCCGTCACAGTGCGTAGTATTGAGGTTACTCATGTCTAATTTAAAAAATTCAATTTTAGAGTAATAGTTATGGGTAAGTTATCAATTTTGTCGGAGTCGGAATGAATCCAGCAGAAGTAAGAGGAAGGTTGGTGGTAAGTTAGGGGGGAAGGGGGGGGGGGGGGGGGGAGGTGGTCCGAAGTAGACTCGAACGGAGTTAATTGGACTCGATCGGACTCATCTAGGCCCATACGGAATCATTCGGAATCGATCGGACCCATTCGGACTTGATTGAACTCGGAGTCGACCGGACTCGCCGTAGTCAATTTTGATTTTTACTCGGAGTCGGAATCAATTTTTCATACCCGGATTCTTTTTTTTCTACTATCGGATATGACGCGGTCAATATAAATGAAATTTTATCAAAAAAATATATACATATATATTAACCTTCTCTATACGTCCATGTTCTAACAAATTTTAGTTAAATATACTTCTTGCAATAATGAAAAAATAAAATAAAAGATTAAAAATCGGAAGGGTTCAAAAGCATTAAATGGAACAATATAAAGCAAAGGAAAAAGGAACAAACGGAAAAATATAAAGTCTGAACAGTTGTACGAGCGTCGTAATAGATTGATCAATCATTAGCATAATAATAATCACCTATAATTATCATTTTAATAAAATTTATGTAAAGGTGATATTTTTAGTATTGGCACCTGTTTCCCACGACAGCAGCGGTGCAAAAATCCTGTTCTTCTTTCATGAACTTTCAGGTGGTAAATCACCATCATTTAGATATTTTTCTTTAGTAAAAATTATCTTTTATTTAAGTTGCTTCCAAGAGGATGAATTTTTTGCTGGTTTTTTGCAAAATTTTCTACAATAAAAGATCATAAATCAAAAACAGTTTTTAGAGTAAATATAAACAATCCACACACACACACAGGTTGTTTATGCTGAATGATCTGTAAAACAAATAGCCCATCAAAATTCCATCTACACATAAAGTAGCGTAGCCTGGAATTGAATGCTACACTTCTGAATGGAACAGTCCAGTGTCCCACTTTGGGTCACAAATTGTACCGACATTTCTCCCAGCAACCATATAAACAGTCAACCGGATTGAAAAGTGCGATTGAACCCGGCTGCAGTCAACGAAGAGAGCAAATCGTTCGTTAACCATCAAGAACGAGATGTGAAAAGTACGACCAAATGGGAAAGAATATCCCGTCCGCGGTGGACAAAAGCAAACACAAGAGAGAAAAAAAAGCGATGCTTCCGGCCACCCGACCGGAACACGGAAAAAAGTCATTAAACTGCAACCGATTAAAGTTTATTTACGGAGTGTGAACGAGTTAACTCGGGCGCCCGACATTCACCGTCCCGCGCCGTCGTACGGGGGGGTCGAGTGGTTAATCGCCCCAAAGGCCAAATAGCATCGTTTTGAACCCCTGTACGCCTACCAGGCAATCAGACGTTTCGATGCACCACCGACTTGCATCAAAAGTTGACCGATGCTGTTGCTTTGCTGGTTTCACCGTGGGAAACATGCTCCATTCTTACGTCTAGGCAGCATTTCTAATCCGTTGCTGTGGTGTTTGTGTGACTACCATCTCCACTGTAGCTCGATAGTGTCCTATTCTAGACATGCGACCGGTGTCAAAGGTATCGCTTGACGCGGGGTTTTTAAATATTTAATGCAGAACGACGTATCAAAACGCTAAGCGCGTGTGTGTTTTGCCCTTTTAAAGAGCCTTCACCGGCACCTCAGACCCTCGGTAACTGCTCCAGTTGTATGGTTAAATGTAAAACGAGCTCTGTACCAAACCGTAGGCTCCGTTCTCATCATGACACACTGATGTTTACCTGTGCTTCATTAACCTACATTAACCATGGAACATATACAGGAGGAACGTAGGAGACTATCTTCACTAACATGTTGACACAACTTCTGACAGGGAAACCATTTTAAAGGCTTACTCTTCAACTTCGAGTCCTAAAGAAGTGTGCTCGGGTTAAATGACCTTTTCCGGCGCATCTGTTTTTGGGACTCACGGATCCAAGGTGTTCATCCAATTGATGAAGCTCGCTGTTATCAATCAAGTAGCAGTGACAGTTGCAGTAATGGAAGCAACGATGTGAAGCAAATTATAATAAAAAGGAAAACAATCTGCTTCAACGAAAAAAGAAAAACCCGTTGCGCTAGCATTTATGCGACTAGAGGGAAAAAGATGTGTAACACTACACACCTTGCCGTTTAAAAAAAAAATTGACGGGGAGAACACATGCACCAGATGGTTTTAACCTTGAAGTCACGTTACCAGGTAATAAGATGACGTGTACATGAATTGATCGGTAGCATAACACACTTGCCGTTGTCCCTGTTGTTCGAAGTTTCCTTCCCCAACGTGTTATTCCGAAATTATGGAAAAGTTGGTTCCGGTTTCGAGACACGATCGTCCTTCTCTTCATACGCTGATCGTCCAACATCCCAACAACAGGTGGCGACCTCCCTGTTGGTCAATAATTTCGAACGTTTCTTCTTTTTTTTCGGTAGAATGAGGGAAGATAAGAGAACCATATTTTTCCTTTCCTGCTCACAGGAAACATATTCAAAGATGGAAACCTGGCGTAACAGTTCTTACCTGCCATTCTTGAGCGACAAATCATCGTGCGTGACTCCAGCCATCACAATATCCGTTCCTGCAAGTAAAGAGAAAGAGAAAGAGATCATCAATGGTATGCGATCGGAATGGCTTTTGTCGAATTGTGAAATGAACGCTACGATTGACATCAGAGAACGGTCATGGTTCGTTTGCTGAAACGGTGGAACCTTGAGGATGCGTTTGCACGAGTTACGGAGATGAAATCGGAAGGAAATATGACCACAGAACAGCTGCGAATTTGGTTTAAGTTGCATGGAAACGTGAATGCAATACAGCATGAGCAACAAATAACAAACGCTAAGAAGAGAAAGGTAAGAAGTGTCGGTACGTGTGTGAACTTTTCATTTTTTGTTTGCTTCTTACCAACTTCTAGCAAGTACAGGCGTTGGCCTTGACGTTGGTCGGTGTACGTTGCTTCACTCATGGCTTGAAGAATCGTTACCAAGCTCTAATAACACGGCTGGTTAGTGTAGCGGAGGGTCTTCTCACGTTGAAACAAAACGAAAGAACGAAAGAACTTGTATAAATTTCTACCTCAACTTTACTCCACTTAAGAGCCATGTCATTCTAACCTCCAGGCGCCAGACAATCGGAGCGAAGCGGGGCCAGCAAAATGAACGAACAAGGACGGGTTACGAGCCCGAATAATAAATTTCCAATTGTACTTGCTCGATAAGCGGAAAATAATGGCTAGGCTCGTTGGGAAAGACTGAAAGATCCGCATCAACAACCGCAACCCGTTTTTTTTTGGTCTGAAAAACTAAGCATTTACTCCCGGGAAAACTCTCGGTTCGGGAGTCTTTGGGTAACAAATTCCGTACAATGACCGTTCTGTGCTTTCGCGGTTTCCATTTTAATGAGAGCGAGTTTCTTAATTAAAAATGAAACACCTTGCTCGCTGCTGCCATTTGTAATGGTTTTGCGGAGAAAATTTCAAATGACCCATGTACACACCCGTTCGGGTTCTGGTCGAGACAGCGGCGATGTATCTCTAAAACAAGTGTATGTAGTTTAAACCCCTTAATCATAGAAGTGCACATAGTGTTTAAACATAATTTTAACCTCAAACGGGAAGTAACTTCTGGTGTGTAATTATTCCCATAACTTGTCCTTTACGATTAAACAACGATCTGTTATGGCGGTAGATTTGGGGAGGTTTACACTTGGGGAGATTTAAAAAAATGTCGTCTGAATTCATTAGAAATACATGACCAGCTCACCGGTGCCTGGCGAGTCAAGTTTGCTGTACACTAGTGAGCTCATCGTACAACTCACAGAACACGTTTTTATAGTTGCTTCTCCTTCTTAGCTGAAAAATCCTTCCGAGCATCTCACTCTCGAAGGTGGTTAAGCATCTCTCAGAGGCGTAAGTGAGTACTGGAACTATATGGGTTTTATATATTCAAAATTTCTATCGTCGCGACAAGGTGTTTTAAGTGGAGAAGTTCCTTCAGACTGTAGAAAGATCGGTTGGCAGCCAGCAATCTAACGCCTATCAACGTGTTGTTGTCAGTACTGACCTTTGACCTTAGATAGGTGAGGTTTTGAACGACTTCCCTTTTTCTCTTATATTTAAAGGTGTCTGAAAACCTTTTTCCTATGCAACCAGATTGGGCTACACCCTAAATGATCCTCGACTATTTGTACATGGAAGATCGTTTTCTTTATTCATGTAGAACAACTAGGCCGTGTTGCTTATATAGAATGTGATGATATAAAACCAAATTAATTATCATACTCGAGCATAATGTTTTGCTTTACAAAAGAAGGGTGAAGTTTTCTTCAGCACTAAAGCATAGATTTAAACAAATCGGAAGTTTTTAGGGGGAAACGCTTTTTGCTTTTTTGCCTAGGGATGTATAATTTGCCATGCTTTTACTACGCAATTGTATGTGTATGTGTATGCACTTACAACAAAAGCAATAAAGCCAACGCTGTACTTACAAATGTTTACAGCACTTAAAAAAAATACTGTAATTAGGTGTTCGATGTTTATACCCCAAAACCGAAATGACAAACTCTTCCAGAACCTTGCCCATAAACAGTAAAAAAAACTATACAACAAAAAGAGGAGAAATAAACACAAACAAAACCGATTGCTCATACAACTTTTTGAACAATCCAAACAATATTTTTGTCCGTGTCCAACATCAAAAGTAATGCGTTTGCCGGTTTTTCACTAGTGAACGTCAACATGGAACAATGTGTGCCGTTTATGATACGTTTGTGCTGCCACACACACAATCGATTAGCGTACGTCGTTACGATGATGCTTGCAATCAACATTCCAATCGAACTGTCGATTACCCGCACAAACCAAGGCAAGGTATGTGAATTTATTACTTTATTCTTCGACTTTGCGGCCAACCCGGGGGGGGTGGCCCAATGTGTTGTTTCCCATTACGACGGTGGGCCCGGTCAAAACGGAAGGCAGTGGGCGCGTGTTGCGTTTTACCACACAACAATGCACTTCATTATCGATTGATGAGCATCGAAAAATGAAGGTGTGTCCCCGGTTCCCGGTCTTACACTACATATTTTCCTCATTTATCTATGTGGTACTCTACTCCCAACTAACAACCCTTTGGTTGGGATTGTTTGTTGGTTTAAAAAAAGCTCCCTATAAAAACTGATCAAACCAGAGTTCCCGGTTCTACCCCAAAGCTATAGCAGGCACGTTTTGGGTTTCCAAACCCGCCGGGACACAATTCTTTCCCGGTGCATTTCGTCTGTAACGCTTGAACGGAGTTTGCCAATCGTACCGGGGTAGAAGCGTCTCACGGTTTTCGTTGTTTGCATACCCAATGAGGGTGGAGTCTTGCTAGAAAAAAAAATCATTCGGCTGTATATATGTACATTAACGAATAGATATACTCACACAGACACAAACATGAGTACTTTTTGGTCTTGAAAATGTTGTGCCATGCCATGAAGCAGAACAAATTGTTCGCAGCCGTGTTGGCCACAGCAATAAAGTGACTCCACGCATTGTAGCGGTTAACCGATGACACCTTTCGCCTGTGCTAGTGCTAATCGCAAAACATCGAAACCAGCCGGGCCACAGAACAAAATTGCCAAAGTCACAGTCGAGTGGAGCTGTAATTGAGTTTTGAAAAGTTAGAATAGTCCGAAATTAATCGATCGCACTCATCGCGATAGCCCCAAACACCATCAATAGGGTTAATTTCGTTCGTTTGACTCATTGTAAGTCATCTTGGTGTCTTTTTTTTAATCTAATTTCCAAGCTTATGGTCCGATTCCAATTTGTGGCTGCTACATTCCACCACCTCAGATGTAACATAAGCATCGCCGGCGATCATATGCTCCGGAAAGGTTTGCCGAGACGAAGTAGCTACGTTTTTGTGGTTTTGTGGATACGAATGTTAATGTATTCGTTACATCATTTTCTTGTTGGTTATTCCCAGAGTCTTCCTTGGGTTTCTTTTGAAAATTACTCTCCGTGATGTAGTGTGATGTAGTTGGAAACATCCCATGCATCCACACAGTGTCGTATCTTTTTCCCATTCCTTCTTCTAGTAGGCTTGCCCTGGTCCACGGTTCATTTCCTGTACCTTCCGAAACCGTCCGATCGCCGATGATCATTAAGATCGTCAACAGTGTACCCTTTTTTTTCCTCTCGTGCCTCTTGAGCTGTTGATTGTTACTTGATAGTTTTCCCTTCGAAATGGACTTTCAGGTTCAGTTTGCCTTTTTTCTTTTTGTTTTCATCTGCGGCTAATTGAGAACAAGAGAACCAAGATCGTATTATTGCTTCAATTTTCTCAGGCTGCACGAACGTCCCCTTTGTTGCCAGATCGTTTTATTCAATGGTGCCCACCACGTGTCGGCTCTGAAGGCTCGATGTTCGATCATCGGATGCTTTGCGGCGTTTTCATCGCATGCAACAAGTGGACTAATTAGTCACCTTCTTCGAGACCATCGCTGCCGGTCCCGGGTTTGGTATTTCCGGTTGGTCGTCGGTGATGTGCGCCTGCGGATGGTATGTGATGGCTGACCGACAGAACGGTACAGACAGGAAGTAGAACCTGAATGTCCGTGCATCTACAAGAATCCGTGTTTCCGTTGTACAGAGTACAGAATTAATATCAGGAAAAAAACCTGAAAGAATTTCCTTAGTGCAATTAGGCATCAATGTTGAGACAATCTAAACGTGTTTGTTAGCGTAATATTAAAAAAACAGTTCAATTTAAAGCACCTAATGCAAGAAAGGTGTGGGGTTTTGATACAAAATTCCCAAACCGGTTTCTTATTCTTATTATGCAGTGTCTTATCAGTAAAGCCCTATCGATCAAACAATTTGATCTATTGACAGGATGATAAGCATATTCCTGCTCTCACCGGGTGTAGAGTTTTCGGCCAACTTAAGTATGATCACTAGACATTAGACTGGCTACCAAGCGGGATTCCTATTGCCGGGTGTTATGCTCTCACGTACACTTATCGAACGAAGTATGTTCTTGACCATGTTACGCCTTCCAATATGCTAAACGCAAACACCATCGTTCCGTTGCGACGGTGGGAATATTTTCATCGCAATCTTTACTTGCTTGCTGTGATTGTTTTCAATCGCATCATAACCCAACTGGCCAGAGTTCTAATTCGAGCCCCCGCTTGTGTTATTACACTCCAGCCCAAGTAGCGTCTATACGCTTGAGTGTAAGTTGTTTATTTATATTCACCGAAAGGCGTTGAAACTCTTCCAATCGAAGAAGGCTGCACCCCCGGGCTGCTGCTGATGGTTAGGTTTGTTGTAAGAAACCGATCGACATCTCACGCAATAGATTCAAGGCTCGTTACAAACACACGTACCGTCGGACGTGAGCATGTGTCCGTGAGCGGGCACAAAAGCATAGAAACCAACAGCACACCCCTAGGCGAAGACGGATTCGCTTGGTGGTGCCGGCCATGGACTACGAAGCGACATAAGACAGACGCCGACAGACCTTTTTTCCCAACCCGCCGATACCACCCAGCAGCAGCAGCATGTACGGCGTGTTGTAGAAAGGGAAACGGGACTGCCGCACAGTTTGGACAAATTGAAAGGAAAAATAAAAAAGCGTGGATTAAAAAAAACTACGAGTGTAAGCAAGCACAGGCTGCACACAGTTCCGTTCGTCGGAAATGAATTACATTTTGCTGTGAGATCATTTCAATTCATCCGAATTTCCTGCCGCCGCTGTGCGCAGCACTTTACGTTTCCATGGCAACGAGAAAGATCTTCATTGTGATGTGTATGGTGATGGGAGGAAAGCGTTTGGCTGCTTTTAATGGCTTTCCTACCGGAAAGCATTTGAACTCACGTACTGTACTCATTTCCATCTTCTGTTTCGACCGCATGGACCGTAAATTTCACTAATGACACTGTTTGATACTATGTTTACACATTGCAAAATTGGCACACTTTCGGCATCGGATAAAGTGAAAAGAGCCTGCAGAACTGACCGCACACTGCACACTGATCAAAGCAGGCACACTTTCTTCTCACTTTCACGCAAAAAAAAAACTTACCCTCCGTAGCGCCAAAAGAGCCTTCGACTGGAGGCTGCACGATAGCTGGAACGGTGGACGAAACGGTGCTAATATTATTCGCCCCATCGTACTCCGCCTGATTGACACCGTCATCATCCACCTGGGACAGTTTATCGTTGATCAGGTCGGAAATCAGCTGGCTACATTCGGATTCGATGGCGTAGCAAAACTGTTTAAACTTTTCAAACCCATCGCGGGCAATCAGCTCGATCAGTTGATCGCAACGCGCATCCAGACTGGCTTCACCGGTCAGCTGTTCCTCCTGGGCGGCCGTTAGGACACCGGCCTTTAACAACACCTGCACCAAACTCGTACCGATCAAATCACGCACAATCGACAACCGGTGACGCATCAGCAGCGACCGCACTTCACCCGTTTCGTCGGCCATTTTACGCTGATGCTTTTTATTTACTAGAGAAAAAACATGCACCAAAAACCACCCGTTTTGCTAACTACATTTCACTTTTGTATTTTTTTTTATTGCAGCAACGAAATAAGATTATTCACACACCCACTAGTGGCTTGCCAAATTCACGAAACTGCGAAACATAAGCCAACAACAAAACCGAGACGCGCTTTCAACACTACCGCCAGCATACACACGAAAAGCTACTCTGAGAGCGAACGCCGATCAACACGTCCACGGAGAGGATGCATCTTGCGTGCTGGCTGGATGGAATGTACGTTTGTTAGCCGTAAGTAGAGAAAAGTATTGAAATTTGTACGATTTATAAAACTCCAATGAAAGATACATCTCTTTTTCAATAGTTATTAGAGCCTAATATAACAGATTATATTAACAAAAATATGGATAATGTATAATCTGGAAATTTTTTGTTAAAATTAGACATTTACTATTGGTATAATTCTCTAGGGAGATACATTTGTTTGATGCAATGGTGTGTGTAAATTGTAAACCCGCACCCTCAGTCTACGCACACAACTTTAATCGTCTTTCTTGTACGATACAATTGTCTGCTAGCATATGTTAGAAAGAGAGAGAGAGAGCGCTTCCCAGAGTGCAATTAATTTTGCATAGTTAATCGTATTTAATAAATAAATACTCTACAACAATGCATTAATGTTTAATATCATGAATAATGTAAGCAGCTTTATGCGGAAAAAAGCAAAAAGATAAACATTGAGAAGAGTTATCATTTATAAAAATTAATCTCATTCGGTAGAGTATAATTTATAACATAAAATTAGTTTAAAAAACAAATAAACGATAAGGTTACAACATTGTAAAATTTCGAAAAAACTCAATTAACTTCGATGATGGGACTTTTAGCATTCATCATGTTTCAGATACTTAGAACGACACTTTTAGTGAAGATCTATATAGAGCGTGTATCATTTCCGGTGCGATTATGCCTTTTCGTACTGTCTTCTGTCTTGTGCAAAAGTTGCGAACCAAAAAATCCACAGGGAAATAATCTATAAATTGATCACCCCGCAAAGGAGCGAGTTCCATTTTCCCAAACATTTCGGGTGAACAGTGTCGGTGCGAGAACACGCTCAAGGATTGTACCACGTGTCGATCTAGTTCGGGAAACATACTTCGTGTGATATATACTGCCGGTGTAGTGCGGCGATTGGTGTTTTACATTTAAGAAAAACGAAAAAATAACACAAAAATCCCAAAATGGTTCTACTCGCATCAAACACGAATTACGATCCAGAAGAGGACCTCAAGGCTCAGCTACGCAGCGTGATCATCACCCGATCGAAGGAGGGTGCAACGATCGAAGAAATAATAGGTACTGGCAGCAACACCTATCGTCCCATTATTGCCACCTGCAGCATGCTAATGTGTGTTTGGTTTGTCTTATATTTCGCTACAATGCACATAGACGACTACAAGGAGCTGACGGGGACACACTTGCTGGGCATCTTTTTTAACCGTACCGTGCTGGCCAGGTACCTGTCCATGCTAGAACACGTTTGGTGTACGACGGATGGTTCGTGTGGCCAGCTGCTATGGTTCTGCAGCACACCTAAGACAAGGCACGTGGTCCACATGATACAGCAGCAGCGATCACCACGTGCTAGTGGAAGCAGTTACCGACATTACATACCACGTGCTTTGCCACAGCAGGTTGATCAGGTTGATCACCAGAACAGTCGATCGACGGGTGGCACGGATACGGCTTCCACCGTGACGTTGCACGCATACAACGGATTCGTGTATAATGAAACGGTGCAGACGCAGGAAGTCACACGTCCTAGCCAAGCGTACCGTTCCAAACGTCCACCACGTATGGTGCGGCACAATCCGTACACACGAAGGACTACCGGTCGTAACGGAACAACAGGCTGGAGACAATCCAGAGCAGATGAGCTGGATTATGTAAGTTTCCTTTTTTGGGAAGTGAATAGTTCTGCCAGGACGTAATTTTAAGTTGATTTATTTTGCCCCATATTACAGTCGATGTACGGACCATCGTACCACCGTCATCAACTAGTGGGGGATGACTTTTTCCTAGCCATAGCTAAATGGGAACTTGGATTTTCCTTTGATCGAGGTTAGTTAGCCGCAAATGCCCTCCTCTAGAGGGAAGAATTTATCTATTTTAAATGTTTTGTTTTCTATCATACTTCCAGGCCACATCATCGATATGAGCGGGCTATGCATCTCAGGACTAACGCTCTCAGAGGCTGCCAAGCGTGTTGAGGTGGCCCCTTACATCGCAGACCACGTGCTAGTTAACGTCGGTACCGTTGATCTGCTGCACGGACGTGAAATGATCGATCTGATACACGATTTCGACCAGCTAGTTGCACGGTTCCGCGAGCGTAACGTGGAACCGATCATGACAACGCTATCCCCGATTGCAAATTCTGGCGGCCGCACACCGATGGCGGAACGGTTGCTTAAGCTGAACGAGTACATTTGCCGTACCTGTCCGCGTACAATCGACCTGTGGAAGAACTTTGTCCACGCAAACGGTACCGTGCGGTTCGAGTGCTATCAACCCGGACCGCGGAAGGTATCCGGCAGCATAATGCCGCACGTACTGTGGAACAAGCTCGGTCGGCAACTTATACTGGGCGTGCTGGGTAACGAAATAGCCGCACAGCTAACTACCGACGAACAGTGGAGATACTACTAAAACCCCGGGCATGGTTCTTTCTTCGTTTTGCTCCTACCTGTGTAGCGTTCCGTAGGGTTAAGCTTTGCTCTTAAGTATGCCGCCTCGCACCGCAATCATCGGCAGTTAGTTACCTTTTTAATTTGTTATTTCATGATATTGTGTTTCGTTGGTAACCAGTGTCTTATGCTTTACGTTGTTAATTGTCACATACACACTCTCCTTTTGATTGTTTAAAACTCTTTTAAAGTTAACAACAAACGGTATCCTTCGGTTCCCACCGATGGTAACGAATCTGTTTCGACAGTGAAGCGTGCTCGACCAGAAGGGCACACGGTACACCTTGTCCCGGGAACAAGCGCATCGTACGGTGTGCCTTTCTGTTTCGATCCGGTACGGGGCACAACGTTAGTAAGAAACTACAACAGTTTGTCCTTCCGGAAGACGAATTGGGTTGATGCTTCGCATAACACACCGCTGGGCCCAGGTCGTGTCCCGTACCAATGCGTACCGAAGGAATGAGTTCCAGAATTCAACTCTCTCTAGCGGCCGGTCCATTTGTAAGGAGAGTGTCTTTTCGAACTCCAAATCGGTGTGGTGCATATGTTAGATGAGAGGCTTGTAAGTTCTACGAGACCGGTCATACAAGACGATCATCAATGTTTCCTATCATTCAACACATTCGTTACCACCGGTATGGAACATATTCAGAAGCTTCACATAAAGGGCAGAGTATGTACACTTAAGCTTAAACATGTCAGCTAATCATGATTAGTTTCCTAAGCAAGCATTGTACCAATCTTTATGTTTATCTGTGTTTTATGGCGTCTTTCGTGTTTGTGCACTTTTGTGTCAATAAAAATTGTACTCCCCAGTGCAAGTCAACTGAAACGAGGTAGCGCGAGTTGGAATTGATTTGCGGGATAATGTTGGCATTTATTTGGAAGCAGTTCATCGGAAAAGCTAGCTTATCTTACCATTTAGGTTATATCTTCGACACATTTTATTTGCGTGTGTGAACAAAAGTAGTCGTTTACGTAGTTGCGGATGAATTTTTTGTCTAAAATGATAAAATGCGTAACCGCGTTATTAATTGTAACGCTCAGATTAAAGTTTTAAGTGCAACACACTTACCAGGATATTGGTTTAGGTAGATTATACCATCAGCTAACCGCTTGGCAAGCTTCTTGAAAAGAAACCTGTTTCCTATTAGTCCATCGTTCAAAGGACGCATGAGCGCTTGAACGACCCACTTGGCAATACGCTGCCTGCAGCTGGACACCAATACCTCATTCAGCTCAATCGATGGACTATACGGACCGAGATCTTGCTCTTCCCCATCGTCTTCCCCAAACAGAGCCACGAATTGAGTCTGCACGATCCGCTCATACCGACGGTAGTTATCTTCCGCTATTTTTACCAACAAATTGCGCAACTTCATACGCTGCATGTGCAACTCACACGGCCACATACTGCAGCGCAAATCTTGCGGTTCGTGCACAACTGCTGGTTGCAATATCGCGCGATCGATTTTGGGACTTGATGATGCAGCAAAATGTGTGCTTGCTGATTGCGTTCCACCTTGATGTGGTGCAACATTTTCCACCCTCGTCTGTTCTTGATCTTCGCTCCATCCGAATATGTTCGCTTCGTCGTCCGAGGGTTCAAACATCGCTTGCAATTCCTTGAGAATTTCATCATCCATTGCCTCGTTGCGCGGCCGTTTACATTCCACTATTGCCTCGGTAGAATTCACCGCTTGGGGAATTTCTTTCGACTTTTGTACTGGAAAGGTGCATTCCAACGATACATTCCCATCACCAGAAAGCTCTTGATACACGGATTTGTCTGATATGAAGTTATTGCGCTGAAATAATTGCATTTTTTCTTCCAAACTTATTTGGGGGACATTTGCTAGTGGCGTGTGTTCTTCAGTAGAAACATTTAACGCGGGCAGGAAAGCGATCGGATCGGTCTGTACACCGACGTGGCACTGTTCTCTTTTCACGATTGCAGGCTTAAACTTTACGTCAGTGAGATTGGGATGAATCACTCCAAGTACCGTTTGTTTCCGGATTTCTCCAATCTACAAAGACACGGGTTAGTGTTAGCAAACATAATAGGACAAATAAGCAACTATATCATCTCACCTTCTGGAGGATAAAATTGCGATAGAGAGATGTGATCATACAAGATTGAACCTAAGGGCGATACATAAAACAAATGCCATTACATGCCAAGAAACAATCTTTTATCCATTGTTATCTTCTTACCGCTCGCATCTCAATAGTTTCAGCACACTGTCTCAGTTCGTCATCGGTGAACGGATTATCGTCGTCGTGCTCACTGCTGTAGGATGATAACCATGTGTGATAATTCTTCTGAAGCACTCTATCCAGATAATACAGATACTGTTGGCGCACTTTTGCCGAAAGAAGATGAGCGGGCAGCTGAATGTCTTCAATCAGATCTTCCGTATCGATTTCGGCGCTATTGTACGTATGTTCCTCCACTGTCGGCACCTTATTCGATTCCTTAAATGGATTAAACACACTGCCCCGATAGACGTAGTCGAATGGATCCGATTCGACATCGCCACAGTATTGCTTGTTGTTCCTAAGAGTAAATAAAAGAAAAACAATTTCGTAATAGTACAGTACACATCATAACAAACTGGACATATTTTCTAACCGAATCTTACCATTTCCGTTTCAGCATCCTTAAAGTTCTGTAAAATATCGATCGGTTCTGATGCAGCCGCACATGTTATGAAGCGAAGAAGATCCGCATCCGTTGCTATGGAAAAAGAAGTTGTTTGCAAACAAACGCCTGTCAGCAGTTTTTGAGAGCGGTTGTCATTTGCTGTGTTTTGTTAACGGCGCAATTAAAGAGCATCAACAAACGCAAAACCGAAGCATAAATTTCTTGATTATTTCGTGGCATTGGGGGAAATATATACCTATATGATTCAATATCATGTGTGGCCGCACGTGTCTGTAAGCATGCTGGTTTATGTAAGTTTTATACAACTGAACATTGATATTGTGTATCCTTTTTGGTTTGTTTTCAAGGACACTGGAACCCAAAGATCTGGAAAGCTGTTGCAAGTACACCAAAAAAGGGCAGAGTAAACCAAAACAGCCGCGGTTTCGAAATGAGTTCAATTGTGGGAAAAAGTACGTGCCTTCGTTTAATGTGGCACCCACAGACGTAACTCCAGTGCTCGTTGCCGCACTTCATTTCGATGATTCGGCGGATCCGGGCGATCGGCTGCTTGTACCAATGATGTGGGGCATGGTACCACGCTGGCACAAGGGTGACTTTCGGAAGCACGGTCTTACCACAAACAACTGTCGCTTGGAAGGGTTAGCATTCTCTAAACTGTACGGGCCACCTCTTGCTGCTGGCCAGCGGTGCGTTATCCTTTGCGAAGGGTTTTACGAGTGGCAAACGGTGAAACCGATGAAGCCATCCGAACGGCCTGCATTCTTCGTGCACATGCCGCAGGAGGAAAAGATAAAGATGGAAGATAAATCTACCTGGCAGTTGGATAATGGTGGCCAACTACAACTGCTTCGCATTGCTGGACTGTTCGATGTGTGGAACGATGATAATGGAGACAAATTGTACAGCTACACGGTGATCACATTTGAAACCGAAGGTCAATTTGCGAGCATACATCACCGATCACCGGCCATTCTCGAGACGGACGAGCAGGTGGCGGACTGGTTGGATTTCAAGCGTGTACCGGCAAACCGGGCACTCAATCTATTGCAACCCAGCAAATCGATGAAATGGTATCGCGTGTCGAACATGGTAAATAACTCGCGCAACAAATCCGACCAGTGTAACAAGCCGCTGACGGAAGGAAAATCGTTGGATGGAAGCGGAAAATCACCCGTAGTTCCGAAAAGCAAAATGATGCAATCCTGGTTAATAGTTAAAAAGAGAAAAAATGATGAAACCGATCAAAATCATTCCGTAGAAGATACAGTGAAGAAGGAGCTGGAAACGGAACCATTGCATAAGAAACCGAAGCCAGACCCGGATACTTCTTGAGCTAAGTGTTAAGGGATAAGATTTCTTTTCCATTTTTGTGTAACAAATAAAACTTTTAAGCAAGCACATTCAACGTGTTATTCGTGCATTTTATCGACTTTGCTTTCCGTGGCTGATTTCTCTAGCATCTTTCTAGAGATGAACTTTAGTTTCAAATGTTGAATGGTAGCCGCACTGCCATCCCATTCTTGAAACAGTTTAAAGTTTATCGGATCACATAAATCGGGTAGCTCTATACCGCCTCCACTGTTGAAATTAAGCAGTTCCGTTTCGAGCGTGGTCTTTATCGCTGCTTCCCGTGCTGCGTGCTGCGTTGCACGATGCTTCCCAATCGATTGAACTATCTTAATTTGCTCCAGCTCTCGATCGAATCGCTTCAGGTACCCATCTATCAGTGCTTCATATTCTGCCGGCGTTAATGGAGCATTCTGTTCGTACAGGCGCTCTGCAAACCAGGCTAGTTTGTTACCAACCATATTGGCTTTGGCTGCATGTCCAAGCTTAATCTTTTCGCGGTTGTTTATTCTGCAAGAAAGGATGTCGTATAGAGAGGATGCAAACAGTGGATTCGAAGGTTGGGAACTTACTTTTTAACTTTGCGCGTCAGTGCTAACGTTTTCCTGCTTTTAGGATGTTTGCACTTTGCTAATTCCTTTAGAATGGTTTGTTTTGGCTGTAAATTAAAATTACGAGAACTTTATGCTTAACACTGACACATTTTTAAACCGACTTACCATTTTAATAACTGTTTCCTTTAAGCTACTAAAGAAATAAATCGTTCCAAAATCTCTGTGAACAGTGGAACACAACAAAACGCGGCACGATGTTTTTGGCAATGTGATTTTGTTATGAAAAATTAAAGGGAATTGTGCCTGTATTGTCATGCAGAGTCGGTACAAACAAACATACAACGTTCCAGTGATCACGTGGATGACAAAATTTAAAAACGCCGTTGAAAATGTTAACCTTTGTGTTGCAAAATACATATGATGTTTCTGGTCGTTTTGTTGTTGTTAACGTATAACGTATTGTTACTTTATCGACTTTGATGTTTCGTTTTTGTACCAAACACTTAATCAATTTATTATTACATGTGTAGAATTTGCTAACACCTCTAGCCTTCTAGTGAGTGATTTATTCGATTTCGAGGGATTTGATCATATCTCTCTCGGATTATCCAATGGAAGCAGATTATTTAGTGGATTGAAAAGCTCTCAGAGAAAGAGTATAATTGCATCACAGTGAAACCACCCGATAGTGGAACCGGGCTGGTCCTTTCCTTCAGTATGCGAACTGCTTTCGGAAGTGCAATAGTTCTGCTAACGTCGAATGTATTGCTGCGTTAATAATTGCATCCGTTGGAAATGCACAGTACTAGCACAAGTACAACGTTTTATTTTTGGGGGGAATTCACAATAAACTGTTGTGCGGATAATGTTGAAATGATTGTATGTAGGTATCACTTTTTAAATTCATTTATGAAATCTAAAAATTATTGATTCGCCTGCACCTCCACAGAAACCACATTTTTTATCCAATTGTAATACTCACTCATCCGTTGGTAAACATTATAATATTGATTTAAAATGGGGTTATCATTGTCATTAACCTGTTTTGTCACCACACGACCTGAACCGTAAAGCCCAACTAGGTATGTCACTTCATATTCGTTAACACCTTGCGCAAAATGGCTTACAAGCGCACTTCCACCGTCATGATTGAGCTTGGCGTAACGGTAATAGAACATATTATCCTCTTCTACGCACAGCTGCAAACTGGTAACATTAGAGTTCTGGTATTTACTCAGACAAACCTCGTTGTACAAAGGGAAGGCGTACTGATGTGTAAAGTTTGGATTCGCGTAAACTTCCTGCAAACGCAATGGCGTATGCGTTTGATTGTGCCACAGACATGCGGGAATGGTTTCGTTGTTAATCGTAACCGTGGTTTTTAATTGGATCAGCAACAAGTTGAACTCCGTTGGCAGGTTATTGTACTCGGGGTGTTTAAATGTACGCTGCACTTCCATTTTTTGTTGAGTGTCATTACCCAACACAACTGAGATTTCATCCTGAGCAATGGCTTCAAAGCAAGAAGCGGTAGTTAGAACGAATTGTTTCGCGATCAATGTACCATTGCATGAACGATCACCGTTGCCATGAATACGAGCCTGTGGATTGGAAGTTGCGTGAGTTATGGTTAATTTTTTGGCATAATTTTCATTACCTATAATTTTCACGATTACTTACCAAGTACGGATACGTGGGAAACTTATCGATGTTGTAGGGAGATTTATTTTTCCTAAACTCATGATAAAGGTTTTGGCAATTGTCTATCTCCTCGATCGCCACTGCTAGTTGCTCACGATGCGTTTCATCGCGTAACACATTCTCGTCCGAACAGCATACGATCATCTCTTCCTGCTTACCGTACGAGCAAGAAGATGAAGGATTTACTGTCTTGCCTTGCTTCGCTTCCTGATCGAGCTTTGGACAGTAGTGAAGACTAACACAGGTACCCTCGGATCCGTTTGTATCCTGGCATCGATCTCCATAGTATTTAGTATCATCCTCATAGTGTACTATAGAGAACCAGACAGGAATAAAGTAGTATTTAGCAAATTATCATAAAAAAATCAATTTTTAACAATCTTACCTTTTGTTGCAAAAATTATACTATCGATCCAATTAACGTACGGGGCTATTTTAGTGTACACGGTCGGCATATTGAATCCACAATTTTCTCCCTTGCTGTTGATCGCGAAAATGTACTGGAAGTAACGATTGAAGGTGTACAGAGAGTGGGACATGGCAGAACCAACATTATTATGACACCAGTTGGGTGCTAGTGCGGTTGGGAATCCGGCACAAAATTGGTTCGGCGACACTTTATCAACACATTCTTCGTATACATCGGCTGTAGCATAGAATTGATTCGTTCGCACACTATCATCATCATCCGTTCCATTGAATGGCCTGTATCCGTTAGTTTGGAACTTTTCCACCGGGAACTTCTCGCGTGTCCAGATGCACGCCGGGAGAAAGTTTTTATTGAACCTGAAACAGTAGATAAATAGTTCGCTTTCTTAGTTTTGCGAAATTTGTTAAACACTCCTTTCACATATAATACATACTCGAAAATGGGGTTCACCAATTCTAGCAGAGCAATATCATTGGCCAGCGTGGATGCATCGAAATCTGGATGATAATGTACTTTTTTTGCTACAGTATATATTTTAATATCATGGTCACGCTTTGGATAGTAGTCACTACGCTGATCCATTTCTACCTTGTAGAAATCACTAAGATGTGAGAGAGAAAGTATTAATAGTACATAATGTTGAATAACGTATGGCTTTACACAACTTACACATTATACTGCTGCAAGCAGTTGGCAGCGGTGAGAATAAACTTTGGTGCTATTAATGATCCGTAACAGTGGCGTTTCGATCCGGTTTCCGTCGTATTTGGAATGATACGTGCCTTATAGTGGTTGAGGCTCGTTTTCGAAAACCGACTACCGGAATATTGAACTTGAGCGAAATTATCACTTTTAGAAATCATGGAATCTTCGTATTCCCGGATTTCGCTGTACGTATCGACACATTCTGTAAAATAAATAAAGAATAAGTATATTAAGTAGTTAAATAAAAAATAGAAAAAATAAATAAAACAATACTGATAAGAACTTAGTGCTTATCGGTTGCTCTTACCAGACGATTTTATTTTTGCCTCGGTGACGTTTTCCATCCATGCGAGATACTTCAGTACAGGCGTAACTAAACCCGTGTCGTCGTCGGTGCCAAAAGCAAATACGAACGGATGCATACGGTAGTCGGCGATGGCTCTAGTTTGCAGCAGGACGTTCTTGTTTAGAAGTTCCGTTAAACATTCCTTACGGTTTTTGTACGTACACTTAGTTTCCTCTAGTACAAGACTTCCATTTGTTGCTAGACGCAGAAAAATGTGAAGAAAAAACGGTCTATTAATTCACTCACTTCACTTGATCATACGTCGATCGTGCACCATACCAACGGCAATTGATTGTATTTTGTCAAATCCATCGTCAAATGAAGCATCCCAGAAGCATGCTGGCACCGCTAATCTTGTAATCCTAAGAAGTAATGTTTGCACGTGTATTTAAAAGTCGGTCACTCAAGAGTATTTCGAATCATTACTTACTCAATGGATGAGTTAAGCCGCAGCAGACTAACATTGTACTCGGGATGTGGAAACGTTTCGATTACGCTGATTGCGTCCAGTGTTGCATTGGAAAGTTTGATTTGTGGTTGGGTCTCATCTTCCGATGAACCACAATCCGAGGTAGTAAGCACATGATTTTTGTCTACGATTACACCAACGCAGGTCAAATCTTCTTTCAGTACTCTTACTGTATGGCTGAGCGATTTATCAACGTATCGCTCAACGAATATAGAGCTAGCCAACGCTATTCCTCCATGATTGTAAATGCTAAAGGGACAATCTGTATGTAAGAAAAAAAATCGGTTATTAATTTATTTTGCTAAAACAAATGTAGAGATGTTTTGCACGTGATGCGTACATGTGATCAATGAACTGGTGTGCCTTGTATACTAAACAATGTATGGAATTCCCTTGCTTACGCAAACAAGTTTCAACGCTTGTTTCAGTGTAATTAATTAGACTAACGATCATCCAAGGCTGTGTTGGGGTTTAGTGTGTTTTACCTTTAATGCTTCGTTCAACATTTGGCATCAGCTCAGCCAAAGATTCCAGCTCAGGAGCTCGTGATGGAAAAAGTGTTGCAGAAGCTGTTGCGAATATAGAATATAGAAAAAATAAAAGAACCAATCACCTGTTTGCTGCTTTGTACGACTATTCGCGTAAGAAAACTTGTTTTGTCGAAAACGAAAAAGGTTTCGCCCAATATTTCATACCTGTCTGTATGCAACACAAAACTGCGAATGCTCGAAACACTGTAGAAAGAAGACGATCTTCACCCATCCTTCAACACTAATATTTAATGTACAGAATGATTTGAACCAACAAGCGACGAAAGCAAAACGATTCCAAACGACGGTTGGATTCGTTGTAGTTATGGTCCCAACGGCGTTGTAAGCTTTTATGAAAATTTACTGTGTTCGGTTGTGTAGCTGTGGAACAAATACTTGTTCTTGGAAATACCTAGTGGCGAGGGGTTTTGCCCTGATCGTACCGGCATGTGTTTCACAAACACATTACAACAAGCTAACTCTATCAGCATGCACCTTTGAAGAGAGCAAAAGTCTCGTCAAACATATTCGGTTGATTAGCGGTTCAAATGATCAACGAAACGGTAAACATAACGCATCGCGATCGCGTACTTTATGGTGTGTATGGCTGTAGTCTATGTTGGTATTCGTGATGCTGGACAATAAAATGTACAGACGAAGCGCATACGAAAGAAGAAATATAATCAAAACAAACAAGTTACGGGACCGGCTTTAGTCGCGGACGAATGACATCAAGTTTAGATGATTGGGTGATACAAGAGCCAGACGGAATTCCTATTAAAAAAACAAGTTTGCAACATCTTCCAAAAGAGGCAACATTAATCACATTATCGCATTTGGAGGAAATTCCCCTTCATTTTTTATGCTAATGCGGCTCTTAGAAGGGCGAAAGTTCTTACAAATTTTATTTTAATAAAGAAGATTTGGCTTTATCTATGTTGCACTTATAGACTTACGGCCTCTACGTCCACAAGTAATTAAAAATAAAGTATTCAAACTCTACAAATGCTTTGTTTGAGGGGAAGTTCTTTTACTAACAAATAAGTGATTGTTTGGATAATTACTGAATTGCACAAGATAACAAAGATTCAGTTTTTTCAGATAAATATCATTAAATTAAAAAAAAGGAAAAATTCAGAACAATCAATAATAACAACATATTTGAAGATGCTTATTATGAGCTATATTTGTGAGTTACAAAGCTTACAAGAAAATACAATCAATGAAATTTCGTAATATAATTTCCATCGCTTTACTCTTCACAAATCCTGTGCCATCAAGTATAATTCAGCCTTGATCCATGGGAAATACTCGCTGACACGTGTGTATATGGCCGGTTGCCTTTGCGCACACTGGGCACCGATACTGTAGATCCCGACCACGTAGTTAACCGGTTTCCATTCCGACGTCATGTACACGGTACCGTACAATCCCGTACCAGATTCGGCACAAGCCGTCGGTTCTTCGTCACAATGAACAACGTCCATTTCCGGTAGTACGCACGCCTCCGTCAGTGTAAGGTTCGAGTAGTACTTTAGCCGACAGTCGATGTAGTAGAGTGGGTTGACCGTGCTAAACGTTACGGCGTCTGCTATAGTATCGTACCCCGTTGTGGTGAGCTTAGCAGGCATACGATCTTTTTCCGGCCACATGCAAGCCGGCACACTGTACTCGGTAATAGTAACAGGTGTATCCAGTGTCAAAATGGCGATGTTGTAGTGGTTTGATTGATGATCAAACATTGGATGAATCACGGTCGACACGATCGTTCGTATTTGTACCTTTTTGTCATCAAACGCGGTAACTCCCAGCTTTACTGAGCTGAGTTTTGAGTTGATGCTATAATTGAAAGAAAAGGTGATAATACTATTGAACTGTTGTGCAATTCATATTTACCCCGGAAGGTAACTTACCGTAGTACGCACTGGGCTGCAGTTAACACGAACTGCTTCGAAATGAGAGTTCCGACGCACTCCACCTTGTTGTGTTCGTTGCGTATGAGAGCTAGCTGCGAGTGAAGCTGCTGTTCCTTTGTAGTCCTTCGGTACACATCGTACAGCTCATGGCAATGTTCGATTTCATGCGCAATGCTTTGCAGTTTCTCTTTTTTGTCTTCGCCCTTCAACATATCATCCGGTGTACAACAATTCAAAGGATGATCTCCATCGAACCCGCATTGTTCTAGTGAGGTTAATTGGCGTGCCATACTTTTCAGCTGCTTGAAAACGTTCGGGCAGTCTTCGATGCGCAGACAGACACCTTCCTTATCATTTTTGGTGATACACTTTTCACCTAGCCCAGCGTCCGGAATTGCGAATAAAATTCGGTCACGAGCAATAACATCGCGAATCCAGTCGGCGTACCTCGATACCGGAACGAATTGTTGCTGCTCATCGCAAAACAACCCGACCACCATCGGGTGCATGGAGTATTTGTCCAAATCACGTATCTGCAGCAGACTACCGGTTGGTTTCTGAAATGGAAAATGTAAATTGTTTCACATGATCTTCGCGGGCATCCGCGGGTTTGCAGCTGTTACCGGACTTACCCTTTCACACCATTGTGCGAAGGTTTTATTCAAACAAACTTCCTGCATCGAAGCCGAGCAGACGGTCGTGTTTTGGATGAAATTATCCAAGGTGGAATCTGAAAGTAAAATGATTTTAGTTCACTTTAATTGAGCTACTGGTGCTTATGGACTTACCGTACGCTATATCCTGCACTTTGGAGTAGGAGATAATGTTGTCCTTTGGCCAAAGACAAGCGGCCGTATTTTCGTATGGCAGTCTGTAACTAAAGCCATATATGCTGTTAATATGCTGCATAATTTATCCAGACAATTACCTGATCGATAAGAATTCACATTCGATCGCTTTGATCTATACTTACTCAGTCGTTCCATTTATACGCAACAGAATCGGTGTCTGATCGCTGCGTACTTTAAGCGACTTGTAGTCTCCGTAGACTATACGATCGGCAATGGGGAGATCGAAATTGTTTTGCAACTGTACATGAATCGTCTTCCAATCTTCCGGCACGCATTCAGCGGTCGATAGGATGTAATAATCATTCACCAGCACTCCCAGACACGTAGAGGTATTTGTTTTTATGATGGCCACATGGCAGAAATCCGTGTACACCGTTCGAAGATATTTCAATGGGCATTCTAAACAAACGAAACAATGTGTAGAATGCAACAAGAATACACGATTTTACATATCCCCGCAACCCAACTAACCGTCAATTTCAATGTGCTCGTAAGTCATAAAACGATTGCGGAAATCTTGCAGCATTGATCGTCCATCATACTCCTGAGGGTTAGCTGTGGAGATACAAAAATAATTAAATTTCAATTTCAGCTACATTAAGGTCAACTTACAGCTTCCCGATTCGTCAACGATCACCGTTAGCACCAATGCAAGCAAACCCCACCGATACATGCTGTTCATTTCGAAACTTGTTCCTTGAACGGCTACCAAGATCAAACTGCCGTGCATCGACGATTGTGCTGCTGTAGACCACCTTGTCTTGTCCGCCAGAACAACTTATCGCTTCGCCGGTGTATCCCAATACATCCCTTCCACAAAAAGCTAATTCCGATTTGTGTGAACCCCACCCGTGAAGACCATGTCGGTGAGTAAGAAGAGGCAGAATTTAATCGAAAAATAAACAAACTAAAAAAAACAAATCAACAGCGACGCAAAGCTTCTCCAATGGGAGATGATAATCATCAGTATCAGCGGTGAATGTCTGATTTAACGATGCGTAGTATAATTAATAAAAGCACAAAATATCACATGAAAAAAGAACAAACAAAAGCGAAAGCTCCTTTCGTCATCACCGTCGCGTGTTCCGGAAAATCCAAAGCTTTTAAGGGTATTCCCCAAAAATATTAACCCTTCTTGGTAACGATCGCGTTTTATCGCAATTGATTGTATGTTTTCTGCCTAAAGAGCTGATGTTTTTATTGAGGCCCTGAGAGTAGATGTCTAACAATCGATTGT
This sequence comes from Anopheles funestus, assembly GCF_943734845.2. Lineage (NCBI taxonomy): Eukaryota > Metazoa > Arthropoda > Insecta > Diptera > Culicidae > Anopheles > Anopheles funestus. Next base: position 40,585,618 of record NC_064598.1, on the reverse strand, counting down.
TCAAAATAGTGCAATTGAATAGATGAAAAACAGCTAAAAGCGATTTAATTATCACAATCTCTACATGAGGCCCGCTAAAGTATCTATAAAACAATTATATTTTAAACCAGAAGAAATTTCTCTCAAAATACAAGGAAAAGAAACGAATTCTCAATTAATCTCTGTTCAATTACTCTCAATTTATGCGCTGACAACATAACGCATTCTATGTTCGACGATCTTGCAGCATACGATAGATCTTCGCTCGCAGCCGGTCAGTCCGTTTATTACTCAACGTTGAAAACTTCAAACTGCATCCAAAGAGTCTGGCAAACATCGATCGACAGTAAAAAACACACAGAGATAAACCGCATCCAAGCAGATGTTTATTGTGACTTATCAGCGCAGTTTGCCGAACAGAATTGGCATTCGCCCTATGCTTCTTGCTGTACGTTCGTCGCTTATCGTAACTACCGGCCGCTGTTGTGCTCATCCACACGGTCACAGTCTAGCAAGTGCCAGTCGCGGTGAACGTTGTGTTTCGGAAGAAAAAGTGCGCTCTCATCATGTATGCTCAGTCTGCCACGAGTGATAATGGTACCGGGGACCATGTGCGTGTGGTCGACTTTCGTTCTGATACAATCAGCGTGCCAACACCGAGCATGCGCCAAGCAATGTTCACCGCCGTGGTAGGCGATGATGTGTACGGTGAAGATCCGACCGTACGCAAGCTGGAGGAACGATCGGCAGCGATGTTTGGCAAGGAAGCGGCCCTGTTTGTGCCCTCCGGCACGATGGCAAATTTATTGGCGAGTGAGTTTGATTGTTTCAATTACAGATAAGTGAATTATGGTTTCGAAAACTTTGATCATATGTTTGGTCAACGCTGTTCCAAAACTAACCGTGATGTGGACCGGTTTTGTTTGTGGAAAATTTATTAAATCAAGTTTTGTTGTGGCATAAGATGGTTTGAATGCAATGGTAAAATAAATTAAATTTAATTTTTAAATTTTTTCAAATTATAAATTATAACACTGGTTTTTTTCACGCCACGAATAGTGCTAAATTCAATCCATACCTTTTGCCTCGTAACAAAAACTAGATTATCGAAATGTTTGGTAAAAATGAGTAATTAGTAATTGAAATTAATTAAAAAACCACATTGCCATAAAATGCTTTAACGTACGAATACATACGAAACATATCTCGCAGAAAGCGTTATGTTTCTAATCGTTTTATAGAGTTAGATAATGAATCGTCGAAAATAGACACCAGTCAATAAATGATTAATTAGCATTCCTCTGATACGATTGTTTAAACTCTTTTATATCTCTTTTACGAATTTGCAAATTGTGCGTAGAAACAAACGATGTATTGTTGTCAATTAAGAAATTAATTTGGTTACAGCAGTAAGCATTCAGATTCAGGTCAAATGGTACAATCATTAATTCACTAATCAACATCAATCAACAACACTCCCAGAGTGGTTTGAGTTCAAATTTCGATCGTTCAGTGTATGTCCACGTGCTCCAATACATAGGAATGATTTTTTAAGTATGATTTTTGACACTAAATCTGAGGTTGTAGTTATAGTAAATGAAAAAAAATTGAGAATTTTGAAGAAGCAATCAAAAAACTTGTTAAGAATACAGCAACAGTTAGTAATCAGATCAAATGTGTTGTGAGACACATATGAAAAAGTCTAACTTAAAGAGAAAGGCGTAAAGTCAAATGGTTAATTAATTTCAATATGATCGATTTAACTTTTAATCACCATCTTCCACACCATATTTCGTTTAGGCTTCCGATAAATAAAATATACAATTTGATTCGTTCCCTCTTTTTGTCTAGTGATGGTCCACTGCTCGCGTCGCGGCACGGAAGCCATTGTTGGTGATATGGCGCATGGATTCCTCTACGAACAGGGTGGAGCCGCACAGATCGCAGGTGTGCTGCTGAACACGATCAGAAACAACCCTGACGGGACGTTCTGTTTGAACGAGTTGGTACGAAAATTCCGTGGCTTTGACGTCCACGAACCCGACACGGTGCTCGTCATGGTGGAGAACACGCACAACATGTGCGGCGGTAAAGTGCTCCCCTTGGATTGGCTCGAGAAGCTGGCTACGATATGTCGTGAAAAGGGCGCTAAGGTGCATATGGATGGTGCCCGCGTGTTTAATGCGGCCTCGTACCTTGATCTTCCGATATCGCGCGTTGTACGGGATGTTGATTCCGTGTGTTTTTGTTTGAGCAAGGGACTTGCCTGTCCAGTTGGATCCATTCTGCTAGGAACGAAGGAATTTATTAAAGAGTGCGTATGATATGCTAAATAGTAAACGGTATACTACAGCTAAAATGTTTTTTTAATGTTTCAGGGCACATCGTTTGCGGAAAGCATTGGGAGGAGGAATGCGCCAGGTTGGATTTCTCGCAGCTGCCGGGCTATGTGCTTTGGATGAAATCGTTCCAAAGCTGAAAGATGATCATCTTCGAACGAGACGGATCGCTGAAGCCATCGATCAGCTGGGAAGTCCTATCTTCAAGGTAGATGTGGCTAATTTGCATACCAACATTTTGATGGTGCAGATCATCAGTAAGCAGGTTCATTCGAGTGATTTGGCTCACCGTTTGGCTACGGTCGCCCCAGGGGAAATAAAGGCAGGCATTGTTGATGCGGATGGCAAGGGCATAGCAGTGAAAGTGAGTGCCCGCGATTGGACATTCGCACGAATTGTAATTTATACCAACATTACTGATGAGGAAGTCGAACTAGCTATCAAAAAGATTCGGTATGTTGTCGCAGAATATGAGAAAGATTTATAAAACAAAAAAGATTTCTTCCATAACAGAGCAACAGTTGTTCTAGGGATGTAGAAATGAGTAAATAAATGTATGTAATATCGACAGCTATTTGAGCGGAGTAAATAATGGTCCTAGAGGACGAAAGAACCGTAAACAAAATTGGTAGATTTACGATTCGACTCGATGTTTAAAAAAAACCCAACAAAGATCCCGAGAAAGTTGAATTGTGTTATTTCGGCAGTTAGTTAATGCTTCTTTTTTATTTCATACAGGATCTTTTGAAACATTTTGCTTAGAATATCGTATTTGTAAAATCAATTGATAATAATTCATCAGTGCAAATTGAACCGGGTCAAAAACATTTCAATTCACCCACCCATCCCGTCTTTTGACATCTTCGTCAAAAGCCGCATACGCATTTGACGTTTGCTTCGTTAAACGTCGAATGGTTGTGACAGCTTCGTTAAGAGATGTTTGTAATTATTTCGGTGAAAACATTTCCGCTCCTCAGCATCCAAAACGTGGCAAATCGAAGGAAATTCACAAAAAATATTAAGAAAGCTGTAAAAGATCAAATTTCAAGTCGTTCCTTGTGCGTCGTATGGTATACAACAGTGCAATTTATTTTAGGCAAGCAACTAAAAAGACGGTTTCATCAGCAAAACAAAAGTTCATAGATTGGTGGCTTCGTTTCAACTTTCGTAAAACGTTGTTTATAGGTAAGCGTTATTATTTTGTGAAATAGAACGGTTTTTATTAGTGAAATAGTTATATTTTCTACTTTAAAAGCTGTGTAAACTGTATCACACTTTACCGGTATGTTTATATGTTAAACCAAGCGTCAGACGTAAACAAACCTTATCAAGCGGCAAGCACCGCGTAATGATCGAAAATCGGATCATTCGAAGCCTTTCGGTTTGCATATTCCAAAAGAGAAATTTTCACATCTGTTTGAACGTAAGTGTTATTTATAGGCAAAAAAGGTCGTACAATGCGATGACTATTTTCATCAAAACTTGCACGGACACAGGGCACAGAACCTGAGCACTCAATAGTTTTAATTTGCTTACACAAATAGCAAAAAACAATGACCATTGAGGATGATTTAATGAAGCAAGTGAGTTGCGTAATTAGTAAACATTAATCATACCGTCATAATGTGGTTCGTGTACTAGAAGGCTAAGCTTTTCTCATTTTAGGTCTGCCTATTTCGGACGATCGTCCTTGTATGCTAAACTGGTACCAATTGCTAAGCTTTTCCCACACACCTTTACGTTCAACTTGCTACTGATCGGTGGTTGTCATTACGCCGTAAAGCCGACCGGATCAACGTCGTCATCAATTCTGACTCGGAAAGAAGCTGAAATTGTTTACATAGCAAATGCCAAACGATGCGCATTCGCACTAAACCATGCTTAAGCAGACGATTATGCATATGCCTCTAGCATCACGCCACCACAAAAGTCATTGCGATGGCGTATCAGTAAGCAAGCACGCGTCGTGCGATTCTCCATTCGTGTTATGACCGACCGGCAAACGTACAATTGACCGCGTTCGTCTCATCGAGCCTTCGGTTCACTCCGTTCCATCCATAGGGTGGAGATAGGTACCATCTCATTTACGTCACAAATCAGTCCGTTTGCGACTGCGGAAACCTTATCTGTTCGTACAAGAGGTCAATCCATAGGTGCGACGAAACAGAGCGCTTTTGCATGTTTGATCTAGGCGATTCCATTGAATTTTTGGCTAGCTTTGTTTTTGGGGGCTTTTATTCGGACAATATTCGCAGAATAACGAGGCTTTTTTTTGCTCTCGATTCTTATTTTGCTCTTAATCACATTGATTAATAAAGTAGCTTCGATGAATTTGGGATTTGCAGGGCGGTGATGCGTTACTGCTACTAACCCCTGCTAACCCCCATGTGCCCTGACATATTGAACTTCTGGTACTGTTGCAAAAGGGCAACTTTTTTGGGGGCTTTTATTCGGACAATATTCGCAGAATAACGAGGCTTTTTTTTGCTCTCGATTCTTATTTTGCTCTTAATCACATTGATTAATAAAGTAGCTTCGATGAATTTGGGATTTGCAGGGCGGTGATGCGTTACTGCTACTAACCCCTGCTAACTAGAGATGGGAAAATATGAACGAACCTGGTGGAACGGTTCCGCTCCATCACTGGAGTGAACGACACCAGGTTCAAAACATTTTGCTCCTCAGTTCCAAAATTCACTCCTTGGAACGGCTCAAAAATTCACTCCTTGGAACGGCTCCGAAATTTCACTCCTACGACAGTTCCATAGTTCACTCCTACGAACAGTTCCATAGTTCACTCCTACGAACAGTTCCATAGTTCACTCCTAGGAACGGCTCTAAATTTCACTCCGAGGAACGGAACCAAATTTCACTCCTTGGAACGGAACCAAATTTCACTCCTTGGAACGGAACCAAATTTCACTCCTATGAACGGCTTCAAAATTCATACCTAGGAACGGATCGAAATTTCACTCCTCGGAACGGCTTGAAATTTCACTCCTAGGAATGGTACCAAAATTCACTCCTAGGAACGGCTTGAAATTGCACTCCTAGGAACGGTACCAAAATTCACTCCTAGGAACGGTATCAAATTTCAATCCTAGGAACGGATCCAAATTTCAGTCGTTATCGTTTATAAGCTAGCCCGTGCATTTTGTTGTTGTTGTGAAATTTAGCACTCGTGGGTTTTGTTGTGAAATTTATCTTCGTGTTAGAACCTTGTATGAAGATTATGAATGCATACGAGTTTAATTGGAGTAAATAAATTTAATGCATCCAAGTAATGTTAAGTTATTATAAATGTAAGATAAATAAAATGTATAAATATATGAATAATAGTGATACATATAATATGTTTATATAAAAATATATAAATATATAAATATATTTAAATATGTGTGTGTGTGTGTGTGTGTGTGTGTGTGTGTGTGTGTGTGTGTGTGTGTGTGTGTGTGTGTGTGTGTGTGTGTGATTCCGTGGGTGTGTGTGTGTGTTTGCAATACAACTTATAGCACTAAAATTTAAGACCGGCACTTGTCTTGCGATTTTCCCTTCTTCTAAGGTCCCACAACATTATCCTTTGCATTTTTTTCCAATTGCTGGATGGTCTGTTTTGCGCAGTTCATGGGTCGTTTCCGTATCGGCGGTGTCATGCAAAATATCGCAACATTTTTGTCTTACCTACTTCTTTCTTGAGAAATTTATAACAATTCGTATCCGGAATCGAAAATTATAAACTCATATGCATTGTTTACCACGTTGAGCGGCACGTCGTTCACATGGGCCCGAGCCCGACAGAAAATCATTCTTTGTTTCGCTCGCACTTCCGGTATATTATGTGGATATGCACGCGTTAGTGTCTCTTCTAGGAACTGTTTTTGACTGCGTCGATGCGGTTACGCCCAGGGGGAATGGTAGGGAGCTGCGCTAGGGCAACAAGATTTTAGGAAGTGTTCTCGGCTGCGCGGATGGATTGGCCGAGTTTTCTTTTGAAAGGATTTTTTTATGTAGATCGAGCGTTCGAGCAACGAAATTTTAAGAATTTCTTTCGAAATGATTTTGTATGCTTGATTCTTTGCGAAAATTGGTGTGAATAATTAATTACATATACGTCGTCAAGCTGGTATGGCGATCAATTGCGATCTATCATCTGTCACGGCAACATCGTTCGATAGCTCTGTCATTGTTCAAGAAGTCATATTTAAGCGTGTTAAAAGTGGTGCAAATTGATGTGATGAAGTGATGTAATCTACATTATATTAATGTGGCGAGATGAGACGAGCAACAGAAGACATTTGTTTGTCTTGAGTGCATAAGAGTTATGTGATAAAGCACAGAATTATTTTCAAATGAAAGATGAACGTGAATTGACACTTGCATTAATGTAGTGCACGGACCCTTATGCATCCAAATGTGATTTTCGTAAAACAAAAACACAATCAACAGTGCTAATTACATAAAAAGTACAAGTGGAATTCAGTATTGATGCAAAAGTTTATCCTAAGTACAAGGGAGTGATAACTGATAAAGTAGACATTACGTTCAACTGAACGAGTATCGATCTATGTAGTGTGAACTGTCCCTTTGTCACGTGCTCATTTAATGACTAATTTCGTTTGACAAAAGCAGCATCACTAGTGCTAACTACAAAAGGAGTGAAAGTTTAATCTGCAACAACGTAAAAGATTATTATAATACTGATTTGACAAAAATTTTGTCATACCTGTGGTTAAGACGTAGACGCAAATCTCAACGAGCTACATTTGAAATTGCAAGTTTTTATAACAATTATTCTCATCATCATCCTCAACAAATATCAAAAAGGTAAGTGATTTTTTAATAATTTAGGTAGTGTTTTTAAAAGTGATTATATTTCACGAATATATATGAGCGCAAGATATGAAACCAGAAAATAAACTTTAAAAAATTTGCACGGTTATTGAATATGTTAATACAAATTCGTTCGTACAAACAAACCTGTCTTGTTTTACAAAATATCTTTTATACATAAAATTCGTATTATTTCTTTAAATTAATTGAATAATTAGGATTAGGTGAATGTGAAATTTTTTTTATTATTTTACTTTTTTTGACAAACGTAAATCACTATTATTCTCAGCCCTGTCAACAGATTTTTTTGGTTTGTTTATTACAGAAAAATGGCACAAAGAAATAATTTGAAATCAAACATTTGGCAACATTTTGAACGGCAGGAGAACAGTTATGAAGCAAAATGTCGTTATTGCCACAAATTATTAACCTTCACTTCCGGATCATCATCCAACTTGAAAAGGCATCTATCTCGAAAACATCCTACGGTACCTCTTACAACAAGGACAACTGAAAACTTACAGGATAGTTCTACACCTGCTTCTTCTTCAAATGTAACATCCAATACCCCAGGAACTTCAAGCGGCTCTTCTATGACTTCTGTACCAGTTTCATTACCAAATACGATGGATAGATATATAAAAAAACCTTTACCTGTAAATACGAAACGAGAAATAGATAAAAAATTAACCGCAATGATCTTTTCTGGATATCATCCCTTTTCAATCGTTGAAGAGCCAGGTTTTCAGGATTTTATCAAAACGTTAAACACAAGCTACGATTTGCCCGATAGAAAAACAGTTTCTCATGCTTTAATTCCTAGCATGTACTTAGAAACTTTAAGCAAAGTAAAATCTAAAATTTCTTCTGCAAAATCAGTTTCTTTAACTATGGACGGATGGACGAATATCAACAACACTAGCTTCTATGCTGTTACATCACATTTCATCGATGATGATGCACATTTATGTTCATTTCTATTAGAATGCTCGGAATTTTCGATTAGCCACACAGGTCAAAATATTGCACAATGGTTAAAAACCGTTCTGTCGAATTTTGGGATACAAGATAAAATTATTGCAATAGTAACAGACAATGCATCGAATATGAAATCAACAGCCGATTCTGCCAAAATTAGTCATGTTCCTTGTTTTGCACATTGTCTCAATCTTATTGTGCAGGAAGGAATCGAAAAGTCAATAAAACCCACTGTTGATGAAGTCAAGTCCATTGTTAGACATTTTAAAAAAAGTTCTAAGGCCACCAAAAAACTTGAGGAAATGCAGAAAAATCTCAAGTGTCAAGTTCTAAAACTAAAGCAAGATGTTGCAACTCGGTGGAATTCCACAAACGACATGCTTGCTAGATTTTTAAAAAATAAAGAACCATTACTTTCTTGTTTGGCAATATTAAATATTCATAGCAAGTTGCAAGAAAAAGATTGGGTTATTATGGAACAAGCAATTTCGGTACTAGAGCTGTTTAATTTGGCAACTACTGAAGTATCTGCGGAGAAAACAGTTACTCTTTCAAAAATGGGTGTAATATGTCGAATTTTAATTGCAGAGTTAAGGAAAACACAGAGCGACCCAAATTTAATTGAAGAAGTGCGAATTTTGGTTCAAACGTTGTTAAAGAAAACCTTGGAGAGGCTAAGACATGTAAAAGATAATGATATTGTGGTGGAAGCGATATTTTTGGATCCTAGATATAAGCAGGAAGGATTCATGGAAGATGCAGAATTATTTAAAAAAACGTACGAAAGAATAATACAAATAATCATTGACGACCAAACCCAAAACCAACCCGTACAAATTAGTTCTGCAAACTCTGCTGAACCTGATCAAGAAATAGTTAATCGCTTGTGGGCCAATTACGACTCAAAATTAAGCAATAGGGAAACAACGTTGCATCCTGGAGCCAGTGTAACCCGAGAGGTAGAAAATTTTATGAAAGATATTTATGTTACTAGAAATGGTGATCCTCTTAACTGGTGGAAGCAAAATAAAATATTTTATCCCAACTTATATAATCTCATGCTGAAACGGTTGTGTGTTCCAGCTACATCCGTTCCATGTGAGAGAATTTTCTCTAAAACAGGGCAAATTTCCACCGAGCGTAGAAATAGATTAAAATCCAAAAAAATTGAAGAATTGATTTTTCTGAATTACAATTATGGTAGGTAAGAGTTTTGCAAAAAAGTAGTTTGTTAGTAAAAATTAATTCTCGTTTCGTTCGTTCACGATTTTCATATATTAACAAGCACAGATCACCGAGTTGTCGATACAAGCAAAGGAATAATGTTTCAAAAGGAATTAAAAGTGAACGAATTAAGAATGAATGTTCCATGTAAAACAACTTAAACGGTATATTATATTATATTTCTTGACAACGTCCGAAAGCAATATTACTCCCCCCCGCTCCACCGGAACCCCCCCCCCCCCCCCGGTCAGCACATATCCAGGCTCATAATTTTTTTTTGTAGGACCAGGTCCAAAAACCTGTTGGAGTGATTCCGCTCCTTTCCTAGAGTGAACGTTTTCAAACCGTTCCTTTTTTTTTGGAACTTTTCCCATCACTACTGCTAACCCCCATGTGCCCTGACATATTGAACTTCTGGTACTGTTGCAAAAGGGCAACTTTTTTGGGGGCTTTTATTCGGACAATATTCGCAGAATAACGAGGCGTTTGTTTTTTTTTGCTCTTGATTCTTATCTAATCACATTGATTAATAAAGTAGCTTCGATGAATTTGGGATTTGCAGGGCGGTGATGCGTTACTGCTACTAACCCCTGCTAACCCCCATGTGCCCTGACATATTGAACTTCTGGTACTGTTGCAAAAGGGCAAACTGAACTTTGTACATCCATCGGGAGTGTGCGCCTTTTGGATGATGATAAGCAAACGCTAGATTCTGTGAAGTGTGGCGGAATTTGAAGGATTTCGTGTGAATTAAATCGAATGTCTGTAGACGTGCGTTTGCGCCTGTTGCTTAGCAAATCATTTTCTGATATCAATTTTTTTTATGTTTAAACAATCGTTTGGATTTTTCCATTATTTCTCTTGTTACGATTGTTTTCTATTGATTGAAAAGAATGCATAAGATGTGTCAAATTGTATTTCAAATATTTCTTATATATATATTTTTTTTAAATTATAATTTCATTGCGCAAATTCTGAATCAATTTGATTCACATGTTTGTTAACACATGATCATTAATCAATATTTTTGGCTGTATATTTTTAAATTAACATAGCATTGTATCGTTTTCATTGTTTCACATACTTTATTAAAATTTAACTAAAATTACGTTTACATTGAACATTACAGATCATTTGTGATTAAACTATTATCTGTGGAAACACTTTATTCAATGTAATAATAATGCCCACTGCCAGGGGGCACTGCAAGCTCATTTGTGCTTGGTTATTTAGTTTGTTTTTATTTATCGCTATTTCAAACGATTCTCTAGGACACGATACTAACTGTTGAGGCTGGTCAGCGTTACGCTCGCAAGAAGAAAGTGTTGCCAGTGCATGATCGTTGATGAGCGGGTTTTTTTTCGTTGGTTTCTTGCATACGCAGCACAAAGACATAACAATAATATTTACGATGTTATTTTCCTTCGACTGATCTTTTTATTTCCTATTCGAGCTTCGTCTCCTGGTGACCCGGTTTGTTGCTTTATATCTTTATATTACATATTGACACTGGTGTCCAATAGTGACTCAGTGGTGTATTTATTGAGTACTCCTGCTTGCACCTATGCATGTAAATATGTAATGTAATAATTTACAAGAATTTTACCAATTGCTTTAATGTGAAGAGCAGATATTGTCGTATCGTGTTTTGAGGGCTTTTTTCACACATTTTGTTTCCCTTCATTCGGTTCGGTTTGCTTCCATTTGCTAAGGGCATTCGACGGTCTGTCTGTTCTTATCGGATTGTTGTGCTGTTGGATTTTGCTCCGTGCGACAATATGCGAACAAAGACGACAACGAAGACACTCCCGGGGGCGATGCTGAGTGTACTGTGTAGCATTAGTGTACTTGGAGTACATTGTACCATGCCGAACTGCTTGTCCTTCCTCTTCCCATTCCTGCCTCCAACCAGCGTTCGGAATCGGAATCGGTTGTGTCAGCAGGGGTACCACCGTCAACGGATCCAATGTGCGCACGGGGTTATCAGTCAACCTGCTGCTAATACGCTGCCGGAACACGCACACCGATCGACGTTCGAGCATATACTTGTCTGTGAGAAGTGTGGTTTTGTTGTGTTCGCCAACTGTGCGAATGAATTGCGCGGCTCACGCGCGAAAACTTGCGCTCGGGAGAGGCCGGCGGAATGTTGTGAATGCTGTGCTGCAGCGCAGAGGGGGTTGTTTTTGCGAGTGTGCGTGCGATGGCATGTAATCTTCCGCCTGAAAGCCTCAGAATCAAAACCTTCTGAAAAGGGGCAGATCGGGGGGATGGTACGCGGGCAACAACGGGGTTCGGGAGCGTGCGAATTGCGATTGTGGACGAACAAAATCATCGCGAACGGCGCTCGGTGCCGGCAGTCACTCGATAGCTTCTCTATCGTCGTCGGATATGGTCAGACGGATGGCATCAGCGTGCGCGACCGGGGAGAGATAGTTGGGTTTCTTGATTAGTGATTATACGTTCCCCGTCCGCGACAGTCAACGGTTCGTGCATGTGCGTGCATCTTGGGCCGTGTTCTTGGTACTCACAGTGGTGAAAGTGGAGCTGGAATCATCTTCTTTGTCCCAGTTTAGATGCATACACAAAGTGGAAATGTTATAGAAGCATCGACGACATTTGTGTACCATTTGATACAATTTATCGCACAAGCTGAGTGTATGTCGATTGATGTTCGTGTATCGATCGGTTGATCAATGCCGACGAAGTAGTACCATCCATTGATGAGCCAGCATTGATCACGCGGTGTTCGCGCTAGCCGCGAGTATCAAAGACTCGGGATTGTGGTATTTCTGTATACACAGGGCCGGGAGGGGTTTTTGTTTCACTTGTTTTCGTTTGTTGGACCGGTGCCAAAAACGATTCTGTACTATCTTCGTTGCCATTGTAATAGCAAACATTTCGACAGTAACGTCATGCTCTGTTGGTATAGCGGCTAAAAAGTGAAAGGAAAACACCAAAGACTGTACCAGTGAGAGAGTGTCGCTTGGAAAAAAAAGGTCTCAGTGTCCTGATCGCAGGATATGCAACGTTGGAGTGTTGTTATTTACTTTTATGAAAAGTGTTGATTTGTGATGATTTGTAAGCTTTAAAGTGCATACTGTGAAGCCTAATCCGAGCATCAAAGGGGGGTATCACAGGACATTAGTCCTTGCGCTTGTCAAGTAGCGTTGCACTTAAACGCCTTCGTCGAAGATCAGTTGATAAGAAGAAAGAGTTATTTATATTGCTGGATGCGGTAAACCTTCAAAGCACATCAAAATGCTGGGAATTTTAGAGGTGCTGTTGTTCCTTTGCATCATTGGATACTTCTTCAACAAAGAACGGTAAGAATCGATCTAATCGAAGACATATATAACCCGACATTAGGATGGTGTGATCATGCGTTGATCAGTGATCATGAAATCACTGTATTGGGGAACCTTCAATGTTGTTTTTTTTTTCGTGTATGCACTGATCACGCTCCAGATCGGCGAAACGAGTCAACCGTACTGATCTTCGTTATCAACAGTTGTTCTGACAGTTTGAATTGACCTTTCGTTGTACCTCTTCCGTTTACTTGCGCCAGCCTTAGTGGTGTTTGTGTAAAATCGTGGCAGTAGAGTCAACATGTCTTTTTACTTTGTACGATTTCTTGAGCACCGTGGGTTTGTCTTATCCGGCAAGTGATCAATAGCGATCCCCCGGTAGTTTCGTTGATCGATTGCAAACCTTGCAGATCGTGCACATCGGATAGGCCCAATGGCAATGGAAGATTTGCAGATGGTTACAGATACGGACAGACTACTGCCGGCTGTGGTTGCCCGATTTCCGGAAGTACGAGTGAATCGGAACGTGTCAAGTGCAAATCCTCGTTTTATGGGAGTACGCGTAAACGTTCAATGCGGTATATGGAAGCAATGTGCGCCTTCCTTCGACGCACCCGAAGGTAAAACCAATGAAAAAGACGTGCATTCTGGTGCCCAGTCGTGAGGGTGTCGGTGACATTGGTTGCTACGTGCGTACTATTGCTGTTCCGGCCAATTTAGTTGGGGTTTTTTTGTAAGCAGTGCCAAGGAATGTCAGCTCGTTCGCTTCATTGGTACACTGGCCAACATTGGATCCTCTTGCTACGATAGATGGGTTCGGCTGTGATTAATCGGAACTCTTCTGAAATTGAGGCAGGAACGCTCGGACAATGTGTGTGAATTTGAATAACTCACTTAACCGCGTCACGCAATGGATTTCAATTTGAATACGTGGTTTGTGTGGAAGCAGTGCAGAAATTTAAACACTCAAGTGCTTCAATTGTAAAGGGCATAATGATGTGCTATGTGTTAGCAGTTGTGTTTATGAAGAAGAAGGAGTGTGTGTACATCAAAAACATTTCAAGATTGCTTTCAGTGTGCGTATGGCTCAAGGCAGTTAGATGTTGCTTATTTCATAAGTTGTTGGAATGAGCGCCAATATTCCGCATTTGTAAATCAGGAAGGTAGATTCAAGAATTATTAAAAACTATATCAAATACTAACTTTAGAGAAAAATGTATAAACGTTTCCATGGGCGCACCTTGAACGTGTCGTCTGGCCGAAATTCCTTAAATGGTGTGCCACATTAAACAGTAAACTACGCAAATCGTTTCTGTTAGAATGTAAATTTTAATTGTGTCTTAATGTTTACTCAAAATGGTTCTAAATCAACACAAATTTAAACTTAAATATAAAATAAGGTTCTTAAACCTCTTTAATGACGTTAATTGCATACAACAAGTTCCTGCAGTAGCAGCTTTTTACACATTGTCGAACCCCCCCTCAACCTATGTTCAATTGCATTCTGTTTTTTTACTCTCAAACATGGATTTCCCGGTCGAGGTGGTGGGTCTCAGTGTAATTCCACAGTTGTCACAGCTGCTTCAGATCGACAAGAAGAAACTTTCTATCTGCTTTGTTGCGTTTATACAAAACGTTCTTTGTTGATTGTCTTTTTGCTATAAAAATAACCTTTTTCTAATTTTGCGTAGAGGTTGTTAGTTTGTTATTATTATAGAGAAGAATAAAACTATGTTGGCCTACAGTAGCACCATGGAAAATGAAGATAATATTGAGTTCTTTTTATAAATTTATTTATTATTTAAAACTAAGATATATTTTAACAGTTACAAAAGTAAAAAATCTACATTCTACCGTGAATCTACGTCCACCGTGATATATTTGTGTAATAATTGCATTCAAAAGGTCGCGAATTTGTGCTGATAAAAGCTTAAGATCAGGATCAGTGTTGGCCTCTATTGTAGCTATATTGTTACAAACATACATGAGCTAGAAATGGAGTTCTTTCTCCTTACTTTCGATACCGTTTAGCGTTATTCTTTATTCATTTTACGTCAGTCACCTTTATTAACATGATTCCATTAATCAGCCATGCAATGGATGGCACCAAAATGGCCACCGTTTTTGGGTTATGGGGTGTCACCACTATTACAAAGTCAGGAAGTGAAGTTGGTCACAAAACAGGACAAATGAAATCTTCTGTTGAAATGACGCTACGCGAATGTATTAGCTCGTCTTTATTGCGCAAAAACCGCACGATTATCGTCAGGCATCAGTATGATTGTATTGTACTAAGTTTCATAAATACTAACAATTGAAGATGTAGCAGCGTTTGAGGTTACTCAATACGATTAAACTCGTTTTGTTCAATGATCGAGTCACTGCAAAGCTTGTGTCGTTTGTTGTTCTTTTTCGTTCGTAACATATCGTCGTTGCGCACTAAAGTTGCGTTGCGTACGAGAGTGTCAAGGCCGCCGATGGCAATAGAAAACGCAACTAAGCCAACATGCCACATGCAATTGGTAGTTAGCCGTTTTCTTCCCATCATGTATAGGGCCAAATTAACTCTTTCTCTGAGGCAAATACAGTTGAACGCTCCTTTGAACCGTTGAACAACATGTAGAACGCAGAAGACACTAGCTTCGATTTTCGTGTTCAATCTGGTACCTGTACGATGGACAAGTTGATTTCTGATGAATTTAAAAATATTACTTACATAATTGCTCGTTATATTGCGAACTTCATCCACGAATATTATTGAATGTGTTCTCACGTATTTAGAGACGTTTATGGTGAGGTGATTACTTTCATATTGTTGACCGACCGGTACAGAAACCATTCCCTCGAAACAACGCTTTGTAGGATTAGATTAGCAATTTTGATAAGTACGTAAGGGAAAATCGATTGATTGACGGTTGATTGCATTTCTAACCGCGAACTGCTGCTGATGTTTTTCCCTTTCGCTGTTCGTTCTGTAAACAATTGAAGACAAGTGCGATCATCGTTTTCCCCCCTAGGTCAGGTGGAGAGCAGGTGGAACATTTTGTAAATGTATCAGTACCTTCAGAGTACGGTCTTCCCTTTCCTAATGTACCTTTTTTGCCCTCGCTAGTATCGCTTGTTGTATGAATGTTAGCCATAAACATGACTATATTTACCTGTTGCTACCATTCGCTTCGTTCCTCATTTATTACAAATATTGATCCACTTCCTGTTAAGTGGCACTTATCTTGGTGGTGATTATTGGTAAAAAAAAACCTTATCTGCTATAGAATTGTCTGCTTCAAAAATCCCTTTTCTTCGTGTTGGTCTGATCTTAGCCCTTCGACCTTGACACTTGCCGATGGAACATTATCAATTTGGTTGATAATCAAACATGTTTGGTAACGGATTTACCATAATGAGTTGCATTTATCTTTTGCGTTCGTTACGTGCTTGGTAATATCGCCATAGCGACTAAGTACTTGGCCCGGCAGGTCATTAGCCTAAAGCAGCTTGATGGAACGATTTGGTTGACTTTGGACTTTGATTAGATGATGACTTATTTGCTGAATGTTTATCGGAATTGGTTCATCGGGAAACGAAGCGCAAAAGCAGATTGTGTGTGGGGCAGATCGAGTGTATTTCCACCACTTGGAGTGCTTGGGAACTGTAAATCCTTCTGTTGTGCAAAGTTCATGTTGTTCAGATTAGCGGGGTGTATAAAAATAAAAGGATCATCGAATATTTATTTCCCATCCGTTTGAGCACACATGGCGCGTAAGTGGTTGGGGGGATTATCAGTACTTGATGCAACTGCTGCTTGGAGTGGGAAAATTGCCTTTTATCTGATTATTATTTACGTTGTAGGTTATTGTTTTTTTTTTCTTATATGAAGAATAGGTTTAGATGAACTATACATTTGTTGTGTTAAAGATTTTTTTTCTGGTAGATATTTTTCTACTTATGGTTAGTAGCTGTCTATGTGGGAGAGTGACAATTTATTTTAAGTTTTCCTATTATAACGAAACAAATTTAAATCCTGCTGCAGATGAGTAATTTATTTTTTTAATAATATACATAACATTTTTTTCTAAATATTCAGTTGTTAATATATTTTTTTACCCTTTTTTATAGAGCAATCGATATGGTTGATATCATATCGAACCGCGTACAGGAGGCATACGGGTCGTTCCGGTTACCGAGCATGTTTGGTCCGGGTACGGACAACCAACAAAATGGAGGTTTTTCGACCTACTCAATGCTTAAGCGTTTCGGTGAGGCTGGAAGACGGCAGCGTGAGTTGAATGCGGACATTGATCGACAGGTATGTAAAGAAAACGATCCACATACAAACATGCAGTAAATCGTACTGAACTGACACACTCGGTGTAACTAATCTGATTAGATCAATCGTTGTGCTGTGTTATGTTGCTGCTGGATTTTGGGTTTGTAAATAACTTTATTATAATTTATTTTCCTTTCCTCGCACAAACCACCGATGGTGCCAGAATCTATGCTTATTATTCTAATATATGATTTTGTTTTGTTTTTTTTCTTAATTTATGATATTTTTATTTTTTTAATTTGCAATCCATCATTGTACGTACGGAATTGTTGTTAAAACACACGCTCTTTGCATATGCACATTATACCATGTACAATACACGCCTCCCCAAAAAAATAAAATATTTATCATCAATCCTACAACTGCTGGAAAACCTATTACGACCACTTTCGATCCTGATATGCTGGATTAATTTACAAACTGGACGTATTTATGTTTCGTCATAACGTACGACACACGCAGGTGCGACAACAAAGTCTCTTCCACATAAAGGAAATGCCGATAACGCACGTACAACCGGAATTAAAACCAATTCCTGGCATGGCATGTCCACACTGCTCGCCGACAGAAAGCGTAAGTTTGCTAGCGTATCTATCATAAGTTCACATTTTGGAATCACATACAAACCATATCATAAGCACTGATCGTCCGGTTCCTTGTGACAAATGAATCTTTAATAATTGTTTAATAATTTTGCACATCACTTGTACTATGTGTGACTTATTAATATTACTAACCTTAAAATATTTCATTAAACGGTATACGGCATTTTACTTTATTATTACTTATCTTTAATCTGTTGTTCACTCTTTTAATCACTCTTTTAATTGACATGACAAGGTTTAAGAATCGTACTATGTTTCAGTTATATTCGTATTCATCGTTTAATTTATGATTTTTTTTAATAACTCTGAATTTATTTAAACTTTATATTGAAAACATAACATGAACGAATATCGTTAGCAAGTAGAGGTTCAGTCACGTTCGCATTTTACTACTTCTTTTGCTGCTCCCGATACGTATACTAAATGATCGAGCAAATGCTTGCCGCCGTCTGGTATATTTCTTGCATACTTATCATTCACGCGACTGTTCTCGCTCGCATGCAATTATATACGCGCATTACATGATATCGTGTCTCTCGCACCATCTCACTATTTGACTATCGCTTCTATGGCGTTGATGATGATGATGATGATGCTAGCCGTCATCCAAGAAACTGAGAGATTTGAAGCTTATTTGCCCCTCAGGAACGTTTACGTTTGCCAGTTCACGCATTGCTCGCAATTGTCACGGGTTAAAATTCTATTTTTACCCTCCCAAAAACATGGGAGTGCAATCGTAGGTTGTCAAACTTATTCAGTTGTCGGTCGCGTAGACTGTCATGACTAGGAAAATTGATTGACTATACATTTTGAGTGAAATTTTTTATCATATATTAGTAACTTTCTGGTAAACTAGTGTACAACTTAGTTAGAAAATGCACAATGTTGGCAACGGGTGGCTGGACTGCAAGGTGGTCGTTATCTAACCGCTCTGGAACCGCCGGCGCAAGTGTTGGTAACGAATGCCTACATCGCATCTATCAGCTCGATCACGTTTGGGTGCGCAAGGGTGTTTTTCATCACGTTGCTCATGCCATGCAACTTTACGAACTGAATCTAATCTGTGTATTGCTTTGTTTTCTAAATTCTACCTCCGGCACAACGAAATATTTCAACAGCGTCCTCAACTTGGTGCAGATGATCGGCGGCGTCATGCGATAGACATTCTGCGCGTAACAACGCACGCTGGTGAGCAGTATGCTCGTGCCAACAATCCAGGATCGTTCGACTGGGGCGTCTGGTGTCCGCATTTGGCACAGGCAACACGTGTTCGTCGCTTTCCCTACCCACAAGTGGCTGGAGCCGTTTTGCCCGATGAACGCGTACAGGAGGCGCTGGATATGGCCGTCAAAGAATCGATCAATGAAAAGCGAGCAGAACTTGGACTGGCGGAAAATGATGAAAGTTTCGACGAAGATAGCTATTACAGTAAGATGCTTCAAAATCATGAACGAAGAGCGGGAAAGGTAAGTGCTTAGCAAAACCACTTAGACGAAGAAACAACTTTCAATTGATCCTGCTTTTTTCTTCTACTTTACCTTCGCTACAGATCCTGATTGGTATGCGATCGAAGATCTCCAACTTGGTGTTGCGCATTACCTCGTGGGTGTTGTATAAGTTACTGCCTTGCTTTATGTCCGGTGTGGCTGCACATCCAGCGCAGGTGGAGATGATAAAACGCGCCATCGAGAAGCACCCGGACGTGCCGCTTATCTTCCTGCCACTTCATCGCAGTCATCTGGATTATATTATGGTTAGCTTCATTCTGCTGAACAATGACATCAAATGTCCGTTGGTAGCCGGTGGGGACAATCTTCGCATTCCCGTGTTCGGTAGCATTCTTCGATATGATGGAGCATTCTTCATTAAGCGCAAGATCGACCCATTAACTGGCAAAAAGGATCACGTGTACCGTGCTATATTGCACACGTATTTGCAGAAGTGTTTGACGGCTGGTCATAATGTAGAATTTTTCATCGAAGGCGGTCGCACCCGCACGGGTAAACCTTGTATGCCAAAGGTAGGTTTAGTGGTGATCTTATCTGATAATAGGATTTATAGTTAAATAATAATTTCTCATTTCCTCCCTTTCCTTTCGTAGAGTGGCATTCTTTCAGTGATTGTTGATGCATTCAATGATAAAAGTATCTCGGATGCACTGCTTGTTCCAGTGTCGATCAATTACGAAAAGCTAGTCGATGGAAATTTTGTGCGCGAGCAGCTGGGCCAGAAGAAAATACCGGAAAGCTTTGCTTCGGCCGCGTCTGCTATTATGAAGGTACTGAAAGCCCGTTACGGACTAATGAGGATCGATTTCAATGAGCCGTTCTCGCTAAGCGAGCTGGTCAAATCGTTGCGTAAAACCGACACCGCGCACAATTATACACCGGAGATGCGGTAAGTATTTTGTGGAATATTTTTATTCTTCAGCTGGTTGTTAAAATGGAATGCCTTTTCGTTTCGGCTGGTGTTTCAGACGACTGCAACACAAACCATCGTCCTCTTCTTTGTTCGGTACGGATGTAGTGCAGGAAGAGCAGGATCAACGTCAGCTGATCGACAACATTGCGCGTCACGTGGTATATGACAGTGCACGTGCCACATCCGTCATGACAACAAATGCTTTAGCATTCCTGCTTTTGAACCGTTTCCGAGATGGAGCACCGCTTTCCATTTTGATAGAGGCGCTCGATGAATTACGTGCCGTTTTGAATGGGGTGCGCGATCTCGGTTTTACCGGTGCCTCAGAAGACGTAATACGCTACGCGACAGATTTACTCGGCCCCGGCCTGGTGACCAAGGAAATGCGCAATGGACAATTGTTTATCAAACCGGTTGTTATGATTCCCAACGTGATTGAGCTGTCGTACTATTCGAACTGCCTTCTACCTCACTTTGCGCTAGAATCGATTGTGGTTACGTGCGCAAATTTACTGAAGCGTGAAATTGAGCGTAAAACGAACACCGATCGGCACGATCATGTGGAAGAGGTGACGGTCAGCAGAAGAGCATTGCTCGAAATGTGTATGGAGTTTGCGGAACTGCTGATATACGAGTTCATTCTATGCAAACCGTGCCAGAAGCTGGAAACAGTGATAGAGAACACGCTGCAGGACCTGTGTCTTCGGGAGATCCTATTACAACCGGAGCAGGAGTTAACCGAGGAACAGACGATGGCACGGAAACTGGCGCAGAATCTGGAATGTGATGGATTGGACGTAAATGACGAAGAGCTGGATGATTATTTCGATGACCAATATAAATCCATATCTGGTGGTAGATACGGAATGGACGATGATGAAACCCGGATACACTTCCCCGCAGAAAAGCACTGTGATCGGCTTGTACTGCAATCGGTGCTGGCTCCATTTAGTAATACATATTCGGCAGTGGCATCATCACTGCACCATTTGCTTGATGGTAATTCTATAGTCGAATCCGAATTTATTCGCATGTGCATCAAAGAAATGAGTACGCGCGTTGAGCTTGGAGACTGCAAATACGGTTGGTATTAGCTTAGTAAGGGTGAAGCAGCGGAGCGTTATTAAAAAACCGTTTATTTCTATCATTGCAGGTGAAAGCATATCCACCGACACAGTACGCAACTGCCTCAAGGTGTTCCAGAAGCGATCGTATATCGAGATTACAAACAACAATGGTGTAAGATTGGTTTCGCTACAAGCACCATTCGATGTAATGGCGGAACTGCAAAGCATAGTACAACAGGTGCACATTTTCGTACCGGTTTAGAAAGCGATGGGAAAATGACCGTTTGCATTACAATTATCCTTACGCGATACCAAACCCACAATCGTTTCGTTAAACAAGCGATTGCCAGCAATACATGTAATGCGTGTCTAAAGACTAAGGCAAACAAAGCTAGGAGGAAAAACGAGAAGCAAGGTTTGTGATTTGATTTTGAAACCTCAAAAGACTGTTTGTACTCCTCCGAAATTTATGCTGAAAGCACAAACGAAAATTTACAGTCCAAAATGTCACTGGCGGGCATACGATGCGACGTTGCCTATATGATATACAATAGTTTGTGGAAAAGAATATTGTTGTTGTTTTTTTTTTAGCTTAGGAACACATACTTCATAATTGCTCAATCAACCGCGGTCGGACATCATAATTTCCATTGAAGACGATTTGTTTCTAATTCGTTTTAGATTTGTATTAAATATGAACAACAAGCAATTCATATCAGGTACGATCATGAGAAACTATGTTCACATGGTACAAATCGTTTAGAACTCGAGATGGTATTTCTTTACCAGAAAGGAAAATCACATGCGGGTATTGTGAGAGGAAGTTTATTCAATTTGTATGTGCCGGACAAGTAACTAGAATTGATTCGAAATTAACTGTATGAAATACACAAAATGATTCTTATATTAAGCACATAGTCGATTATACGTAGTCATGTTTGTATAGGTCCGAAAGCAGTATGATTCGATACAGGGTAAATAAAATCAAAGAAAAACATATATTTCTATGGTCAAGATCTCTTGCGGTTGTAGATCCACTAATGAACACAGCAATTTGTAGAAAACATATTATCTGATTCTATCGTGCTGCAAATGGTCCTCTTGTAGGATTAGAAGTTCAAAGGGTAAATTCAAATGGTACATACTTTTCACCAGGATGTATCATTTGCGAGGAACGTGCACGTTCTATACGCTTAACAATGAGTTCGATCAGGAAAATTCCACTCGATAACAATAGCATAGCGAAATAAAAAATAAACAGTGGCTGCAAATGTTCCATATTGAACACAATGTAATCCGGCACGGAAGGATGCTCCCGGATGCGTCTAATTTTCATCAACTGTACCACCGTCTCCAGTTGATGCATGAACCGATCGTTCATCCCAGCCTCAACACAGTGCAAGACAATCACATTAAACGTACCAACGAATGGAGACGTTTTCGGAACGGCCATCGATTTGTAAAACTCGTACACCGGTTTCTGAATGGGCCATATGGCATCCGGTTTGCCCGGTATCCACTTGTAATTTCCGGCCAACACGAGCGGAACGTATTCATCAGCGATAAGCAGTGCAGAATCGCGGTGGATTATAATCTGCTCAATGGAATCGCGCAATGAGGATGTATTTTTTGTAGATAATCGATTTGAAAGTGCGTTGTACACTGGATTTTGAAAGTGTGGTCCCTCATGACGTACGATGTGCTCGTGGTAATGTGACACCTTCAGTTCAAGGTCCGTTTCAATCAACTCCTCAAGACTGTTAATATTGTTCACCTGCTGATTGCTTGGGTGCAGGTACCGTATAGTGACACCTTGCCAGATCGGATACGACACGATGTTATACACCAGCAGCCCAACGATAATCCAGCGCTTGCGGGCAGCCCGGGGCAATTTCACTGATACGTTGTAGATAATTCCCACGAGGTTGAGCACTTTGGTGCCGAACGAATAGTTGCTCGTTTCTCTGGGTACGTCAAGTTTGCGGGCGGCATACTCAAGCAAAAAGATAATCATCGGAACACCGAAAGATAATAGCATATTTGTTAGCATGTATGCCACGCTAAATGGATTAATGAACACCTGCGTTTTGTCGCGATTCTTGAAGAAATTTCGCGGCGTTATAAAGACCAGCTTCTCCGTGGAGATATAGTGCAGGTATAGCAAATTCTTCGTATCATAGTTGTGGATGATGCGTGAGTTCGCCGCCAAATCGATCAGATTGTTCTCAATCAACCCAAGCGTACCGACGGGTGTTCCGTTCTGGTGGATATATCCGATCGATAGCTCGAGTTCGTTTTTGTGTAGAATCATGCTGAAGTTCATGAGTTTTTGCATAATGGAAAGAATTTCCTGATCAATGTCCGTGAAACTAACCGTACCCAAAATGCAGTCATACGCCGAAGTCGACCCGTTGCTAACGTGCATCGCAATGTTCAAAGGATATCCGTTCAGATAATATACGCGATCGTCAATGAAGCTAGTCAACTCTCGATTGTATAGCTCCAGTTCATTCCCATCCACCAGCAGGTTGCAGTGCAAGTCGGATTTAGTTGTTGGCAAAATGTGTAGTTCCGGCGAAAGCCCCTTCCGGAAGGGATTGAACACACAGCTTTCTATTGTCTCATTGCCATGGTGATTCAGTACAATGATCTGCAACAATCGATATTTGTACCAGGCAACATGGAACAGTTCAGCTAGCTCTTGATCATCCATATCCTGCGTTATCAGTAGCACTTTGGCGCGTGGGTTATACAGCGAAAGGTACGGTAGCAGCTCCGTTAGCAGCTCCTCAATGTGTCCGGAACCCACAAAGCATTCGTTCATACGATACTCCAGCTGTTGTGTGTTCTGTTCTAACGATTGGTGTACAAATAGCTGAAAACTGAAGGAAACGCGTGAGTGTACGTTATCATTGAAAACATAACACATCGAAAGGGTCTGCTCGCGAGAAGCGCTAACTTTGCTTACCGATGAAGAGTGAAGGCATTCAAAGGTACCGGATTCCGTAGACAGTATGGCGACACGATCGGAATTTCGGTGCTCGATTCTATCACGGTGACGGTATGCTGGTTAGTGAGATAGTTCTCGAGAATTTGTGTTTCCATGAATACCGACTGGGAGTGACAGTCACTGTGGCGTAATGCATCGAGCGATGCGTTTGTGGAACAAAATCCGCAGTACAGTAACACTAACAGACGACCACAGTCCTTTTGCTTCATTGTGAGTTCAAAAGGATGAATACCACGGAGGACGAATGTACAGGCTTTTATAATGAGAATAGGGTAAATAAATCCCTATTGTCAGTAATTAATCGTGTTGCAGTAGATATTCTTATCGCTGAATTCCCGGAGAACGGCTATTAAACATTCAAGACATGCATACGGAATCATTAATCATGTCCAGCGGGTAAATAGTATTTCGTCTTTTTGGTAACTCTCATTTGGTAACTCTAATGTAGATTACAAAGTGATAGCTATTAAGTATCCTTGGTGATATCTTGGTGATCTTGCCTCTAGATGGTTCAGATAAGAATTTTTGTACTCAGAATTGCCGTTCGCTCAGTTTTAGGTTTTGTGCTGTCTACATTCAACACGAAGAAAAGTTTTCTTTGTTCTTCATAACAAATCTTCAACTTGCTGGTTTTTGATGCTATTCTGTTCTCGACAGGTTCCTCACTTTTAAGACCAATGTTCGGCAAAGGGTTCCGGTTTGGTTTGGACTCGTGAAACTCGTTCCGAGAGAGCACAACCCAAGAATCGTAAACATACGACCGTGAACATCAGAGCCTACAATCGATATTGAACGTACGGCTATGAACCGTCGCTAGGGGGTGTTTGGAAAATCCATACCTCTTCAACTCGTTCGGAACAGGGTGACGTCACACAGAATAATTAAAAAAAAGTCGAATACCACAGAGGAAGCCGATCCGGTTGAGCACCTACCTCCGTTCGCGGGGTTTGTTGCGTTTCGACCAGACATTGGAGGAAGTAGACAGAGAGTAGAAGAATGTTGTTCATCTTGAAATTGGATCCTCTTTCTTCCTCGATCGTATGTGTCACCCGGACGAGCGAGAGAGATTGTATGCGGCGGACCGATTGGTGCGCAATCATTCGGCGATAATCCGCTGCGTTCTTGAAGGTTATGGGTTGCGTGAACGTTGTCCTCGGTTTCGCTCTTCGAAGCCGGTGTTAGTTGTAGCGTCGTCGTCGAGCTGCGTAC